>NW_023270451.1:3218342-3444411 GCF_011800145.1 Mirounga leonina | reverse complement strand
CCCCCCCCCCCCCCCCCCCCCCCCCCCCGCTGTCAGGCCAGCATCCTCTTGCCTTTGCTGTCTGCAGCCTCTACTTTATTCTGCGGAGAAGCATGAACACGTGGGCTCGGGGCTGCTGGCTCCCATTTATTCTTATTCACCTCACCCAACCTCAGCTCTCGCTCTGAGGAGCTACGATGGGGGTGTGGCTGCCCATCCACAGATCTTCCCGTCCCTGTGTTAGGATGCGGTGAGAGGACAGGGACCTGCATGGATCCAGACCAAGGGGTCAGGAATTTCCAGTTTGTTCTGAAGACAGATGCAGGATATGGGCACAGGAGAATACACGGTCGGTGGTGGGGGGGTGTCTTCCAGGAGGTTGGGTGCCTGGGAGCAAACTCCCTGTCTCCTGCACTCTGTGGGGCCTAGGCCAGCATCGGGTGGCGGGTCATTCTTGGGGCCTTCCTATAAGCTCCATCTGTTGACTCCCACCTCCAAACCACGGTCTGGCTCAATGTCACTGCTACTCTGGGAACCAGGAGGGGCACAGGGGCCTTGGGGTCACCATTTGTTCCTGATTTTTTTTTTTTTTTTTGCAGGAAAGGATACTGACCTCAGGAGCCAGGTGAATATTTTCAAACGGGCTCTTTCCTATCTTGCCCCTAGCTCCCCCTCCCCGCTTCCCTGGAAATCACTTTCAGTGTAGCTGAGCACCCCCCAGCAGTCAGGAACTAGCTCTCTTTCTCTGAAAGCAGCGCTTGAAGGTGGGCCGACTTGGGACTTGCACCCCAGGGCTTTGAGCAGGTGTGAGACGGGGCCTCTCAAAATTCCCTGGCTCCTTGGAGGCTACCCTCTCAGCTGTAGCAGCAGGATGGGGCGCCCCGGGATGCCAGAAAGAGGCCCCACTGAGGAGAAAATTCCTCTCCGAGCGCTGCCCTGAGGACTCAGTTTTCTGCCTGCAATTTGGTGGAGCTTATGGCTTCCATCTTTAGGGTGGAATCCAGAGGAGTCCTTGAGTACAGAAGCACAGGGTCCTTGAAAACATCAGATCAAACGGATCAAATATAAGAGGAAAAATGTTGCCAAATCCACTGTGGCCGTGATGGCATTCGAAAATCTACTTTTTCTTAAGCCCAAAGGATGTAAAAGGCCTGTCAGCACTCAACCACTGTTCCTTAGTACTTGTTGCAATGAACCAATGAGTGAATGAATGGATGGATGGATGGGTGGGTGGATGGGTGAGCAGGTGAATTCTCAGCAGCAACATAACTATGCACGAGGGGCAAGGACTCCCACGATAGCGGACCCGAGAGGTCTGGACATGCCCTTCAAACTGTCTGGCACTGCACAAGCCCGCCCTGATGCTTTCGGGAGGTTTCTCGGGCTGTGTGGCGTTTGCACACTCTCCCTGCCGTCTCTGTCAGCAGCCCGCTCCATCTTTCCCTGACCCCAGTTTCCTACCGGCTAAAGTAGGCATAGAAATACATGCGGGCAGAGGTTTGGCAGGGACTTGTAAGAAATGTTATTTATGGATACCAGATGGCTCCTTTAGAGAGGACCCCAATTGATGGCCTTAACCGGGCTCTACTCCAAATGCCCCGATTTGTAATTTTCCCACTGAATTGTGTTAAGTGTGTGTTTCGACTTGGGCGGACAAGCAGGGCCGAAGTCGTCAGTCTTACCCGGCTGACACTCGGGATTGGGGTGGATGCTATTTTCCTCGTCTCCTTTCTGTCCCTTTTCTTTGTCTCCCCGCTAATCCTAAGTGGAGGGCAGAGGCGGAGGGGAGAAAGGGCGGGGGAGAAGCAGGGCGAGGGGCACACGGCGGCTCACTGTCCTGGGAAGCCCCTGCCCCCCGTACTCAGCAGTTTATGTGTTTTTCTAGGGGGCTGGCAGTGGACTTCAGCTCTGCGGGCCGTGCCCCGGTTTCCACTGTGCACGCTGGCCTGGGGAGTCCCGTACAAAAGCCCACAGATGCGGATAAATTACTGAGAGCGCCCCTCCTCCCCTGCCAGCTGGCGTGGAGATCCAGATGCTGACCTGGCTGAAAGAGAATACTGTGTTGGCGTCTCCTGATGCAGAGTTAAATGCTTGTTAAAGAAAAAAGAGTCTTGGCCGTTCCTTTTCTTCCTAATGTCTTCCACGCCCCCATCGGCTGCCATCCCTCCAGGTTCGGGCCCGTCGGGGCCTGGGGTTTGGGCAGCGAGGCTGAGAGGGCAGCGGGGTGCTACGCTCTCCAGAGTTGACACCCAGGCAGCCCCAATGTTGCTCAGTGACAGCAGATTGGTTAGGCAAGTCCTGAAAAGGGGGGAGGGACCTGATGCCCTGGGGCTCGGGTTTCTGTGCCTGAGGAGGAAAGGAATATGGAGCTTGAGCTGACAGGACACCAGGTAGCGAAACACAGATCAACACATTCCTTCCACGTGTCCGGGATTTACACTTCCACAACACAGGAGCGCAAAGAACTGCGAGAATCCCCAGGGCGGGCTGCCATCTTGGGGGGACAAGCGCACAGGGGCCAACCACCAAAACACCGAGAACCCAGGAGCCCCGCATGCAGCACCCGGTGGCGGCTGTCCTGAGCGGACACGGGCCCGCACTGAGGGCGCCCTTCAGACACACTGAGCTGGCGCGTCAGTGAGAAGAAACGATAAGCTCCTCTTGTGGCCCTTTCCAATTCTGCACTAGGTGTCACCATGGAGTCCACTGGGACAACTACCCGCGCACCCCGTGGGGCTGGCTTCTGCGAGGAGGTCAGGTCTGGGAGGTGCCACAGCTGCCGGGAGAGGGGCCAGCTCTGAATTCTGCTCCCGGGTCCCCCCCACAGCACCCTCCCATTCTCAGGAACCCTCCCATTCCCACCTTTCCCGGGCCTCCCTGGGCAGGGTTCGGGGTTCGGAGTTCCGCCGTGGCTTTCCTGACCCGCCTGGGCGCAGACCTGAGAGGTCCATGACGCTAATGGATTATGATGTCCTGGGGCTCACTTCTGTAGGAGCGGGGGTGCGGGCTGGCCATGCAGGATCGAGGCGCCAGCCTGGAAGCCCCCCCATGTGCTGTTGTTGGAAAGGGTCTAGCTTGTCACCCTTTCACAAGGCCATTTGCCTAAGTCAGAAAGTTTCCTTCCCTTTTTACGAGTCTCCTGTTAAGATGTAAATACATTGGGAGGTGTTGGAGAAGAAAGGGGGCTCAGAGAAATGGAACATAAGCTGGGGTTGGGGGCGGGTAGAGAAGTACAGGGAGAGGTGAGGAGAGAGCTCTAGTGAGGCGGGAAGGGCCAAAGACAAGCTTAACCAACTTCCAACATCACTCAGGATCTGCCCTGTTGGCCGCTGTACTTATTTTTTTCACAGGACATTAAACAATTAGAAATTGGTCCATAGGGTGCCTGGGTGGCTCAGTTGGTTAAGCGACTGCCTTCGGCTCAGGTCATGATCCTGGAGTCCCTGGATTGAGTCCCGCATCGGGCTCCCTGCTCAGCAGCGAGCTTGCTTCTTCCTCTGACCCTCCCCCCTCTCATGTGCTCTCTCTCTCTCTCTCATTCTGTCTCAAATAAATAAATAAAATCTTTAAAAAAAAAAAGAAATTGGTCCATAACCATTGTGAAATTTTTAGTATCGACATTGTAGCATTAACATTACGGCAGAGGCATATTCTCAGTATCCTTAGATGTTCTTGGTCATAGCCCAAAGGCCCTTTAACACTCTTAAATAGACAAGATCTTACCTAACGCCTTTTTCACTTTTTCACTTTTCACTTAGTTTAGAACACAACACAACACAAAAATGATCCCCGAAGGGGACAAAGCATACCACACGTCGTATGTGTCTCTGAGAAACTGTGGGAAAGCCATTAAGAAGAGCTGGCATTTACGAATTAACCAGGGATCCTGATTTCAGAATCATTTTGTTCTATGAAAAGCCAACCACCACGTTCACCCGGAAAGCCAGGGTTCAGACATGTGGGGCAGCTCGGAGCGTATATTGCACAAAAATGGCTCACTTACTTCCACATCTGTGAATTCAAGTGTTTTTCTACCATGGAGTTTAGTGCGAATCGAAAACGATCCCATCTTCTATCAAACACATAGTACCCTCGTCCCATGAGGCGACTCCCGAATGAGCAAAACTGTGAGGGGAAAAAACATTTTAATTTTGATTACAGGTTAATAAGCTAATATAAACCATGCAGAGAACAATAACATTTGCACAAAAACACACAGGGGTACAATTTTGCTCAAAATAAAGAAGCAAATAGTACGGAAGCCAAAAATACTTCTGTGGTGCTTTCATCTGTGCTCTAGATTTTCTGCAGACCCTCGCACTGGGGCTCAACCGTAGTGACATCCAAGTTTCTGTGGCACTGAGGGCTACCTTCTCTACACCCGGGATCCAGCCAGTCTTATAGGTTAAAAACAAACACACAACCCAAACCAAACCAAACCAGAAGGCAGGGGGATTTTCCAGCACTGCCTGCCTATGGTATCACCTGTCTTCTCCGGGGACTCGGGGGTTCCCTGCTTCTCATCGTGGTAATGGACACTTCTTGTCCTGATGCTGTCTGCCAACTGGTCAGAGCTTTCCTATCTGTTGTAGACAGAGCCACTTCACTTCCAGTGAGGCTATAAACTCCTTCCTTCCCCAGTCCTGACTTCACGTCCACCTCTCAGCACTTGTAGGCCGCCCTGTGACAGGTCACCATTACCATGCTTCCGTTCATGCTGTTCCCTTGGCTCATTCATGCTGTTCCCTTTGCTCCCTGTCTCCTTCCCTCTTCTCTTGAAGTCCCGAATTCTCCCCTCCTTGAGGGCCCTAATCAAGACTCTCATTTCCGGGCGCCTGGGTGGCTCAGATGGTTAAGCGTCTGCCTTCGGCTCAGGTCATGATCCCAGGGTCCTGGGATCGAGTCCCATATCGGGCTCCCTGCTCCTTGGGAGCCTGCTTCTCCCTCTGCCTCTCTCTCTCTCTCTCTGTCTCTCATGAATAAATAAACAAAATCTTAAAAAAAAAAAAAAAGACTCTCATTTCCAATGGTCCTTATGTGACCAGCCTCATCCCTCTGCGCTCCCACCGCACACTTATCACATGCTTTATTACATTTCACCTTGGAATAGCTACATGGCTGTTTCATGTTCTATATAAATAGTTTTATGTGCCTCGCTTGATTTTAAATGTATAAAAAGGCTGGAAGCCTTGTTTTCTTCTTCCTCCTCAGTATGAGGATGGTAGGGAAGGGATTTGGATTAAAGAATGGATTGGAGAGACAAGGTCCTACAAAATGTTTAAAGCAAATCATCACATTTAAAACAGGTGGCTGAAATATGAGCAGTAAAATGTTTAATGAGCATCACTGGATTATGATGTTAGGGCAACCAGAAGGCCAGCAGACAGAAATGCAAGAAGCGACCTCTGAGAAGGTGACATTTGGATGGTCTAGAGCTCAGGCGAGTCTGCCTAAGACTCTATAACTCACATCCAGCTTCTCCTCCTTCCCCCAGACCTCCCAGCAGCTCCCTGGCCTCCCTCCCAGACACAGTGATGGGTTTGGCACTCATTCCACAAACGCTTCCTGGAACCAGCCTTTGGAACGGTTCTTAGGAGGAAATGCAAGACCTTCCCTTTGTTTTGTTTCTGCTTAGGTTTGGAGGGTTTTGCATTAAAATTTTGTCACCCGTCAAACCTGGTACTCCTGATGAAAAACTCTTTCCTGCACTTTCATATCAAGTGCTTACGGACGGAGCAAGAAAATATACAAAGGGGGTTCTCCAATGTGGAAGCCAGTCCCCCGGCAGCATGTGGGAGGTGTTCCAGGTCTAGACATCTTTTCTTCCTTCGTCCTAGTTGCTAAAGACACCCTGAATGACCGTTTATGACAAAAAATGATTTAATATATCAACTGACCATGAGAAAAAGGACAAAGTTAGGAAATAATCCATAAGCTTTCCATTTAAATCAGCAAAACATTAAGGGCGTACAAATCCGCCATGCCCAGAGTTGAGCTAATCCACTGGAGCCTGGCAGCCTGTCATTTGGACAAATACCCTGTGCTCTGGAGTCCAGCCTTCCAGTAGAGTCCAGTCTCTCTTTCAGACTCAGAAGCTGGAGGCTCCCTACTGTCTTTGCTACCTATGTCCCTAATTCAATACAGATGCAGGGTTAAACGCCCAAGAGGCTCCCGTTCTCTGCCGCATATCGTGCCTTCGATGATGCTGCGGATCTTCCCTGCGCCAGCCACCGTGGCAGATTCCACTGGCTGCCAGGCTCATCCGCTGCCATCCCACCCGTACTTCTCCCCGCCTTTTCCTGCCTCAGGGAGCCGCCCTTCTGTTCTGGTATCTGACACAGAACAGGGAGCAGGGAAGTGGGGGGATCCCTTCCCAGAACCTTGAGATGAATCATGGCTACTTTCATCCTGTGTCACCGCAATCCCATCGTTTGGCGCCCCCAATTGGTGTCGGGGTGGGCATGTGAGACATTGTGCTGGACGGAAGCGGAAGCCTGCTGGGGGAGCTCACCGGAAGATTTCAAATGATATAAGATAGTCCCTTAGAAAAAGACTCCCTTTCTGTTGGTCCCTTTTCGCCCTTTGGAGAATGCTAGTGGGTGAGGATGTGACATGGGAGCTGTTGCAGGCACAGGGAGACCGTGTGCGACAGGCAAAGAGGCTTGCAGAGATCCTCGTTCAGCAGCACCATATTGCAGAGATGCTGAACCAAGCTGGCAACCACCTACCTCTGGACCTCTTGTTCCATAAGATGAATCAATGGCTGTAGTGAATACACTATATATGAGTTCAGTGTTCTATTCCTGGCAGTCAAAGGCATTCCTCCCTGTCCCTATTTCTGCACCGGCCAAGCAGCAAAGTCTCAGGCTATTGGTGAACCACAGGTCACCATCATCCCCAGAAACAGAAAGTGAATTTGGCCAGATAGAAGGGAGGAGGGACTCACTCCATCTTGTCGTAGGATTGATTTTTCTTTTTTTTAAGATTTTATTTATTTAAGTAATCTCTAAACCCAGTGTGGGGCTCGAACTCACAACCCCAAGCTCAAGAGTCATGTGCTCCACCCACTGGGCCAGCCAGGCGTCCCAGTGCAGGATGGATTTTCCCCACACAGCTCAGGACATCTAGGGATAGTCAAAGGTAACCTTGTAGAGCTCAAGCTGGGACCAGAGCAAAAACGGGCCAACGGGTCCCACGTTCCGGGCCCCTCTGAATTTGGCTCCGTGATGGTAGCACCAGGCAGTCCCTTGTTAAGTGCTTGTAGGGCAAACATAAACAAGCCTTCAGCTCATGCCTCCTTATATTTCCCACCTCGATTTCAATGACCTTCTGACCGGTCCAAAGTGGACTCTTTCAAGGAATTGGGAAGGAATTGTACCTTTGCTGATGTGAAATGCTTTTCCTCCTCTCCTCTCCTCTCCTCAACACACACACACACACACACACACACATTCTCTCTCACAGTTCTGGTGCCATATGGTCACACTTACTAATAACAATAAAACTCAGAATCAACAGGGGAGAAAGGCAGCTAGGGCTGGCCCCTGGCGTGCTGCTAAGACAGACGGTTTCCAAAGCAGGTGAGCTAGACGAACTCTGGAAACCAGAAGCTCCATTTTCAGCTGGGCAAGGTCAGCTCCCCAGTACACTTACACAGACACCGTTTCTCAGGCATTCTCGCTTCAAGGTGGACCACGGATACTCAGGGGTTTAAAGGATTATAACCAGTAGGGAACCTTCTGTGATCTTCAAGGGTAAATCGAAGGCAATCATTCACCCTCAGGGTAAACCTTTCCATCACCCCTGTTCTGGCAGCCACTCCTTAGGAACCCGTGCTGTCTGGCAGGAAGACCTAAATGCCTGCAGGGCACCGGGGGAGGGGGAAATGCATGGACGGAAACACGGTGGCCTACCGCAAGAGGTCTGGGGTGGTGGGTAGAGAAATGACAGTCTAACTTCTCGGGTTCGTCAGCTCCATCCATCTCCCCTTCATCACTTGACAGTCGGCTGGTGAGGTCACCTCCGGCGGGGGGCAGGGGGGGTTCCGGGGTGTAGCCACTGTGATTTGAAGATGTGCTGCTGCTGATGCTATTTGCAGATGATGGTCTGAGGGCAAGAGAGAATGGACAGCATGAACTTGGCTGAGGGAGGAAGACCCACCCGCTTGAAGGGGGCTCAGAAGGCAGACCGATCAGCTCTCTCGATACATCAAGGCAGGCGGGTCAATGGCAAATTTACACAAGGGAAAAATTCAGGCTGAGATCAGGTAGCATCAACCAGCTTTCTACAATGATCCTGTGGCGCTTAGGCTCTGCCCTGCTTAAGTTCAGGCACCAGGGAAAACAGCAGTGTAAGTGGAATATAAAATACAGTAATAGAGAATTAACTTCAAACTAGTCTTCTAATGAATTCAGTTAACAATTACTCATCTGTTTGCATGTAAGTAATTTGTACTTGCCATGTAGTTGCTTCTTTTTTTTTTTTTAAAGATTTTTTTTATTTATTTATTTGAGAGACAGAGGATGAGAGGGAGGAGGGTCAGAGGGAGAAGCAGACTCCCCGCTGAGCAGGGAGCCCGATGCAGGACTCGATCCCGGGACTCCAGGATCATGACCTGAGCCGAAGGCAGTAGCTTAACCAACTGAGCCACCCAGGCGCCCCGCCATGTAGTTGCTTCTTCCTGAAAGTGGAAACTGACAGGAAGATCAGCCAAGTAAACAACTTCAGACCAATTACCAAAATATCAGTCACGATGGAAGATAGCCCTGTACTTGTGTTTTGGCTACTAAACTATAGCTTTATGCAATTGTTATCACACTGGCATTGAAAAAGGTTTTGTCCCAGTGATGGGGCACAAGTCTCTTACTCCGCAGCCAGATGTTTCTTTTTTTCTTTTCCCATTTTTTTTTAAAGTAAGCTCTGCACCCAACGTGGGGCTTGAACTCACGACCCTGAGAACAAGAGTAGCATGCTCTACTACGGACCTACCAACCGAGCCAGGCAGGTTTGTCATTTTATGTTTTTTCTTTTAAAGATTTTATTTATTTATTCGAGAGAGAAAGCACTAGCCGGGGGAGGGGCTGAGAGAAGCAGGCTTCGTGCGGAGCAGGGAGCCCAACACGGGGCTCGATCCCAGGACTCTGGAATCATGACCTGGGCCGAAGGCAGACGCTAGAACGACTGAGCCACCCAGGTGCTCCAGATGTGTTTCTTAATATCAAGCCACATGTAGTTTAATTGTATCTTCTGAGGATGAATGTTTCCATTTAACTTTTGACAAGCCACCGGAACCACAGGCCGGCATGGTTGGCTTACGGTAGGTGCTGAAGAACCATATTTCTCAAAGAAGGAATGAACGAGTTCCTTGTGTATGAACAATCCCGCAGATCTCATCTCCATGAAGGCTAAGCTTACAGAAAAGCAATGTCACAGTAGGAAGCACTGCATGCTTCACGAGCAGCAAAAAAACCCAAACAAGGCAAAAGCAAGAACAAACCAAACACATCAGTATCAGTAAAAGACTTAGAAGAGGTAAGTTATCAGTTGTTTTTCCTGCTTCTCCATTTTCATCAGGTGATTGACCGGGGTGAAATACAGGGAGAAAAAGAAGTTCAGGAGGAAAAAAAAAAATCCAGATTTTTTTTTTTTTTAGATTTTACTTATTTATTTGTCAGAGAGAGAGTGAGCAAGCACAAGCAGGGGGAGCAGCAGGCAGAGGAAGAGGGAGAAGAAGGCTCCCCGCTGAATAGGGAGCCCGATGCGGGGCTCGATCCCGGAACCCCAGGATCATGATCTGAGCAGAAGGCAGACGCTTAACAACTGAGTCACCCAGGCACCCCAAAATCCAGATCTTTAAAAAAGAATGAGTTTTCTGCCTTCTGCTTTGAGAGCTGCCCCTTCGAGCAGCACGAAGCAGCACTGTTGATTTTCTCCCTTCTCCCTCATTTTCACTCTCAATTCTCTCCAGGTGTCAAATAGCTGATTCAAACCAGATCCTCAAAGCACAGTCCTTTAGGGCGCCTGGGTGGCTCAGTTGGTTAAGCGTCTGCCTTCAGCTCAGGTCATGGTCCCGGGGTCCTGGGATCGAGTCCCGCATCGGGCTCCCTGCTCCTTGGAAGGCTGCTTCTCCCTCTGCCTCTCTCTCTCTCTCATGAATAAATAAATAAGATCTTTAAAAAATAAATAAATAAAATCTTAAAAAAAAAAAAAAAGCAGAGTCCTTTAAAAGCAAAACCACCTCGGGTCATGATCCCAGAGTCCTGGGATCGAGCCCCACATCGGGCTCCCTGCTGGCTGGGAAGCCTGCTTCTCCCTCTCCCCCTCCCCCTCCCCCTGCTTGTGTTCCCTCTCTCACTGTGTCTCTCTCTGTCAAATAAATAAAATCTTTGAAAAAATAAAAGCAAAGACACAAAGGTGGAAACAATCCAAATGTCCATCAATAAATAGATGAATGGATAAAACATAATATGGTACATCCATACAACGGAATATTAGTTAAGTCTTAAAAAGGAAGGAAATCTGGACACAGTTACAACACGGATGAACCTTGAGGACATGATGCTGAGTGAAATAAGCCAGTCACAAAGGACAAATATTGTATGATTCCACTTATGTAAGGTACCCAGAGTAGTCACATTCACAGAGACAGAAAGTAGAACAGTGGCTACCAGGTACTGGGGATGGGTGCAGAGTATCAGTATGGGAAGAGACAAAGTTCTATAGATGGATGGTGGTGACAGTTGCACAGCAATGTGAATGTACTTATGTCAAGAACCTGTATACTTAGAAATGGTTAAAATGGTAAATTCTACATTATGTATATTTTGTCACAATAAAAAAAAAAAAAAAAACCCACAAGAAACCAAAAACAAGGCCACAGGTAGTTTTTCAGTGTTACTATAAGAACTCTGTTGGTGTGACAATTCATTATTGACTATCACCTTCCTATATTTATGAAAACAAAGATGCCATTCATTCTGCATGTTCCAAGTGTATAGTCCAGAGAACACATCACTCAGGTGCATTCCCAAATACCTACTCTCCTGTATAAGAAGGGGCAACAAAATTATTGCCTACTTACAGCTGAAGACCCAAACACTGAAACAATTTTGATAATGCTGAAACATATAAAGAAAGAAAATGGCATCCATAATCCTGCCACTCAAGATCAAGTGCTATTACCATTTTGATTTATATCCTTCCAGATTTCTCTACTGTGCATACATGGGCACATGCATTTTTAAGCAAGAACTGGATCACACTGTACATACTATTTTGAGACATGCTTTTTTTTTTTTTCCAGCCTAGTGATGTTGTAGAGATCTTTCCATGTGTAGAACTATATCATTTTTAATATTCCCCAATATTCCACAGTATGGATATATCATAATTTACTTAACTAGCCTATGGATGGACATTGACATCATTTCCAAAATTTCTAGCAGGCTCTTTTTGAGGCCTTCCCCATGGTGATAGGGCCTCCTTGTCCTGCAGGAGATAAAAGTGAGCTGTATTTTGTTAAGTGTGATTAATAGCATTTTGGTTATACAGGGAAGTATCTTTACTTTTTAAAGATGCATTTGGAAATCTTTAGAGGTGAAATGCTATGATATTTGCAATTTACCTCAAAATGTATCACTAGAAAATGTAGATGAAATAAATATAATTGCAAATGTTAATATTACAGCTGTTAAAACTGGGTATGCAGGTGTTCATTTTATTATTCTTTCTACTTTTCTGTACATGGGAAAAATTTCATAACAAAAATTAAAAAAAGAAAAACCAGAAAAAAAAACCAGAAAGTGAACTAGTAGTACAGATACGTGTAAGGAAGTAGCTGAAGAACTTCCTGTTACATGGGCCACATGGATCGGACACACTTATCTCCTCATCCTCCCAAAACACTACTAAAATCACAGTAAAGGGATAAAAAAGGCATGGCCCCGAAGAACAAAGAGATCAGCAGAAATACAGCGATCCTTATGGTGGTTACTTCCCAGCCTCCATTTACCTCCCAAACCAATAATGGAAATCTCATTCATCTTGCTAATGATTGGTTTGGAAAAGGGCATGAGAAATACATAAAAAATTTTTTTCTGGGGGGAGGCTGCCAAGATTTTCCTCATTTTTAAAATGGGACACAAGGAAAAAGTGGTCTCCACCTTCTTCTGGATGTCCCTGGAAGTGCAGCAGCCACCTTGCTATAAACTTTGAAGATGAAACCGGGAGACTAAAGAGGATGGAGTAAAAGAAAGGCAGGGAACGAGAGCCGATTCCTCATCTTTGGGGACTGGTGCCCTTTCACCTCCGGACTTCTTGTCACGTGTGATAAGAAAATTTTTAATTATTTAAGCATTTAGTAAGACCAGGCCCTACCCCTTCCAATCAACTCTCCAACAAGAGAATAAAAATTTACTCTCCAGAGAAACTGAACTGGAGAGACCCTAGACAAGGGGCTGCCAGGCTCAGCAGAGATCAGGAGAGAGGCACAGGGCTGGAAATAAGGTGACTGTGGGCTATCTCTAGTCAAATCCTTAGTGGTCATTCCTAGAATGCCTATCACCAGGCACATCACCAGGGAGAAGTCTTACCCTGAGAAACTGAATGGCCCCAGAGAAAAGTCTTCTAGATCTTGCCTTTGGGAACCCTCCAAAAAAAGGCTGATTGGTGACCTGATGACCTTTTTGTTGACAGTCCCACACAAAGACTTCCAATCAGCCTGTTAGCACTTCTCTTCTAAATGTGAATGGTTAGGGATCGCTGAACATTCCTGGAACATCTCCATTATGAGACTGACCAGCCAAACTGAAACAATTTTGCATGAACACACATGAAAGAAATGAAGATAATGAAGCAAAGAGGAAAAAACTAAAGAACCTATCCTAAAGATATTAGAATGGTATTACCTCTGCAAAATGACAGTATCTTGTAGGATATTATAAGAAGCAGTCATAGGATGGGGGTGCCTGGGTGGCTCAGTCGGTTAAGCGTCCAACTCTTGATTACGGCTCAGGTTAGGATCTCAGGGTCTTGAGATCAAGCCCCACATGGGGCTCCCGGCTCAGTGGGGAGTCTGCTTGAGATTCTCTCCCTCTCCCTCTGCCCCTCTCCTCGCTCGCGCATTCTCTCTCTCTCAAATAAATAAATCTTAAAAAAAGAAGCAATCGTAAGAAGTTCTTTTTATCTGAGAACCAGATCCCTAAGATTTAAAAAAAAAGTGAATCATAAATTGGTTATTTCATACACAGTTTTGAAGGTAAAATAAAAGAAAATCTTTCAGAAAGTATAACAAGACATTAAGAGAGCAGGAGAAAAGAGGTAAGAGAATGAAAAGATCAGAGCAAAAGGTCCAACATCCAACTAATGGGAGGTCAATAAAGAGAATAAAGACAATAGTGGGTAGAAAATTAGCCAAGATGTAACATACAAAATTATCCCTGAGACAGGTGTTCACAGACTGAAAGGATCTACTAAGTACCCAGTACTATGAATGAAAAAAGACCCATACTGAATGATCCTGTGAAACTTCAGAGCCCCAGGTTTCAGAGATTAAAAACTAGTCATATGCATAGAGAATGATAACAGACTTCCCAATAAGAACCTTTGGTGCTAGAAGCCAATAAAAAATGTCTTCATAATTCTGTAAGGAAATGATTTTCAATCCAGTTATATACTCAGATTGTCAATTAAGTGTAAGAGGAGAATAAAAACATTTTCAGGTGTGTAAAGGTTCTAAAAATTGACCCCCTTTGCACCTTTTCACAGGAAGCTGATGGAGGAGATATTCCATCAGAATAAAGGAGCAAACCAAGAGACAGGGAGGCAATGGAACCCAGGAAACAGGTACTCTAACACAGAGTGGGTAGAGAGACCCCCCAGGACGGCAGGAACTACTGGTTTTCTTTCTAAGTCTTTTGGTTCTATTCGACTTTTGAACTATGTGCCCATTTTACTTTTATTTTAAAAAAAGTTTAATTATGGAAAGAAAAAGAAAAAATGGTTGAAACAATAAATTCTAATTGCCAGATAAAAGAGAGATGAGGGGAGGAGAATCCTACAGAGCGAAGTTGAGCACAGAAATTTGTGTCTAGAGCGGAATGGGCTCTAAGAGCAGACACAGAATCATGAATGATGATGCACATGCAACCTGAGAAGAAGGAGCTCTGAATTTGTTCCTTTGCAGGCTTGTTTCACTCAAGATGTAGGCACCCTCCTGGTGATAATGGAGTGAGGGATGCTTTCAACACTTTCCAGATCTGATCACTGTACCCCAGGGCAGAACCTGAGGGAAGGAGTTTGCTGGAACCAACCTTTGTCTCAGAAAAACAAGGCTTGGTGAGGAGTGATGGAGAATGGGGCAACTAGTCATGAGAGTGTGTTGAAAAAGTCACTCGAGTTTGTTAAGCTGCCATCACCCGCCATTCTCCATTTACCAGTTTAGTCTAAAGACTATATGACAATCAATGGTCCCTGTCCAGTTCCACTCAGGGAAACTAAGAGAAAGTTCCCTCTTCCACCCCTTTGAGGAAGCATGAGCATCAGTCTGTCTGAGTGCTTTGGGGAAGAGAACACACAACAATCGATCTTAACTGAGTCCCTTCTATGTGCTAGACATGCAATGGACACCTTCTCATGCAACGTACCCGCTGCTTTAGGTGGGTGTAACTTATCTCTATTTCTCAGATGAGGGAATGGGTGGCAAAGCTAATAAGAAGTGGAAATGAGACTTGACACTATCTACGTGACTTCAAAGTCTCTCAGATTGAGAAATGGAGGTAGAAAAAACAGAGGGACACACATGAACTCAAGTCTTACAGTGTAGAAATAACACTTATCCTAATGAGGCACCAGCTGGAGTGCTTTCACTCCAGAATCATCTCTGCCCTTTTTCAGGTATCTAGAAACTTTTGCCTCTCTCCCTACTACCCATGCCAGTCTAAGATTCCTTGGATTTTGCCATTTATATACCCTTTTTATAAAAGATTTTATTTATTTATTTTAGAGAGCGATCACAAGCACATAAGCAGGGGGGGCAGGCAGAGGGACTGGGAGAGGCCCAGGATCTCAAGCAGACTTTGTGCTGGGTGCCAAGCATGATGCAGGGCTCGATCTCAGGACCCTCAGATCATGGCCTGAGCCGAAACCAAGAGTCGGATGCCCGACTGACTGTGCCACCCAGGTCCCCGCTATTTTTATACTTTAAGATTAGATGGTGAGTGTCCACAAGACAGAGGGGAATGTGCCCAGATTTTGTCAGCACTGGCTTCCATGGCCTACCTTTCCTCCCTCCCTCCTGGGGGCCGGAGACTGACTTGTCAGAGTCCGGCTCAACCCTCTGCCCTCCTCCCCCTTCCCACAAAAGTCCTGATGGGTTTGGTTGGGCTGGTCACCCATAGCCTTGGACTCTTTGGGGCATGTAATATGTTCCCTTGGGGTTGGGGCAAAGAAACAGAGCATAGGGCCCCTATTCGAGGGCCCCCAGGTTGGGAACAGCGGCCAGGAGGACGGGCAAATGGAAATCAGGTGGCACCAAGGCCTCTATTTACGCACACTGCTTTCCCTGGAGCACTACCACCACTTACCAGCAGCTACCATTAATTCTGTGCATATTAGGAACTTGGTACTTCTTACCTGATTCTTCTTAGCTCCACTTTACAGATGAGCAGTTTGAAGGAGCTGAGGCTCAGAAACATGGCCGCGCTCATCTTGTTAGTGAGCACGGAGCTGACATTTGCACTTCCAACCTTGTTCCGGCCCTTGCTACTGACTTTAACTTTTCCAGCTCTAGACCTAAGCTCTTTTTTCAGGAACCCTTGACAAGAGTGGGTTGCAATTCAAGGATAGGAGAACTGAAGTATTTTCAAGGTTACCGAACGATATGTAAAAAATTCACGTGTGTCAGCATTTCCTACAAAAGGAATTCATGATTGGGAAGGGATTACAATATTTCCATTCATGTGCGATAATTCTTTTTTTGCCAAGTATAGGTAACTACTGTGATTGAAATAGCTATTATATATATTATATATCTCATATATCTCTAATATGAGGAAAATAAATGTTGTTTTAAATTTCATGCAAGGACATTGAATTCTTTTTTTTTTTTTAAAGATTTTATTTTTAAGTGATCTCTACACCCAACGGGGGCTCGAACTGACAATACTGAGATCAAGAGTCACATGCTCTACTGACCGAGTCAGCCAGGTGCCCCAAGGAGGACATCAAATTCTGATCATATTTTTTCAATCTCTGATTTATGGGGTCTCATTCTAACTAAAACAAGTGAAAAAGGACATTATTTCCTACAAATTTTGGAATCGAGTTCATCCCTGAGCTTTCTTATATCAACCTTGAAAAGCATCCTTAACAATTATTCTGTTAGCCAACATTTGTAATGTGCTCCTTGGCCTCCTTCTTCCTTGCAGAGACATTCTTTTTGCTGATGAACCTCACTCTTAGTCTTTCTTCTGCTTTCTTATGAGAACATAAACACCTGGCATTTCTCTATTGACAAACATTCCCCTGAAAATTAAATTAAAAAAGAACATTAAGAATCTGCTCTCGGGGCGCCTGGGTGGCTCAGTCAGTTGGGCATCTGGTCATGATCTTCAGCTCAGGTCATGTTCTCAGGGTCCTGGGATTCAGCCCCACATCAGGCTCCCTGCTCAGCAAGGAGTCTGCTTCTTCCTCTCCCTGGGCCCCTCCCTGCCACTTGTGCTCTCTCTCTCAAATAAATAAATGAAATCTTAAAAAAAAAAAAAAGAAAGAAAGAAAAGAAGCTGCTCTTAAGCCTCCACTACCTGTTTTATTTTTTTAATGGCTGCCCCCTGGCTCCTCCGTTAAGCCAGGTACTCTGCGGGGGTGTGAAGTGCCTCCATCAGTCAAAATCTTTGGTGAACCTATAATAAAACACGGTTTTCAAACTGGGTTCCCTGGAGCCCTTGGGGACTCCAAGGGGATCCCTTGGAGGGGCTGGGGGACAGCAGGCTCTGGGTCCATGTGTGATGGGAGCAGAGTGGAGCTGGCTTTGGGTGGAGCAGGTCTCTGCTTTTATACTGGGTACCATGTAAGGTTTTGTGGGAATAAAAAAGCTCTACAGCCACAAAGAAGCTGGAAAGCCACTGTGCAAAGACTTGAATCCCGCCTGGAAATCTGGAAGAGAACTGCCTGCTTAACCCTAAAGCTCAGGAAAGGTAATAAATATCCTTCACCAAATTCTGGCGTTACTGTGAGTAGTAGTTATAAAATGACCCTGCAAAATGACGTGACATGGAAGTCAGCGGCAACACCACGGCGATGTTGATGACGCAGGCAACGTGTGCGGGTGGCCATTCCATCCGACCGTGTCCTCTGGCACCTGAAGCCGACCTTGGCGGTTCCGGCAGAGGGACTCTGGCTATTGAACGGGATCAGGCTTGCACCAAAGTGGAAGGCAGGAGGGTGAGAACCTGGCAGATCCGTACCAACTGTCATCAAATACCTGTTTTTGCTTTAAAGATCAACTCCTTCCTTCTCTTTTGTAACTGTGTTCTCTTAATGCCTGCTTGCTGACTGGACAATTACCCTTTGAGATTCACACTGTACGCCTTAAAAATGATCAGATAATACCACTATCTGCACTTCTCATTATTTTATTATTAATATTTCCTTTTCATGAAGTTATGGATATCCGAGTCTCTTATCTTCTAAACTCTGAATTCTTGAAAGGCAGGATCTAATTGTACTCATCTCTGCGCTGACATAGTTCAGGCGTACTTGGGAGATAGCACAGGGCTGGTTCTAGACCACCGCCATAAGGGCAATATCAAAATAAAGCGAATTGAATACATTTTTTTGGCTTCCCAGTACCTATAAAAGTTACGTTTACATTATGCTGCAGTCTATTAAGTGTACAATAGCATTATACCTGATGTACATGCTTTAAATAAAAAATACTTTATTGACACAGAGACACAAAGTGAGCAAACGCTGTTGGAAAAATGGCACCGACGGACTTGCCCGATGCAGGGTTGCCACAAACCTTCAATTTGTACCAAAAAAAAAAAAAGTGCAATATCTGCAAAGCGCAATAAAGTGAAGCACCATAAAAAGGTGGTATGCTGGTACCTTGCTTATGGAGCAAGCACTAGATAAATATTTTCGGATGAAGGGCTCCCTGTCCTATTACCTGGAAATTGGTCGGCTGCTCAGCACTCCACTGCCCATCAAAACATACGTGCATGGATTTTAAATCACTCTTAATCCAAATGGGTTTTAATTCTGTTTTCTGTTCTTTCCTCTCTGTCCAGGTCAACCAAATAAAACCCCAAACAGATGGCTCAGCTTTCTTGGTGTGGAGGGAGATGTAAGGACAAACAGCCTCTGTGATGCCAATTTTCCTTTTGCCCTGATCATAAGAGGGTTGTGGGAAAAAACCCACAAAATACTGTGGCAAATGGGCTCCTAAGGTATGAACACCACCCCACTCTCTGCACCAGGAATGTACAACTCATCTAAAAACTCATGCAACCGGAGAGTTGCCCAGGGCTGATATGTCATCTTCCACGTATTAATTTCCAGATTAGTCTTGCTCGGTCTGATAAAGGTCTGCTATGAAGATGAAGATGATGATGATGATGATAATGACAGCAGTAAAATCCACCAACTGCTATGTGGCGGGCACTGGCTGAGCCCCTTATGCCCACGATCTCACTTAAACTTCACAACCGCGTTAGGAGGTAGGACTATTACGACTCTTGTCTGCCATGTGATCAGACCACACACAACCCGGCAAGTCACTTGACCTAGTCACTTGACCTAGGACTCAGGGCTTCTATTGCCAAAGTGGGACTTACCTAGGAAGCACAGAGTTAGGTGGCCTGGATTTTGCAGGGGAGGCGACTTTCGGTTCTGGCCCAGAGCTTCCTGAAGGTCCTGGCAGAGAGTCCTGCGCCGGCCCGGGTTGGTTTGGAAGTACTTCCCTCGCGGAAGTCAGGAGATGCTCTTTATCTTTCACTTCTTTTTCCCGGGACTTGGCTTTGTGTTCGGCCAGAAGGAGGTCAAATTGCTTTTTCCGGCCTGGGACTGCCCTCCGATGGCTTAGCGAATGTGTCTAAGGAGAAGAGAGATGAAAAGCACAGCCTCTTTGATCAGCACATAAACCTGCTTCCCCAGGCCCTCCATTTCAGAAACAGCAATTCATGGGAATTTAGAGGTGCTTGAAAAGTCAACTTCAAGGCCACAGCTCCCGTTCTGTGGCTGGGAAGAGGCAGACACCACGCAAACGCAACCATGCCCTACACTCCTGGCGTTAAGAAGCCAAAGCTTCCTCCAAAAAAAAACCACAAAAAAGCAACAACAACTGGCACAGGATGACGAGCTTCAGCGCAGAGCCCACGGAAACCTCTCGGAGGAAAGGCGACGGTGAGGATGCGCTAGAGTTAATCCAGGTGCAGGTGGGAGGCTCGCTGTGGCCCAGACCCACAGAGCCACCAGGCGGAGGGGGCCACGGCCTCGATCCCAAGAAGCACTAGTAGTTCAGCATGAAATACAGGGCTGGGGGCTACCCGATGGCGGCCGCCTTGGGTCAGCTGTCCCCCTGGCCACCCGGCGTGGCCGGATCAGGGGCGCGGCTGCTGGTCCTCCCCTCCACGGCTGCCTTTCAGGCCGCCGCCGCCGCCGCTCCTGCATACATTAAAACGTAGCAGGGTTTAGAACCGCCTGTGAGTGCCTATAAATACAATTTACTGTCTGGCCTCACAAGTAACAGGGGAAGCCTATTTTTTTTTTTCCTTCTTAAAAAGCCAGCCAGCTTGAGGCAGGCACTCTGCTACCATGGAAGAGAAGAAAGCATTTCCCTTACAAAGAACAGCTGGGGGTCATGTCGAGGTTCCACACCCTGCCGTGTGCAGAGAGTGGCATGCAAACATTTCGACAAAGGCCCCAGCGAGAGCAGGAAGTATTTTTTATGGAAAGAGAAATACCTTGCAGGTGAGGGATCTTGTGCAAGGTTTCTTTGTCTCGGGATCCAATACTCCACAGTGTTTATTTGGGTCAAATTCTCTCTCTGGTTTAAGAAACAAACAAAAAATATAAGAAAAAAGGAGACTAAATAGGATTTGGCATTAAGACTACATTTAAAAAAAAATGCACATTTGCACCAACAAGTGAGACATTGTCAGGCAATCTGGTTTTTTGTTTTTCTTTTCTTTTCTCTTTTTTTTTTTTTCCAACCGGCTGCTAAAATGCTTCAAGAACCACTCAGGGGAAAATGGCACTCCCCTCTGACCCCAGAGTTCCAAGTCCAGCTTCGGTCGGGATGCGGGATGCAGCACAAGGCACGGGGACTGGGTGGGGGCGGGGGGGGAGGGCAGGCACCGAGGGCAGGGAGCCCTGATGCTCGCACACTTTATTTCACTTAAACGGTTCCCCAAGCACTTGGCACTTGGGGTGTAGCTGGCTGCAGACCAGGGAGAGCCACCTGAGGCCTGAGGGCCGCTTTTTCCTGGGCAACTCCAAGAATACGTCACCTTCCCCCGGCCCCTTGCCTTCCCGCAAGTTCTCACCATTTGAGTGGGAGATTATTCCTTGCCATGTGAGTGTGACCCCCTCTCTGGTGCTTTGCAAAGTCCTCAGCACCGGGCTTTCCACACAGCCCTGCCCAGAATTCTGGACCTGATTCAGGAATGTTTGGCGGTGCCACAGGCGGGGGCAGGGGGAAGTCTGGGTGTGTGCTGTCTGAGCATCTGAAGTTGAAGGCGCACAGAGGGCAAGACCCGCTGGTCTCACAGCTTGCTTTGCTCCCAGCATGGCGCCTGTTGCCTCCAAATGGGAATGAGCCATGCTAGCCAACCCAGTGGGGATGAAGGATGGCTACAAGGAGGCCAGGTTTTCTCTAGTTCCTGCCTGCTTACTGGACTGTTGCTGATGGCTCATGGTGACGTTACTTCTAAGGAGCCTACTCTTTCCATGCCCACTTTGGATCCTTTGCCCCTCCTGGATCACCAAAATGCTCCCCTCCCCGGAAAATGAGGACCCTTTCGGCTTCAAAGGTCCACGTCTTGGGTAGTCCGTCCGTGCTATTTCTGGAAGGCACCCAGCAACCACCTGAGTCCCACAGCACAGGGAAGACACAGCTCCTGGGGGCGTTCGGGGAGGCAGGCAACAGTGTCAGTGGGTGGGGGTTGTCTATCAGTTTGGCGGGGTGTCTCCCTAAGAGGTCTGAATGGCTGCAAACTAAAAAGAGCTTACCTGAAAAGCTGTCTGAGATTGGTGGGGGGAACTCTGAGCATAATAAATGAATGTGTTCTGTTTTTAATAGAAAGTCTGGGGCCTGTGGTGGTTGCAGCGGTGGTCATGATGATGGCTGCAATAAAAACCATTCTTAGGTCCAAAGACAGGTTTCCCAGCTGGTCATCAAAAGGCCTCCCGCCCCCTTCTTTTGGCTTTTGTCATTGTCATCATCATCATCTTCTTGTTTAAAGATTTTGTTTTTAGTAACCTCTACACCCAACGTGGGGCTCGAACTCATGCCCCGGAGATCAAGAGTCTCATGCTCTTCTGACTGAGCCAGCCAGGGGCTCCCCACCAACTTTTTTTTTTTTTTTTTTAGCTTCTCTTTTAAGACTAGAAAACTGTGAGGTTTGGAGATGCCTGTTTCCTCCAAGCCCTCTCTGCCCATCGAGGAGGGCCTGGGCGCCAGGCCCCAGGCTGCCTGCCACTGAGTTCTTCCCCTTGGGCCTGTCAGAGTCAGACCCGGGCCCAGATCCACACCAGCGCTCACATTGGCCTACAACTGAGCAGGTTGTTTGGCCAGGGCGTAGGAGCTGGCTGCCAAATGTTGAAGTGAGATAGAAACAAGCAAAAGACCCAATGAGACAAAACAACCAACAAAATGCAAAACCAACAAACACCAAAAAACCCCCCAACAAACCCTCTACAACTTCAGGTTGGGGCGCAGGCTGGAAGCCATGGTCATGCTTCTATCTCTGGACACTGCCCAGCTGGGCCTACTGGTTTTTCCAGGGATGTTGCCACCCACCTCTGCGGCATGAACTTCAACTTTCCATCCAGGAAGAGAGCCAGGAGCTGGGGGCTCCTGTCCACACTGGCCCCCCCTGCCCCCGCAATGCTCAAAGAGAACGCCAGGCGCTACCTTTCTTTCTTGAGAGTGGGTGAACAGTACATAGGGAGATTTTTAGGGTAAACATCTTTTGCATGCTTTGGGTCCAAAGAGCTTTTAAGAAATTATTTTTTTTTAACAGTTACAGATATAAGATAGAAAACCTGAAATACAGATTAACACGAAGTAAAAAATAAAAAGGACCCATAAGTCTTAGGCTGATTCAGAACTATGCTCCTACTGGAGGGCATAGTTCCTCTCTCTTACCAGGTGGCTTTCACTGTATTTTCTTTTCTTTTTTTTTTCCAGTCAACATTTGATAAATGCCCCTGGTGTATGAAGAAGTTATAAAGTTTATAGCTTTTCTTGGTCTTTTGGAGAAAGCAGAACTGCCAGATTTAGTTCCACAACAAATCCAAAGCAAACATCATCCACATGGGGGCCCCTAAGGGCAACCATTGCCTCCAAGCTCGGCCCTGTGCACCTTTCTGGGCATCCCGACTGTCTACGCAGACAACCGAGAAGGATATCCGAGAGAAACCCCTCAACCTCGCACCAGCTGTGCCAGCCTAAATGTTCCCAAATGGGAATTCTGACCGGATTATGTGGGAAAGGCAGTCGTAGCCCCAGACTACAGAATCAACCAGGCAGCCAACTAAAACCCAAGCACAGAGCGGGGCAGACAGCACTCACGGTCCTGTCCCATGTCGGCCCTGACCTCCTGTGAGGTATCCATCCCTGTGGTTGTCCAGCTTCCCCGCAGGGAGGCTTCTACGGAACCTGGGGCAGGTACAGCCCGTCAGCCTGATAAGACCCTCAGACTGCATGGGCTGCCGTGGTTGGTGTAAGGCATCCTGCCTCCTGGGCCAGGAGGACCCCTCCTGCTGAGCACTGAGCCAAGAGCGAGAGCCCTCGTGTGGCCCGGAAATAAGAGAACCCCGTTCTCCCTCGCATTTGTAGGTGGGGGGTTCCTGTTGGCAGGTAAATCCTGTGTTCCCCTTACAACGAAACGGACCTGCTCAGTGATAAGAACACAGCACTCCTTGGTCATGGATGTGACTCAGATGCAGTCTAATCATGAACCAGACTTGAAGGACACAGACACGTACCTGAAAGTCTCCTGTAAGGCTTGTTGTTGTTTTTGGTGCCATTTTGGTGTTTCTTGTCTATTGTGGCAGACAAAATTCCTTTGCCATTTAAGATCTTCTCTGGGGAAGGTGGCACTGACTTGGACATCAAGACTGGCTTAATTAAAGGTGGGGTGGAGACAGCAGAGGACGAGGTGGAGCAGGAGGTGACCGCGGTAGTGGTTGTAGAGTTCATTTTGACATTGGCACCATCTGCCTTCACTAGGTTAGGAATTTTCTCTAAACTGACTACAGGAACCGGAACGCTGAAAAATAAATGAACAAACACACACAATTGCCTTCTTTGATACATGCGGTCCGCTGAGAAGCTAGACGCGCTTATCGTCATCAGAACACTTCCTTATCACTTATTTATATTCCTCTTATAAGTGAGCAGCAGGATTCCCGTTTGGATAGAAGGGAGAGCTGTGCCGTGGAAAGGACCAGCAGGGGGTCGAGGCTGGCTCAGCACCAGGGCTGGCATCAGAGCTGACTCCCTCCTGTACCGGGTTGTCCCCATAGATCCTGCAGCTTCCCCCTTCTCAGTCCCTCTCTGCCGGTGGTCTCGGAGACAGCACCTTGGGCAGAACAAGGTGCCCACTGGGAAGCTCGGGGAGAGATGCTGTGTGTCCCCTGACGACGGTGTGCTACCGTGCCACTTGCTGAATCACGTCCCCTCCCCCTGCTGCTTGCCGGTCTCCCACCTCGGCGAGCAGGCCCGACATCTGCTTAGCTCGGGCGTGCTGACAGGCTCATACCACACGGAGGCATGGCAGCAGGCCAGTGCACCATGGTACATGCAGCTGGAGGACCTCTGGAGCACTCATACCCTGGGGGTGGGTTCAAACGGAGCGAGGCACCGTGTAACATTATCGAATGTTCCATTTTAGGCAGCTAGTTATGTAAATAGGCAATTCTCAAGGCTGGCAGGTGAGAGGATGAATTTTAAGAAGACAGAGCACAAAGGTGCATGTTTGCTCTTCAAAATCTGTCACCTCAGCTCCACTTCCCTAGGATTTCTACTGTAATGGATATGCATTTGATTTCTGTGCATTTAATACTTGAGGACCCTGTATCTGGGCGGTGGTGGAGGAGTCTGTCTCGGGGTCTTAAAAGATGAGATGAGATGAATACGCTTTCCTTTGGTTCCTGAACTAGATTCCCTTTCCTCCTTGCAGGAGGGCAGAACACTAACACTTCAGCCCCCCAATCATCTCTGAGCTGAGTGGAGCCGACTTAGCTATTTGAATGCCAAATGATCTAGAATATAGCTTATACATGCCTGCAGACAATGTAGGGCATGAAAGAGAGGCTGGTTTTGCAGGGGAGGAGTCTTATCTGTCCACAGGGCTGGCGAGCTCTTCCTTCTCTACGATTTATTCACAGGTCATTTTTTTTGGTCAGTTTGTCCAGGAAATTATTTCAGCAACCCCTCAGCCCTTGCCCCTTTGCTGACTCTGAAACCAATCACAGATGTTATTTATAGGTTTTTGCCAGTGAGAAGGGCACTCGGTGGTGAAGCAGATTGTAGCTGGATTTCCCCGACTATCCTGGGACCACGTGCTTTCTTGGCCTGGAGAGGGATGGTGTGGGACTTCAAGTCCCGTGTGAGGGGAAACTGGAACAGTGGGTTTTAGTAATACACCAAGTCCCTGATAATTCCGCCTTTGATCAGTGTCTCAATCATGGAGATAGAGCTAGACTGCTGCCACTTTCTATTTAATGGCAATTCTCAGAGCACTCACATATGGCTGAAGAATAGCACAAGAAGCCCTTGAAAAGTCAGCACACTGAGAAGCTGGAAAGATATTACCTGTGCTGCATTCCTGATTTTTTCCGAATGGTAAAAAAGAAAAAAGTAAAACCATGGGATATGGAATTCTTCTAGGCTTCCTTCACTCAATTTTAAGAGACACTAACACAACTCAGGATCTTGAAGAGCCATTCCCCCACCCGTGTTCACAGCGGCACAATTCAAATACTGTCCATTGGCGGATGACTGGATAAGCAAAATGTGGGCTAGCCATACAATGGAATATTATTCAGCCGTAAAAAGGAAGGAAATTCTGACACACGGATGAACACTGAGAACACTACGCTAAGTGAAATAAGCCAGTCAAAAAAAGACGAATACTATAGGATTCCACTTATATAAGGTGCCTAGAGGGGTCAAATTCCGAGACAGAAAGTAGAAAGGTGGCTCTAAGAGCTGGGGGAGGAGAAAATGGGGAGCTGTCGGTCCATGGGTATAAAGTTGCAGTTTTGCAAGATGAAGAGTTCTGGAGATTGGCTGCACGACACTGTGAATGTACTTAACACTGTTGCACTATATATTAAAAATGGTTAGAATGGTAAATTTTCTTTTTTCTTTCCTTCTTTTTTTAAAAAAATCAATTCAGTTATTTTATTAAAGATCTATTTATTTCAGAGAGACAGAGAGCATGCAAGAGTGAGGGAGGGAAGGGGCAGAGGGATAGAATCTCAAACAGACTCCCCACTGAGTGTGGAGCCTGACACAGGGCTTGATCCCACAACCTGAGAGAGCATGACCCGAGTTGGATGTTCAACCCACTGAGCCACCCAGGCACTCCCCACTTTTTAAATTTTTTTTAGAGAGAGTGTGTGTGCACGTGTGCATGCACAGTGGGGTGGAGGGTATGATGGAGGGGCAGAGGGAGAGGGAGAAAGAGAATCTTAAGCAGGCTCCCTGCAGAGTACAGAGCCCGATGCGGGGCTCAATCTCATGACCCTGAGATCATGACCTGAGCCAAAATCAAGAGTCGGACGCTTAACTGACTGACCCACCCAGGCGTCCAGGATGGTAAATTTTCTTATGTGTATTTTGCCACAATTAAAAATATAATCCAACCCCCCCCAAATTCATGCAACTTAAATTATACATCAATATCCTGACTTTAAAAATACACATTATAAAAGCCTGCTTAAAAAGCTCTTATTGATTTAGTCACCTTTGTTCTGATCTGTTGATTTTTATTTTTTTAAAGAAAGAAGTTAAACTTTAAGTGTTGATGGAATACCAGGTGGGAAGATTCTCTAGTGCCCGAGTGGCCTTCTCTGATATACTTCTTCGTGAAGCCCAGTAAATTCAGGAAAAGAAATTAGGACCCTTGGGTTTCAAGGCTAGCTCTTGTCCCATGAGCTGGTATGAGAAAAGGGAAGACCTCCAGTTTCTGTGAAAAATGGCCAGGGCACATGTTGAGTACCATGATTTTAGCATATGATGTTGGGATAGAATAATCCAGAGCAATTGTATGAACTGAAATAAGTTTAAAAACTGAGCCAAATGGTCCTCAGATGCTCACAGTACAGTCTGCATTTCTCCCCTAAAGTCAATGTCCAGCTCCAATGGGCTCCTTAATTCAGCCACGAGAGCACAGGTGCACTAGGTCCAGCCATTTGGAACAGTGCCAGGTGACTCATCTCTTTGGTGATGCTTCTTCCCAACTGTGTGTTAGTAACTGAGCTTGAGCCAGGCCAGCTAATATCTGTGACTGATCTCCTAATTAGAAATTTTCTCCACTGTGTAACAAGTGTGGTTCATTCATACCCTGTACTGCTTCCAGAACTCCAGCTGGACTTCAATCCCAACGTCCGTAGGCAGGGTGTGGATTTGGAGTCCATCAGAAACTAGAAGAGAAGGCTGATGTGAAGTTCTTTGGATTGAGTTTTCGTGCGTTGGAATGGGAGGCATTAGGGGGAAAAAGTCTGATCTAAGAGTGTTTCAAAGGGTTCCAAAGACGACGTGAGTAGTAAGGGGCTGAGCCACTGAGTAAACGCCTCTGATACCAGGTGGATGGGCTCCATGTTGGCAGTGGGAAGAGGATAGGAGACTCTAGGTGTTTTGGGTGAGAATTCTAAGGGTGTCTAGTAACAAATAGAGAACGGATGTATATAGAATGAAGGAGGAGAGGGACGCCTGGGCGGCTCAGTCAGTTAAGCATCTGCCTTGGGCTTGGGTCATGATCCCAGGGTCCTGGGATCAAGTCCTGCATCAGTCTCCTTGCTCATCGGGGAACCTGCTTCTCCCTCTGCCCCTCCCCCTGCTTGTACCCCACCCCCAACAAATAAATAAATAAAATCTTCAAAAAGAATGGAGGAGTAAGCTCTATATCCAATGTGAGGCTTGAACTCACAACCCCAAGATCAAGAGTCACATGCCCTTCTGACTGAGCCAGCTAGGCAACCCTGACCTGGATACTTTCATCTTTGGTGTCCCTTCTGCCCCGCTTTCAGGCTTCCCTTCTAAGGTAACCTGCCTCTGGTCTGAGCTGAGAAGGTACTTCTGCTGGGAGGTAAAAGAAGGCAGAGAAGCAGGCAGCTCAGTGATGGAGGGAAGGGGCACACCCATCCCCAAAAGAAACGAGAATCAGAGAGAGAGAGAGGGTTTCCCGTTTGCTCTTGCCAACCTCATTCCCCAGGATAAATGTCAGCCATCCATTCACTGGGATATTTAGTCCCTTTTCTTCACCACTGTTGGCAGTAGCCCTCAGATCCTAAACTGATCAACAAAGGAGGAAATGACCACAAGACGGTGCCACTCGATTTGGAAAACCAATCCCAGAGACTCCATCTTTTTTCAGCTACGAGCTCAGGAAGGTGCGGAGTGCCCTGGCTTCCCACGCACACAGATCCCCGCGTGTGTCTACACTCCAGGGCATGGGAGTGCGGCCGTCTGGAAGCCATGGCCTCAGAACCACGTCCTGCTTTCTCCCACTGTCCCCTCTCTCACTGTTCCCCACTTCCCCTCCCATCACCCCTGGCCAGTACAGCGTCCCAGCCCTGGGCAGTGGACCCCGAGTAACAGGTTTCATTTTTTTCCACTGGAAAGAAGCCAGAAGATGCTGACCCCTGCTTTCACGGTGCGGACATCTCCCCCGTGTGGGATCCCGGTAACTCACACACCTCTGTGTGCTGTTGGGCGCTGGGAGGGGTGGGGGGCTGGCGACACCCGGATGACTAAGCAGATTCATTACTCTGTGTGCTTAGGTGCTACACAAGCCTGGCAGTGACCCCTGAGGTTGGCCGAAGCCCCTCAGGTTCCGTCCCTCTCCATCTGGAGGGGTGCACGCACGCAGTCTCCCAATCACCTCACTACTGACCTTCCTCGGAGGAGCAGTGTCTGAAAGGGAAAGAGGAGTCCCCGCTGCTCTCATAATGCCTGTTTTGTCCACTGGGGATGAACTCTTTTGGGGAGCCCAGGATTGCAGCTTGTTCCCCTGCTGCGCCGAACACACTGGGAGTCGTCAGCTCCTGGTTACCGCTGTACCTGTGTCTCTGGTCCCGAGAGCAGTCCTCCCTCGTCCTCCTTGCTCTGTGGGGGAGACGTCTACCTTGCTGCTTTTGTGCTGTTTGGCTGCCACGTCCTCTTCCTGGGTGCCTGTCTGAATTTATCATTTTGGACCCAGGAGGGTGCACTCTGGCTTTAAGAAAAATGGCTCTCCTAGCACCCAGTGGATTCCTCTCCCTGCCCAGTAATATCTGCAAGAGCAGAGGTGGAGTATCTAACAGCACCGTTTCAGGGGCTGCCCGTGTCTCTCGGGGCCAGCTACTCTCCGGCCCGCTCCCCTTGCCTGGGGGTCATGATTTATTTCATCGTCAATGGATAAGCCTGAAAAGAATGGTTCGGGAAATCTTTAGGCCTGCAGAAATCGGTGCCAGCTCTGCTCCACTTACCAGCGCAGGGTAAAAATGGATTTGACAGGCAAGAGCCTGAAGACATATGGTATTTGTGCTGTGGGTTATGTGTCTGATGAGAGTTCTCAGCCGTCTGATTTCTTCCCACCCATTCTTTCGAAAAAGGCCCGTGTGCCTGTCCTACTGGCGTGGCAGAATTTCGAGGATCTCCGACTTAACTGTACCTCACCCAGCCTCCTGCCTTCTAAGCAGTGACGGTGTTTAAGTCATCCCCAAATAAAAGGGGATCTGCTCTATTTTAAAAGACCCTCAGAGAAGGAATATCTATTTGGCTCTTTTGGGGGGCCGTTATCAGGACATTATTTACACCACATTTAAATTCTTTAAGTAGGGAAAATACCTGGGACATTCTTGAAGGCCGAGAATCAGGCAATTGCTAAGAATGTGCCTAAAAAACAGAGCTACAAAGTCCCACCACGGTACAATGCATAGAGGAGATATGGCATAAATCCTGATGAACAAATAAATTTTTTTGTTTTAAATCTGGGAAAAGATTGGGAAAACTTTCAGAAAGCCAATTTGTAAACACCTTAAGCAAACAGAAAACAGGGTAATCAGCCACAGGGCACAGTCAATAAAAAAACCTGCCAGATTAATCTAATATTACTTGGTGGCTGAGTGTCAGGTCTGGCGGTCAGAGAGAAAGCACTGTGTATAATCTCTCCTGGCCTTTCACACGGCTTTGGATTCGCTCCCGTAGAACCCACCCTCAGTAAACTGGGAAAATGTGGTCAGACCACACAGCTATTGGGAGTGAGTGCCTGGGGGCAGAGGCAAAGAAGACTGGCTAGCAGTGACTTTGCCAGCCCCGAGCAGCCCTCGGCAGAGCTCACAGGGGCCCCTCGCTGGCCAAGAAGGTGAAAGCATCTTCGTCAGTGACTTGGATGATGGGCCAACACCTCGTCCATCAACTGGGGGAAGAGGCGATTTGCCACCGTGAAGAATGATGTGGGACTTTCCCTTAAGCCCGTTAGGAGCGGGGGAGAGATGAACAAGCTAAAGTGGCCAGAGGCAAGTGAAATAAAATCAGCGAGGACAAGTAGGGCTGAATCTAAGGTCTGTGCCTTGTCATTGTTCTAGAGGGTGCTACAAGATAGTGGAGGATAATGGTTAGGAATGCAGGCTTCAAATCAGATGAGCCTAGATCTGAATCCTGCTTTTTCTACTGCTGGTTGCATTAGGGTGGGAAGGCCATCTGACTTCCCGATTTGGGGCCCTCCGTGGGTCCCTGAGGACTTTTGGAAGAATTAGAAGAAGGGAGGCTGAATTAGAATTAGAAGAAGTAGAGGTGCTGGTTTCAGCTCCTTTTTGCCTCCTCGGTGGGACAGCCTCATGCAGGGCAAAACCCACTCAGGCATACGGGGCTGCCCTGCCTACCTTATCTTAGGACTTCACCACTCTGGGCCTCAGTTTCCCTCTCAGTAAAATGAAGATCATGATGGAGATTTGAAGGGATTGCATGAGATGATCCATATGAAGTGCTTAGCAGAATGCTGGGCACACGGTTGGCTTTCAATAAATTGGAGCTAAAACAAAAAGGGGACAGAGGATCCTGCCGTCCCCTCTCCCTACTGACCTGCTTCTTCTGGGGTATACATCTGGGGAGCAACTCATCAGAAATTTATGTCCCCTTTGCCCTCCTGGTCCCACTGTGGAGGGAGGGGTATCCAGGGTAGGGGGAGGCAGGGGCAGCAGAGGGTGGGAGCTAGTGGCCTTCCATATTCACCCAGAGTAGGGGAGCACTTCTTGGGGGTGCAGTGAAGAGGAAAAACAGAACTAGGGAAGAAGTCTTCCCTGCTGCTCCTCAATCCCTGGTCTTCTCCGCACAGCCCAAGCCTGGACTAGTGTGATTCGAGCTCCCACCTGCAGAACACATTCTGGAGGAAGAGTGAGCAGGAACTCCAGCCTCTTCCTCAATGCAAACTTGTTGTCCTGCGACCCCAAAGTACGTTAGGCAACGGGGGGGTCCTTCTGGCTCTATGGTGTGTCTTCTGGAAGAGTAACTGCATGTACCCCCTTCTAAGCTGCTCCAAGTTTCCTGGAAACAGGAAGCCCCTGTACCAGCCTCTGCTAGTCTCTCCAGCACTTTTGTTAATCAGGGCTTCCCAAGGCGGGGAGCTCAGGAGGTGGTCTCCAAACCCGCTGGGAGATCAACAGGCACTAAATGACGTTCCTGGGGAGTCATAATGCCCTAAGACTGTGGGGGAAAATCAACAAGCAGAGGAGAAGAAGGTAGAGAAGGAAAGACAGAGTCCTGGCACAGTAGGGTACGTCATGCTGGACAGGCTGTCTCTGGGGTGCACTTGGGACCACCGCTGGCCTGCAGTGGTGTGGCCTTGGGCAGTGCAGCTAAGAGGGGCTTGACTCAAACCCTAGGCCAAACCAATGGCCCCTAGAATGCTCAGTGAAATTCACATCAATGCATAAAGGGTATCAGAGCCTTTGTGGGCAGGATGCGAGATGTCAGAGGCCAGGAAGCAAGTGAATTCTGGAGGGAGCAATGGTGCAGAGTGGAAAAGAGCCCCAAATGCCCCAGCCCAGGACAGGCTCGGCTCCGCAGCCGCAAGTAGGCGCACTCCCCTCTGCAGCCACCAGAGGTCAGAGGCTCCCGCTACTGGAGTGACAAGCGGCCCCGTCTGCCCAGCCTGCTCCTCGCCTTCCAGACCCAGCGTGGCCAAGACATTTACGGTCTCTCTCAAGCCCAGGAGCCAACACCGATTGACCCGGGGGCGGGAAGAGGGCTCCTCACAGAACAGCCCCCATCCCCCTGCCAGGGGAGGCTGGGAGCCGAGCCTTGAGCTCAGGTCCTCAGCGTTTGCTTTCAGGAAGCTTGTGAGCAGAGCGGGGATGAGGAAATGTTGTGAGCAGACCGGGGATGAGGAAATGGCGTAGCATCTCTGGCCACCTGTGGGGGCCCCAGCCTCTGCTCCCCAGCTTCCTTCAGAGACAGAAGAGCCCCAGGGAGCGTCTTCCCTCGCAAGAGGCTGTCACTCGCCCTGCTCTTTCCTTCTCCATCCCCGCAGGCAGCCCCGCACCCCAACTGCCTCCATCCAGAACACTGAGCACACTTTGTTTAAACACTCGAGAGTCAGAGTCTTCACATGGACCTACAGCAGACTCAGGAAATTCTTTGTCCCATATTAAATATGCTTTGTCTTTCAAAAAACCTGTACGCGAACAACATCACCATCCAGTTAGAGACCTCGGCTCTTCCCCTACACTCAGTCACTCACGGGTCTACCTGACCGTGCCTCATCCTTGTCTGTTGCTCTCCTGAGCCTGGATGAAAACCCCACCACCAGGCTTGCCGTCCGCCTCCTGGCTCTCCCTGGCCTCCACTAGGCTACCAGGCACATCTGCCCCTGCTGTCCCGCTGTTGGAAAGGCTTGGCAGGCTCCCCACGGCCCACAGTCCAACCTCATGGCCTGGCCCAGCCCACCACAGCTCCTGCCCCAGGGAACCTTCCCCACAGCCCTGTAGGGCTCTCACCGCTCCTTGAACACCCCATGTGTGTGACCTGGCTCCGGGCCTTTACGGGGGGGCTGGCTGGTTCCTTCTTAGGGTGTGCCCTCCTCCCTTCTCCGGGTGAACACTCCCCCATCTGCCCAGATCCGGAAGAAATGTCCTCTTCTCTTGCAGCGCTGGCTGGTCCTTCCTACGTGTTTGGGTCACCTTCATCATGTCAAATGGCAAGGTCTCTCAGTTCTGTGTTTATGTGGCCTGACCAGAAAATGAGCTGCCGCCTGAGGACAAGGACCTTGACCAAGTGTACACGTTGCTCTGGAGTTACCCCAGGGACAAATGCGTTATTGGGCACCTCGGAAGGGCTCAGGAAATGGTCGATGAATGAATGAATGTTCTCAGTGAAGGCAAAGTCATGATAAAAACCAAACCAGCGCTTGGCCACAACAAATGCTTTAGGTAAGGACCAGCCCAAAGCTCAATCTCTCCTGGTGCCAGCTCGCTGACAAAGGTGAGGGTAGGGGAGCTTATCGACCCTCCACCTGGTCCCTTACTCCTCTCATTGTCCCTTGACACTCACACCCTGACCCCCTGCCACATGCTGGCCAGCAGGCTATGCACTTACACGGATCACGGTGCCTCACCCTCAGCCCCACTTGGTAGGTAAGGAGCCTGGGGCTCAGAAAGGTTGCCCCACGGCATTCATTCAGCAAAGAGAAGGGCCGCCACAGGGCTTGACTTCGGGCAGCTCTAAGGACGGCGCACTTGATCTCGGCACTGGCAGTGAGAAGTCTGGGGGGGTTTAGGGGGGCTGGGTCCTGGCTCGGCCATCGATCAGCTGTAATCTCGGACCATTCTCTTCATCAGTGTGGGCCTGCTTCCTCCTCTCATCACTGTGCAGGCAGGAGGCTCAAAAGGGGTGGGGGCTAGGGAGGCATCTCAAAAGGACAAGGTGCAGCGCAAACATAGAAGACACAGTGGCTACAAATCTTTGCCGCTCCTACTCCCTTTCTCCGTCATGCTGTTTTCCCCCTTTCCCAGCTGTCCCGAGCCTCTGGTTTCCTCCCCTAGACTCTGGTCCCTATTTCTGAGCACTGGTGTGACTTGACAAGGTCAGCCGAGTTTACACACGAGGAGCTGTCCATTGTCCTTATCTTGATCATCTGGAAACCCAGTGAGCTTGCAGCCCTTGAGATGTTTCAGTTCCTAGGCCTGCCTGTCCTGGAAGGGACACTCCTTCCCTCTGGGTCCCATCCCAGTAACCCCCACCTACTTACTTTCCTCCACCCGCCTCTCCTCTCCCACCCTCTGGCCCACTCCTCCTGCCTTGCCACCCAAACCTGCACCACTAGGGGTAAAAACTGGCCTCCCAAGGTCCCCCCTCATGTCTTGCGTGAGGGGCTGGATTTGGACATGGGATACAGGGAGGGACTTCTGTGCAATGCCATACTGATGAAGTCTCAGCTCCCTGATGCTCAGTCAAGTGCCTGCTGGAACATGGGCACAAACACAGACAGAGCCTGTGGCATGGGAAGCACCGCACCTTTCCCTTCTTGCCAGAGCACAAAGGGTTTTTCCTTTTTATCATCTAGGAACCACAGTTCTCCCTTCCTAGCTCTTATAGTTGGGGCAGGGACAATAATTCCATGATGGGAATTGGCACTCTGATTTCTCATCAAGAACTCCAAAGGTAGGCTATTTATACCTGTCGTTTCCTTTAGCATCAGGAAAGTCTCTATGAGGAGGGGGAAGGAGCAGTTCTATTTCACAGACTACTTCATTCATTTGCGAATCATTCATTCATCTGGATCTCTGGTATTTCCCAGCCCGAGTGGGAGCCCCGAGATGATGCCCTATGTCCTCTGGGAGCCATCAGTAACAAGCCATAGTCTTGCTCCCACTTCATGCCAACACCAGGCAAGACCCAATAAGCCAGCCTCATTTCTCCCAGGGGGCTGGGCCAGGGCCTCTCAGCTATCCCTCCCCTCTCCAGAGCACGTGTACTCCCCGAACCCCCGAACCCCCACTACATCCAGAGAAGCCTGCCTAAGGGAAGGGAGCAACTCCGTCCCCCCACCTCACTGTCGGGCACACACAGGAGGCCAGGGAGCCTGCTGATTTTTCTTTTGCTCTGGCTCATTTTCCTTCTGGAGTAGCAGGCTCATCTCCTGCATTTTTAATAGCTGAGCATATTTAGCATTCAGCACATATGTGTGGGTTGATAAGGCCCAAAGAGAAGGCAACAAGCCATGCAAGGAGTAAGCCTCCCCCCTCTCCCACCCACATCAACGGGTTTGCAAGTATGAGTGTCCCTGTGGCTCCCTTCCTGGCCCGGGGTGGCCAAAGTGACAGCAGATGGGAGAGTCAGACGGGCCGACCCAGTCCCTATGCTGGGCTAGTCCCCTGGCTGAGCAGGGAGCTCAGAAGTAAAGGCTGAAATGTTCATTTTAGCTCAAAAGAGCCAAACAGCCATAATTCTCTCTCGACTTCCACCTGGGGACAGACTCATCTTGCTGCCGTCCCTCAGCCTTTATGGGCTCCGTGGACACCTATACGGTGAGACGGCGGGCAGGGTATTCTTTGGGCCCTGACCTCCCGTAGAGCAAGACGCAGTGGAGGGGGGCTCTGGGAGGTGCTGAACGGGGGGGTGTGGGTTGGGCTATGAGTGCTGCCGGGCAGATCCGTAGGGGACAAATCTGGTGGCACAGGGATGCCCTCTCTGTTTCTCCCTTCTAACACAGAGTTATTTTTTAACCTCCCCAGGCACAGAAGGGAGAAAACAACATGCCCGCAGGCCATTTAACCTTGTGTGCGATGCCAGGAGGTCAGCCTGAACTCAGGAGTGCTGTTTTTTACTGCTGTACATGGGAATTTGAGCCACTTGGAAAAGGGCGCCCCTAACCTGCTGTTAAATCTAATCTAAAGGCCATGGTCCACCACCTGCACACAAGCCTTATGCTTTCCTGACCTTTAGGGGCTGCTACAGAGCTCCTTTGGGGCAGGGGAGCCTCTGCAAGGCCTGCCTGGGTCCGCCAGGCCCATTCCCACCTCACACCCAGCAGCAGCCAGCTAACCTGAGAGCAGGGCAAACGTGCCTTCCACACTGGAATCTGTCAGCTCCTGGGGGGAGCAGAACATCACAGAGATGCCAGGAGCCACATTCACGCACCTGTGAATCCAAGAACCAGGGGGCCCCACCCAGAGTCACCTGGCCTAGGTGTCCAGATCTGTGCTGTGTGATGGAGCAGTCACTAGCCATTTGTGGCTACTGAGCACTTTTTTCAAAAAAGGATTTTATTTGTCAGAGAGAGAGAGAGAAAGAGAGAGCACAAGCAGTGGGAGTGGGAGAGGGAGAAGCAGGCTCCCCACAGAGCAGGGAGCCTGATGCGGGGCTCAATCCCAGGACCCTGGGATCATGACCTGAGCCAAAGGCAGACGCTTAACGACTGAGCCACCCAGGCGTCCCACTATTGAGCACTTTAAAAAGTGGCTGAGGAACTGAATTTTAAATTTTTTTGAATTTGAGCAACTTGACTCAGTTATTAGAAAATGCTTAGGTGTGTTTGGAACAACCTGGGTATGAGAATTCATTTTATTATCTCTAGTTGTTTACGAAATCTAAATATACGATTAAGTATTTCTGATGAAAATTTAGTGTCCAAACTGACACATGCTGTAAGTATAAAACACAGGATTTCAAAGACTTGGTAGGGAAAAAAAAAAAAAGAATGAAAATGATCTCACTGATTATATGCTGAAATTATAAGATTGTGGATACGTTAGGTTAAATAAAATGCCTTGTTAAAAACTGCCATCTTGGGGCGCCTGGGTGGCTCAGTTGGTTAAGCGACTGCCTTCGGCTCAGGTCATGATCCTGGAGTCCCGGGATGGAGTCCCACATCGGGCTCCCTGCTCGGCAGGGAGTCTGCTTCTCCCTCTGACCCTCCCCCCTCTCATGTGCTCTCTGTCTCTCTCATTCTCTCTGTCTCAAATAAATAAATAAAATCTTTTAAAAAAAAAACAAACAAAAAAACTGCCATCTTTTCACTTATTCCAACGTGGCCACTAGAAAATTTACCATTCCACCTGTGTCGCACATCATATTTCCACTGGAGAGTGCCAGTCCAAACAGTTGTAGATAAAAGGTTAACTGTCTCCAAGAATAGAAATCTTACAAACCCTTTCAATGGTCAGATCAATTTCATTCAATTCAACAAATATTTACCGACAAGGGGACCATGTTTGCTGAGTGTGAGGCCCGGCAATTACTACTGAGCAGAAGGAGTGACAGGAGGTCTAACCTGGGGCACACCCCGGATAGAGTCACAGGAGAGTTAGAAATGAAGTGCTGTGGGAATTAAACGGAGATGCCAGTGTATTAGGGGCCTGTGGGGAGGAGGTGGATGGGGCGCAGGCAGTGGGACAGGCAGTGATGACAGTGAGGATTTGGACCAGGAAAGAAGCGCCAGCATGCTGTGGGAAGAATCTCGGCTTAGCAGTCCCTTCCCCCGGCCCCCCACTCTCTCGGTCCTGCCCTTGGTCCCTGCTCCTCTCAGGCCACGTACCTTCCCTGGAGGATCCATGTGTACCTACAGTCTCAATGCCTGTGTCTACGCTGATGACTCTCAAAGCTCCATTCCCAGCCCATGCCTCTCTCCTGGCTTCTGGGTCCACACATCCAACGCCACCAACCGAACATCTCCATGTGGTTGTTTTACTGCATTTCGCTTTGTCGCACTTCGCACACTGTGTTGAACAAGTCTTTTGGTGCCCTTTTTCCAACAGGCGCCTGTTTACTTTGCTTCTCTGTGTCACATTTTGGTAATTCTTGCAATATTTCAAACTTTGCATTATTATTATATCTGTTATCGGTGATCTTTGATGTTACTATTGTAATCATGGTTTGGGGGCGCTATGAACCATACCCATATAAGATCACAAATGTAATTGATCAACAAGTGTATTCTGATGGCTCCCCTGTCCAGCCGTTCTTAGCCGTTTTGTCTCTCTCCCTCTCCTTGGGCCTCCCCCATTCCCTTAAACATAACAGTCTTGAAATCAGCCCAGTGAATAACCCCAAAATAGCCTGTAAGTGTTCAATGGAAAAAAAGAGTCACTCGTCTCTCATTTTAAACCAAAAACTAGAAATGCTTAAGAGTGTAGCGAGGAAGGCACGCTGAAAGCCAAGACAGGCCAAAAGCTTGGCCACTTGCACCAGTTTGCCAAGTTGTGAATGCAAAGGAAAAATTATTGAAGGAAATTAAAAGTGCTACTCCAGTAAACACATGAATGATAAGAAAGCAAAACAGCCTTATTGCTGATATGGAGAACGTTTTAGCGGTCTGGGCAGAAGATCAAACCAGCCACAACACTCCCTTCAGACAAAGCCTGGTCCAGAGCAAGGCCCTAACTCTTTTCAATTCTAGGAAGGCTGAGAGAGGAGAGGAAGCTATAGAAGAAAAGTCTGAAGCTAGCAGAGGCTGGTTCATGAGGTTTAAAGAAAGAAGCCGTCTCTCTAACATAAGAGTGCAAGGTGAAGCAGAAGGTGCTGATGTAGAAGCTGCAGCAAGTTATTCCAGAAGATCTAGCTGAGATCATGAATGAAGGAGGCTACACTACACAACAGGTTTTCAGTGTAGGTGAAACAACATTCTATTGGAAGAAGATGCCATCTGGGACTTTCGTAGCTAAAGAGAAGTCAACGCCTGGCTTTAAAGCTTCAAAGGATAGGCCGACTATCCTGATGGGCAGCTGGTGACTTTAGCTTCTACCTAATGCTCATTTACGATTCCAAAAATCCTGGGGCCCTTAAGAATTACACCAAATCTACTCTGTTGGTGCTCTCTAAATGAAACACCAAAGCCTGCATGACACCACATCTGTATACAACATGGTTTATTGAATCTTTTCAGCCCACTGTTGCAACCTACTGCTCAGAAAAAAAAAAAAAAGATTCCTTTTAAAATATGACTGCTCACTGACAATGAACCTGGTCACCCAAGAGCTCTGATGGAGATGGACAACGAGATTCATGTTGTTCTCATGCCTGCTAACACAGCGTTGAGTTCTGCAGCCTGCGGATCAGGGAGTCGTTTTGAGTTTCAAGTCTTACTATTAAAGAAATACGTTTCATAAGGCTATAGCTGCCACAGACTGTGATTCCCCTGAGGGGTCTGGGCAAAGGGAACTGAAAACCTTCTGGGAAGGATTCACCAGTCTAGATGCCATGAAGAGGGGTTCGAGGCTTCAGCGGAGGAAGGAACTGCAGGAGGGTGGAACAGCCAGAGAACTAGGGTGAGAAGTGGAGCCCGAAGACGTGGTTGAACTGTTACAGTCTCATGATAGAACTTGAACAGAGGAGGAGTCGCTCCTGCTGGAAGAGCAAAGAAAGTGGTTTCCTGAGATGGACTCTCTCCTGGAGAAGACGCTGAGAAGACTGTGGGAATGACAGCAAAGGGTTGAGCATATGGCAGAAATCTGGTGGATAAAGCAGTGGCAGGGTTTGAGAGGATGGACTCCAATGTTGAAAGGAGTTCTATTGTGGGTAAAACGCTATCGAAGAGCATCGCATGCTACAGAGAAATCCTTCTTGAAAGGAAGAGTCAGCCAATGTGACAAATTTCACTGTTGTCTTACTCTAAGAACTTGCCATAGCCACCCCAGCCTCCAGCCACCGCCACCCCGATCAGTCAGCAGCCATCCACACCGAGGCAAGACCCTCCACCAGCAAAAAGATGACGACTCCTGAAAGCTCAGATGATGGTGAGCTCTTTTCATAGCAATAAAGTATTTTTAAATTAAGATGTATACACTGTTTTTTAAAGACATAATGCTGTTGCACACTTAATAGACTACAGTCTAGTGTATACATAACTTTTATATACATCGGGAAACACCAAAATTCATGTGACTTGCTTTATCGCGCTATTCGCTTTATCACGCTATTCGCTTTATTGCGGTGGTCTGGACCGGAACCTGCACTATCTCCAAGGTGTTTGCACTTCATACTGCACAGACTTCCCAGTTTAATCCATCCTCCCCTTCCCACCCTAACTGCAGCCCTTCCTATCCTCCTCTTGAGAAAGCAGCAGGACCAGTCCCCCCGTTGTCCGGGCCTGGGAAGTCAGCAGCATCCTGGTCTTCTCCTGTACTCCACGCCCTGCATGCAGTGAACGTTGAGGTCCTGTGGCGGTTTCCCGCCTAATATTTCTCCCACCTGGCCCCTTCTGCACATGCCCACAACCGCTGCCTGCGTGCAGGATGTCCCTGCACCTCATTCGGGTTATCAAAAGCACCCTCACTGTTCTTGCTGCTTTCCGAGTGGCCCCTCAAGTCATCCTTTACACGGCTGGCAGGGGAAAGCTGCTGTAGTTGGGGTGGGGGGGGGGCGGCGAAGGAAGGAGAATCCCAAGCAGACTCCACGCCCTGCTCAGAGCCTGACTCGGGGCCCGATCTCACCTTGAGATCATGACCTGAGCCGAAATCACAAGTCGGATGCTTAACTGCCTGAGATGCCCAGGCGCCCCTGGAAGTTGCTCCTTTAACAGCTCCATGCAGCCTTCAGGATGAAGTCCAAATCCCTGAACGTAGCACATAGAGCGGAACTTTATAATACGGCCCTGCCCAACTACCTAGGTTCACCTCCTACCTCTCCCCACGTGCACATACGTCTGTGCATTCTGTTCCCTTTGCCTGGGAGCCTCTTCCCACTTTCTTAAAAAAAAGTTAAAAAAAAAAATACAAACCAACCCTGTGGTAAAATATATATAACATAACATTCACCATTTGAATCCAGTTTTCTTTCTCTAGATTATTCCTACTTATCCTTCAAATTCAGCTCAAGGGTGACCTCTTCTGAAAAACCTTTCCTGAGTCCTCAGACTGGGGTATGTGCCCATCTTTTGTGCTACCAATCTTAGTTCTTAACACATTGTATTCTGTGTTAACTTATGTCTCTTGTTATTACAGACTCCCTAAGAGAGTCTGTGTTTTTTTTTTTTTTTAAGATTTTATTTATTTGTGAGAGAGAGAAAGAGAGAGCGTGCAAGAGTGCATAAGCCGGGGGGTGGGGGGGAGGTGCAGAGGGAGAGGGAGAAGCAGATTCCCCACTGAGCAGGAAGCCTGATGTGGGGCTTGATCCCAGGATCGTGATATCACGCATGACCTGAGCTGAAGGCAGATGCTTAACTGACTGTGCCACTCAGGCGCCCTGAGAGTCTTTGTCTCATTTAATTTTGCATCCCCAAGGCTGCAGTGTACAGATGTACAGGTTATGCACTGCACCAGGATGTCTGCTTGAGGAAGTGAGTAGGGGATGAAGACCATTAGCCAACAGTGCACTCTGGGACAGGGCTGTATCCAGGTCTTTTTCTATCTTGCACAAAGATGCCGTGGAGGACATCAGGGGGCCCTATGTATCCTCAGGCCTTGTTATAGAATTGGTACATAATATTATAGTAGGTGCTTATTAAAAGATGATGGATGTATGTTCTAGACAAAGGCACCAGAGGAAGGGAAGGGAAGCTGGGGTAATGGGACGGGACTGGAGGACTGGATTAGGGGGTTTGGAACCAGTTTGTAGAGGGTCTTTGATGTTGGGCTGAGGGCCTAACTCTTATTCCAGTAGGCAGTGAGGAAGCTTTGAGAATTTTTGAGATGACTGTGACTTAGAATCACAAAATATCCAGCCTTGAAAAGGAGACTCAGAGAAGTGAGGTGACTTGCTCCAGGTCACACAGAAAGTTCGTAGCTGAGCCCAGACTTGAACTGGCTTCTCTTGCCCCCCAGCTCAGTGCTAGCTCTTTCACGCTGCTCTCTGAGGAAGCCTGCCAGAGCCAAGGTGGAGCCCTCCGAGTCTCCAAGAAAAGTCTTCCCAGCCTTCCTGACACACTCCTGGTGATGGAGGGTAGGGGGCTGAAAGCTGGGCTGGTGGGGGTGTGGGGGAGAAAGGAGGAGGCAGCTGCCGTCAATGCTCAGCCTCCTTCGTGGCGCACCCCTCGTCGGTCTTCAGATCTGCCTACTTGAAGGTGGGCTATCACGGGCTAGCTTTCTGCTCTTCACACAAGGCGAGCGCTCTAGTTTCTGGAGCCTCTTTTTCTCATAAGAAGGATTTCCCTCCTTGCAGTCCTTTCGGCTGCTCTTCTTTGGGCCCCTGGCTAATGTTCTCAGACTCTTTCAGAACCACGCTACCCTGGCTGAAGGGCCCGGCCCACAGCGTCTTCACGAGGGCGTGTGGCGCTGGTCTGAACAGAGCGTGGGGGCTGATCTAACCCAGGGGTCTCCCTGAAGGCCGGCCTGCCTCGAGACGTCTTGGAGCGTGTCTCACGCCGCTGGGACCACGTCTATTGTCTGTCATCTGTTGTGTTCATGTTATGATCTTCAGTGATCCCCGATTCTCCTTCCGGCTCATTCCTCATGAGCTCCTGGTCCAGCTCTCTTCTGCTGGTTTCTCAGTACTCTGGACTCCAAAGAAATTACTTTATCCTTTTCCATTTTCAACTTCATTTCTCTAGTTCTGCAGAAAGATTTGACTTCTCAACCTTTACCACCAGTTGGAGGAGCTCTGTCCTTTGGCGCACATAACCATGAGGATGGGAACATTATCATCACATTTTTATTGAATGTGTGCTCCGCTCCAGGCATTGCGCTTGCCGCCTTTATAAAAACTAGCTCCCTCGGTCCTCACAACAGTTCCACGGGGTAGAGCTCCCAGTAGCCCCATTTTACAGATGAGGAAAACTGAGGCACACCGGGTAGAGCAACTTGCCCAGAGTCACCCAGCTGAGATCCGCACATGAGCAGCGATGCCAGAGTTTACATCGAGACACCTGAGGCTGCCTCGGCAAGAATGCTTGCCAGCACTCTCCGAGGTCACTGACACAAGGGGGCCTCTCACTCTGAGCAAGCAGGTCCAGAGGCCACCCACCGTCACTCTCAGGCTGGATCTTCCCTAACCTGCTACATCCTCCTACTAGATGGCCCGGGGACGCTAACAAGCGGAGAGAACAAAGCTTGCCCACGAGGCCCACCTGCACGACAGGTAACTCCCCTCCTTGACAGCTGTGTCTAAACCTTTCCACTCTATCACAAGAGGCTCTCTAATTGATCTGGCATAATTAGCTCTTTACAAAGTCATCATAATTTCCAGTGAGCAGTGACAAACTAATTGATGGATGATTTTAGTCCACAGCTTTACTAGGTATGAACTTAAGTGTAATTAACTATCATTAATTAACAGAACACTTTTTCTCTTTAAATATACAAATTAGGCAGGCTCCACACTTATCCCTTGTCCGCCTTCACGACGCCGGAACGAGAAGAGAAGGTTAGTGCCTCTCTCAGAAGCCAGTCCTGAAGTGTCCCATCTTGGGGCTGTCAGCATTTTAAGACGTTCACCTTCTGTCTCCTGAACTCCTTTTCAGGTCTGGTTTCCTACCTGTCCACTCCACAGGTAACCTTTTCCTGACTTTTGCGTAAAGACTGAGATAAAAAAAAAAAAATGGACCCAAAGCCTCTGATTCTCCACAGTCACCTGCAACTAGCCCTCTCCCACCCCATCAAAGGGCTGACATTCTCTTAGGATTTCCTCTTTTCCTCCCAATTACCTGCCTCTGTGGGCGGCTCTTCCAGCACAGAGGCCTGGCCTACCAGGGAGGCAGGGAGGCTCGTTGGGGCCCTGCCTCCCAAGGCCTCACTCCCCTCGGGGCAAACTGTGCGTGCTTTTGATTATTTACATCAGTGCTTCTCTTCACTGCGGCAGAAAATTGAGAGATGACCACCTAACTGAGGAATATTTCCCTGGCACCCTGTTCCTTGACACGACTTGGCTCAGCTCTCAGGAACGGAAAGGCTTCCCCTGTCAGGCACGTGGTGCTTTAAGGCCCCGTGTGCCCTGTAGGGGTTTAGGTTTCTTGTCCTAGTCCCATGTCCCAGTCCCACTGTGCTGGTTTTCTGTCCCTTCCCTCCTCATTCCCCAAATTCCTGGACTCACGCCCAGGAACAAAGCCAGAGGGTAAACTCCGGTTCCTGTGGTGACGGGGGTGAGCAGGGGGGCGCCCGACACTCACCATGGTTTGTCCCTCGATCCTTTTGCAGAAAAGACCGTGTGCTGTTTGCTGCTAGAGGTAAGTAGATTGTCTTTGGGCGTTTTGAATGGCTTTGAGGTGCTGCTGACAGAGTTCTGGCCGCTGAGACAGGCTTTTGTTTTCACCTGTGCTAACGATGTCCTGGAATTGGAGGGTGGAGTTGCTGGGGAGGGAGAAGGTCTACACATTGAACCGTGTCTTCTCTCTGCAGGGGAAGAAAGAAGGGAACTCAGCACATCATCCGAAGCAAGTGCGACTCACACGCTCATGCATACTGAAATACACAACAGGCAAACAGAAAAGCGTTTATCTTGCGGGGTCGGCAGCCCCAGAGCCCCATGTCTGACTACGATTTTGTCTTGACATCTGCTCCTATCCCACCAATGAGGAGTGATGACGTTCTGAATTTCTGTATCACATGGCATGCTCAACTAATACCCAGGTTCTCACAGGAGGCCTTCACCAGGCTAGCCTCAGGCAAAACCACCTCCACAGGACCAGCAGAGGGGACACCAGGTGTTCCCGAAACAAAGTGGGGTAACCACACAGCCAAAGTGATCCCCAGACAGCTACACGGAGGCCCCAAGGTCCCTCAGGGCAGCAGGTAGGGCAGGACTCTCAAGAGAATAGACAATTCTTGAACCTGGCCCCCTCCCCCGCCCCCAGCAGGAGCACGAAGGTCAGAAGGGACCAGAAGGGCTGAATAAAAAGGTGTTTAAATGCCAGGAAGTGGCCTGGCTTCTGTCCACGTGCCACTGCGGCCTCTCCAGGGCTTACTGAGGGCCAGGCCCCAGCTGCTGGGCCAGGACCTGCAGGAGGACATCCGTGCTCGAGGGACAAGTCACAGATGTGGGGCCTGGGTGTAGGTGGATGGGCACAGCTTCTTGAGGTGCTACAGAAAATACTAGAGTTCTGGGCAGAGATGCCTTACTTGTTCTCACTCCGTCAGCCCCTGTGGTTGGACTCAATGGGCAGGATGAGGATGCTGACCAGGACAACAGGTGCACGACGTAAAGTCCTTAACTGTTATAGGGTAACAGGTTTCATCCACACTAAGGAACCCCTCTCAAGAAAAATGCACATTTACACATGCACAGAAACTTTGTAAACAATTATAGGAAGGAATCCTGGACCCCTAAAAGACAAAGGCTCTGAAATCCTAAGTCCCCTCTGGCTCTCCGGCGCCCACTAGAGGGCCCCCCATATAGTTATTAGTGTTTCGTTCATGTGCTGAATAAATAAACGAAATGGTATCAGACGTCCTAATGGGGAGGGCCACCTGGCTGGCTCAGTCAGTGGGGCACGTGACTCTTGATCTTGGTGTTGTAAGTTCGAGCCCCACACTGGGGTACAGATTACTTAAAAAAAAAAAGATGTCCTGATGGGAAGAACTAGAGATCACGAATCTGGAAATCTGGGTTGAATGCTGATAATGAACAAGGTGGGAGGTGAAGATGGCAGTCCACGTTGTCCGTCCATCACCAAGCTGGGTATCAGGCTTTTCTCATGAGTGAGACATTACTGGAGGTTAGTTATTCCAGGCACCTGATCTGGGAGAAGAAAGCCAGACTAACCTGGCGATCAGGAATGGGCCTTTGGGGTTTTCTCTGGGTTCCCTCGTACCGATGGGCTGCTAGGTTGTCTCAAGCAGATTGACTCTTATCCTCTGACGAAGTGGGGATTGGGGGGAACTGGATTTTCGAGCATCATCTGATTGTTGGGTACTCTTGCCTCACCAGTGCTCACAGGTTGCCTACACTGAGTTACTTTACTGGGTGGTTTTTCTTCATTGAGTGAGAGTAGACCTTGCATCCATGCTCAGGTCCCAGAACCATTCTGCTGTAGGTCTTACAAATCAAGAGCTCGCCTCCTAAGGGAGGCTCTGATCACTGTGACCGGGTTCCCCACTTTAAATCCGTACACAGCCTTTCTCCCCTGCACCAGTGGCTGCCAAGCTCGTTCTTGAAGCTCAGGGGACAGAAGTATGGGTCTCTTTGTGGGATACCTTGAAAGAGTGAGACATTTACTCCAGTCTGAACAATAAGGAGCAGTTCAAATAGGAAACACTGCTTTAATCTGTTTATTACAATTCAAAACCACACATTTAAAAAAAAATTAAGGGGGGGGCCTGGTTGGCTCAGTCGGTTAAGCGTCTGCCTTCGGCTTGTGATCAACCTGAGCCGAAGGCAGACGCTTAACCGACTTAGCCACCCAGGCACCCCTATCTTCAAGTTTTGATGAATATTCAAGAGCCGGTCCCAGGACATCTGTTTTGATGTAGTGGGAGAACCCTGGGTAGCGAGCAACCAGAGGTCTAGGCCCCAACTCCAGCCACATGGCAGTATTGGGCATATGGCCCGGAGTTCACCACTAACAGTCTCAGTCTCCATGTCTTTATCTGTAAATGAAGAGGGTCCCTAGGTGGCTGCTAAGGTCTCTTGCCTCTCCATTACCATAAATACAAGGATACTTACACCCGCTCCTTCTCTCCTCATCCCTCATGATTTTCAAATATTACGGCAATAATTACAGCCGAAGTATTGAAATATTTTACCCAGGCAGGGTCTTCCTTGGAGGAATCTATCCTTTGTGAAACTGTACTGGCCTTTACAACCCCTGTGAGGCAGGCAGGAAGCAGCCAGGCGTCTCCACCCTCCTCACGGCTGACTGGCCAAAGAAGACGCAGAGCGGCGAGGTAACTCACCAAGGTCAGGGCCAATGGCTACGCGAGGAATGGGCCTCTGTGCCGTGTGCAGGGACCAAGCGGCTTCTCAGGAAGACAGGAAATGGGGTGTACTGCGACCAAGATTTGGAAACCAGGAAATTAGGAAATGCAGGACTCAGAATCTCGGAAGGTCAGAACTGGATCGAAAGTCAGCCGGTCCCATCTCGTTGCTGATGGACGAGGTTAGAGGGGTTATCAGTTACCAGCCTGCAGGGCGAAGCTAGTTGGGGGCCACGCCAAGACCAGAACCAAGTCTTCTCTCTTCAAATCCATAGTTATTGCTGCCCTTCCGAAACGTCTGGCTTAGCAATTCCTTTTTTGGCAAGTGTTTTGAGAATGAAAATATGACTTTGATGTTTACCACCACGGTTTTGAAATTCTCTTCGTTTACTCACTTGCTGATCGCTTGCTCAAGCTGACACAGTGGGTAGGGGGAAAGGATGTGCAGAAATAGTCCTCAGCTCTGGTGGAGAGGTAAGCTTTGATAATGAAGAGAAATTTTGTTTTCCTAACTAAGAGTTAAAAATAATACAAGTAAATGGAGAGAGACAAATACCATATGATCTCACTCATATGTGGAATTTAAGAAATGAAACAAATGAACAAAGTAAAAAAAAGAGAGAGACAAACCAAAAAACAGACTCTCAACTAGGGAAAACAAACTGGTGGTTGCCAGAGGGGAGGTGGGTGGGGGAAATGGGTGAAATAAGTAATGGGGATTAAGATTAAGAGTACACTTGTCGTGGGGCGCCTGGGTGGCTCAGCCAGTGAAGTGTCCGACTCTTCATTTCAGCTCAGGACCCCAAGATCAAGCCCCGTGTCGGGCTCTGTGCTGGGTGTGGAGCCTGCCTAAGATTCTCTGTCTTCCTCCCCCATTGCTCCCCACTCAACTCGCACGCTCTCTTTTTTTTTTTTTTTAAAGATTTTATTTATTTATTTGACAGAGACAGAGACAGTGAGAGCAGGAACACAAGCAGGGGGAGTGGGAGAGGGAGAAGCAGGCTTCCTGCTGAGCCGGGAGCCCGATGTGGGACTCGATCCCAGGACCCTGGGATCATGACCTGAGCCGAAGGCAATCGCTTAACCAGCTGAGCCACCCAGGCGCCCTCGCACGCTCTCTTAAAAAAAAAAAAAAAAGAGTATACTTGTCGTAATGAGCAGGGAGTAACATAGAGAATTGTTGAATCACTACATTGTGCACCTGAAACTAATATAACACTGTATGTTAACTGTACCGGAATTATAGTTTTTAAATAATAATAATACAAGTAAACAAAGATAAATCACAAGGAAGGGTGCCATGAGGACAAAACAAATGAGCCAGACCAAGGATTCTAAAATCACCTTCGCAGGGAATTCTGTTTAGTGACGCAGCCAACATGTTCCACTGCTAAATTCACAGAAAAAAATGAAATCAACGGATATGCTTTTTTCTTGGATTTTTAGTTCCATAAATTCTTCTTAAGTGACCAATTGGAATAACAAGTTGTAGAGGAGAGAATATTCATCAAAACTTGAAGATAGCCCTTTGCCCTTAATTTTTTTTTAATGTGTGGTTTTGAATTGTAATAAACAGATTAAAGCAGTGTTTCCTATTTGAACTGCTCCTTATTGTTCAGACTGGAGTAAATGTCTCACTCTTTCAAGGTATCCCACAAAGAGACCCATACTTCTGTCCCCTGAGCTTCGAGAACGAGCTTGGCAGCCACTGGTGCAGGGGAGAAAGGCTGTGTACGGATTTAAAGTGGGGAACCCGGTCACAGTGATCAGAGCCTCCCTTAGGAGGCGAGCTGCACGCTTCGCTCAGCGAAGCTTTTGAAAATGGGGAGAACTGATGTCCTGGGTAGCGCGGAGTGAGTAGATTTTTCAGAAAGATCCAATTCCTATTCAGTCGTTGTTTCTCTAGTCTGGGAAAACCCGCCTGTGGAGAACTAACATGGTTTTGTCTTTTGGTGGAGAGGTGGGCGGGCTGCTGACAGGAGCAGACAGGGTCTTACTTTGTCGTCAGGTACTGCTGTGTGGGTGCAGGGTCCCTGGGTAGAGTGTTCCAGATTTCTATGACAATCATTCTGCAATGAGTCCTCACCTACTCTGGGCTGATTTTTTTCTGTTCTGGTCAAGGGACGGCCTAAGGTGGATCCTTATCATTATTTTTATTCCAACTGCCCTGGGAGAGTTTATAGAACATTGTATTTTTTATTCACTATTAAAATATGTTATAGGGTGCCTGGGTGGCTCAGTTGGTTAAGCGACTGCCTTCAGCTCAGGTCATGATCCTGGAGTCCCGGGATCGAGTCCCGCATCGGGCTCCCTGCTCAGTAGGGGGTCTGCTTCTCCCTCTGCCCTCTTCCCTCTCATGCTCTCTCTCTCTCTCAAATAAATAAATAAAATCTTAAAAAAAAATATGTTATAGACTTTTAAAAATTTTTTTAGAGAAAAAGTCTTTTTCTCCAATTTTTCTTTCTTTGTTAACGTAAATAGACACATTAGCAAAACTGTAATCAATTGATATTTTGGACTATTCTTTTTCAACTAACATTATTCTATTTATATGTTACTGATTCCCACACACTGGTCATTTTAAATGGTTAGGTAATATTCAATCATTGCTCTATATTATTTAGTCACTCTCTTACTATCTACTTACTGTTTTTTGGGGGGGGGGTTGGCTTTTTAAAAAATAATTTATTTAAAAAGTGTCTTGGGGGTGCCTGGGTGGCTCAGTCGTTAAGCGTCTGCCTTCAGCTCAGGTCATGGTCCCAGGGTCCTGGGATCGAGTCCCACATCGGGCTCCCTGCTCCGTGGGAAGCCTGCTTCTCCCTCTCCCACTCCCCCTGCTTGTGTTCCCTCTCTCTCTGTGTCTCTCTCTGTCAATAAATAAATAAAATCTTATTAAAAAAAAGTGTTTTAGGATTATTTCTTTGAGGGATAGTTTCCAAAGTGAAAGACTATAACAGTTCATCGCTCTTACGACACATTTCTTTCCGGACAAAAAGACCAAACTGATCTATTGTGCTAATGCTAAATATGAGTACCACTTACCTACTAAAGTGGAAACAAAGTCACTGTGAGAACACCCATGTGGAATTAAGTGTCAAGAACAACCTCAGTGATTGATCTTGGCTCAGCAACCTCTGGTCTCACCCCTCTGTCCTCTGGCCAACACTACTAATAATTTATTAAGAAAGTCCCATGGATCAGGCACTCTACTAAACATTTGATTTACCTTAGAGCATTTAATTCTTACAATACCCTAAGAGAGGTACTATTATTAGCTCTATCCTACAGATGAAAAAACTGAAGCTCAGAGACACGACTTGCCTGAGGTTACAGAGCTAGAAAACACCAGAGCCCGCGGTCTGAGCTCTACCAGCTGACAATCTTGGAAGATGCTGCAGTCGATGGGGGGAGCCTGGAAGAGCCCTCAGGAACCCTCACCTCACCCCGCCCACCGTGTATGGGCATTCCAGCAGGGCACCCCTGCTCCCTTAAGGAGAGGAAAGAGACGCCCTTTAGGTCCCGGTCAGCAGCCCCATACCACAGCCTGAGACCCCAGCCTCGAGGAGCTGGGGAACCCCAAGACCAAAGAAATGAAAAACCAAATCCTTTTACTTGTTTTGCATTTCTGCCACAAGAAGTCCAGACCATGGCCTCAGCAGCTGGCTGTTCTAAGACCACTTGCTTCACCATACACGCCTTAACCATCCAGGTGTGACTCCAGGGTGCACAGCTGAAGGCCAGCTGAGTGGGGGGCTTGCAGACACCGCCTCCCAGCATTCTGAAAATCTCTGGTAGGCGTGGCGAGCCTGGTGTCTCCACAGTTGCTCTCTCCTGTTGCTCTCCGCTGGTCGGATCCACCTGGTCCTTGGGCAATTCCATTTCAGTAAAAATTTGGACCTCCCCCACCCCATGCTTATGCGCTGAGATATTTTCATACTCACAGCGTCAATATCCTGCATGGAGAGCCTCGGCGCAGATGCCTCATGAATGGCTGAGCCAGCTACCAACACCCAGTGTGGCTCCCTATGCTGGCTTTAGAAAGAAACTGTCCGGAATTTTCCAATATGGCTTTTAGGGGACCCATCCCCTCCCGAGAGACTTTGAGCACCGCAGTCACCTGTGGCCCACCATGGCTGCGTCAGCTCACTCAGGCTTAGGCTAGCATCTGGTTGTCTCATCTGACAGCTCGGAGGGCAAGTGCTTGGCAAATCATTAGCCCGGCTCTGTTTTATCAATGGATCCCATCTGCAGTAGTAGCAGTCAGGATGCCCTCCATAAAGGACAACCCTGAATTCCAAGGGACCTCCTTCCAAAAGAAGACTGGTGCTGCAAGGTGAGGGGCGCAGCACGGACCCCGGCACGGGGAACCTGTAACCCCCCCTTGAGGCAGGGTAGTCCCCAGTTCACAGCCGGGGACACGGAGGCAGACTGCATTAGAGAAACTTGTCTGGAGTCCCAAGGCCATTAAGTGGCAGAGTGGGGGCTAGAATCTGAGCCTGTGGTCTCAATTGGCCACAACGGTCGTTCGACACTAAATATAGGGCCGTGGTGGTTAGAGGAGGCATACTGAATCAGCCTTCCTCAGTAGGAGACGAAATGAAGACACAGCGAAGTCAAGTGACTGTGGCAGGCAGCGCCGTGCCAAGCAGCTCGTATGCCAGGAGTGCTGTGAGCTTCTTTGGAATGCCTACCCCCTCCTCAGGCTGGAGTACCTCTTTAAAAGATCCCGGGGCCTGAGTGGCTGCGGAAGTGCTCCTGAACGCATGGGCGTCTGCCACCAATTAGCTTCTACGAGGTCTTCTTTACCCTCTTCACCTCCTACCCACTGCCAGGCCACGGGCAGCGTCTGCAGCACTTTGACAAATGCCACTGTGGGCTGGTGGCTTGTGCCAGCTCAGTTCTCAAATCCCTCCAGGCTCTAGTTTGGTTTCTCAGTCATCTGGTCACTCTGTCCATTCATTCAGTTAGGAGGAGAGACGGCATTCTTGAGCGCCTCTGTGTCAGGCACCGTGCAAGCTACTTTTACGCCTTCCAGCTCATGTAATCTACCCAACAGCCCGACAAAGTGGATGCTGTTAGCCTCCTTGTTATAGACGGGGAAATGAAAGCTTAGCAAGGTTATGAAACAAGACCAAGGTCATGCAGGGCCCAGGTCTGCCCAGCCCAAGCCAATGTTCTTCCCACCACGCCACCCTGCTTGGATGGTCTCTCCCCTCTACACCTCAGCAACACGGTTTCTCCCACGATTCTTGACAAAGCATTTCCCATTTTCTGAGCTGGCCTGAGACACAACTCTGAAGCTAGATAACTTGAGATTCTCTTTATCACCTCCCTTTAGCTCTCCCCTGCTCCTTTTACTGGTTATTTATACTAAGGTGCAAATTTCTGGCATCATCCCCTGCTGGGCATGATTTGGGGAGTCCCAGGGACTTTCCAGGGCCCTAAAATATTTCCATCAGCCCTCAGGAATGAACCCCAGCCCTCCCTAGGCACCAAACTTAGCTCGAAGAAAAAAACCACAGCAAATATAGACCTCTGGGGAAACAAACTCATGCACACACTGCTGGGGGTACTTTCAAGGGATGACATTTCTCTGGAGACCAACCAGTGATGATAGCAAGAACCAAACAGTAATTCACCAGCCTTTGATCCGGTAATCTGGTAACTGTAGTCTGGAAAGTAGACCTCAAGGAAATCATCCGCCCCCCCCTCTCCCCACTGCAAAAAAGTTCAAAGATATTCTCATTGTGGCACTGTTTACAATAGTAAAATATATCACAGTTGACCTGAATGATCTATGATAAAACAACTGAAAATGACAGGAACAAGGGTCATTATCCCAACCTAAGGAAAGGTGTATGTGAGATCGTATGCCCAAGTCCAGAAGGAAATTACAAATATCACGAATAATGTGTAAACATGAATCATGACTTTATAAAAACAAAAAACATGTAATATACATATGAATACATAATGTAGATAGACAGATGAGGGAAAAAGAGAAGGATATAGGATAGATTGCTTAATAGGCTCGGTTTTGTTACAGCTGTTTAAGTCCATATAAGAAAAAAAATCAAAGAAACAAACAAACAAAAACAACTACAATAACACTAACACATCCTTAATCCGAGAGGGGGCAAAGGAGGGAGAACAGGTGCAAATACAAAGGTAGGAAGGAGTAAAACATGTCCAAGTTAACCTCTTCATTCATTCATTCATTCATATATAAAGCATTTCCTAGGCACGAAACTGTGTGCCAGGCGCTGGGATATGAGTGTGGCCACAAGACACTGTCATCGCCAGAGGGTTCGCTCAGGTGGGAGACACTCCAGATCCTGGGCTGGCCACCACTTGGTCACCCTGAGTGGTGGAGGAAGGCTCCCCCGAAGGAGGCAGGCTCCTGCCTGCGGGACCCAAGGCAGGTGAATAGCCCTCCCCCTTTGTGGGACTCTGCCTGCAGCTAGAGCCCTGATTCTCTTAAAAATATCAGGCCTTTTATTGTCCCAGCTATTCCCCTGTGCCCAGAGCCAGTGGTGGGGTCGACAAGGAGTTCCCCCTGCATGGTATTAACTCTTCCATCAGAGCGACTGCCTCCCAAAACCACCCAACATACACAAGCCACACAGTTCAAACATAGGAGCCACCTTAGGTGAGAACTGGTGGCTTCCAGGTATAGGGTAAGTTGTTGGCTTCTACCTTAGGATGGCACAGCTAACATCCTCCCCACCCCAGGGGTGCCAAAGGGACAGGTGTGACAGGCAGCTGGGAGCTGGGTGAAGCAGGAGGCACAGGCTGGTGTGTCTTTGGGGAGAAGATACACGAATAGCGATTCCCCATGTCTAAAACACCTCAACAGCTGGACTGAATCTTCCTAATACTGTCTTGAGGCAACATCAGTAGCTTTTCCCCAGATGCCCTAGGCTAAGTGCATATAGAGTCCCCGTCACAGGCATGGCCTGCCCACACCCCACGGAAGTGGGGGAGGATCCCACTGCACAAGGTAGAGAAAGTGCCCAGGCCAACCTCTACCTCAGCGACCACTTGGTGCAGCAAGGCCAGGGCCCCCAAATCTGTATTTTTTAAAAGGTCCCGAGGTGGGACACCTGGGTGGCTCAGCCGGTTAAGCGTCTGCCTTTGGCTCAGGTCATGATCTCGGGGTCCTGGGACGGAGCCCCATGTCAGGCTCCCTGCTTGGCGGGGAGTCTGCTTCTCCCTCTGCCCCTCCCCACTGTGTGTGCGCACGCGCTCTCTCTCTCTCTGTCAAATAAATAAATAAAATCTTAAAAAAAAAAAGGTCCTGAGGTGATTCTAATGCTCTGCACCAGCTTTGGGAGTCACAGGAAATGCGGACCAGACACTGCTGTCCTTGGAATCAGAAAGATCTGGGCTCAAATCCCAGCTCTGTCACCCATTAGCTCTGTGACTGGGCAGATAACGTAACCCCACCCCCCCGGAGCCCCAGTTGCCTTACCTATAAAATGGGGACAACACTGTCCACGTCATAGGGTTGTAAGGGGGTAGATGCCCCCCCAGCACACTGAGGCACCCTATCTCAGAACACATCACATGCTGTCACCACTGGCTGACTGGCCGAGGCATCCTGTCATGGACGTACCTCGAGGGCATGTGTCTTGTTCACTCTTATCCTTGGCATTTAGCCCTGGGTCCTGTCCTAATAGGCACTCACTGCGTTCAGTGTCAAAGAAATGAGTATTGGGAGGCTCGGCAACACAGAGGAGGTAGCGACCAACTCACTTATTGTAGTAAGTGCCAACTCACTTTTTGTAAGTTCCCCATCCGCATGAAAATGGAGATTTAAAAAAAAAATGCCAGGAGTGGCCTTCCTAAGTGGGTGGCTCCCTGCCTCCGCCCTGCCCCCGAATTAAAACGATTCCACGGACGAGAGTCCCTTGGGAGCACACACTGTTGAAAAAAACACAGGGAGAGGAAGGAGGGGCCCCCGCGGCTCGATTTCTCTCCGTCCTGACCGCCGACTTCCAGAGTGCAGGCCAGAGTCTCCTGCAGGAAAAGGTGCAAAGTCTCGGCTCGCGGCTGAGCTCGCGGCGGCCTCAGAACCACTCACCCCACAGGCTGCCGGGGCCCTGCAGCGACTACTACTAACAGCACCACTCTGTCCTCCCTGGAGTGGCAGTTGGCTGTGGCAAACAGGAAGCTGTCTTGCAACAGGGTGTGGTTGTACCCCGTCGGTGTGTGCGCAGAGACACACATTTGTTTTGTCTGTCTCCGGCCCCCTTCTCTAGGAGCGGAAGGTCTGAATTATTTCGGGGAAAACAAAGCCTTTTTACCCAGCCGGAGAGCAGCCACTGCCGCGACGCGCGCATAGACCTGGGGCAGAAGGGCGTCTGACACAGGGCAGGGCCTGTCTTCCGACCGGCAGTCGCTCACTTGTGGCGACTGAGTTGGTGACTGCGTGCGTGAGCGGCGGCGAGCTTTCCCCTCTTCGTCTCCGTGGGCACACAGGAAGCCAGGCCAGGTGCACCGCCAGTCATCCTAGGGAGCCAGCCAGCCTGCCAGGGGTGGGGGGTGGGGGGGCCCCGCCGTGTGCACACCCCGGCCCAAGGACCATCCACAAGTAGGCAACAAGGAAAAAATCACAAGTCGCGAGCGTCAAGTGGGTTTCAAAGTTCGAGGGCAAGAGAGCTGAACTACTTCTTAAGGCAAATTACGAATCAAAATGACCAAACCAACGGCCGGGGAGGTATAAGCCTAAAGTGTCGCTGGAGCTGCGCAGAAATGCAGAGAAGTGGGGGGACGGGTGGGTGAGGTTCCCGCGGCTAGGAGAGGTGTGCTATAAAATTTTCCACTCCACTCCTACCCGGGCCCCGAGGCTTGCACCTCCAGAAGGGCTGTCCAAAATAGACTGGTCCCCAACCCAGCCTCCTACTCCTGACCTCTTTCTGAGGCAGCTCCTCTCCCCACTGCACGCCTCAGCCCTGTCTCGGCTCCTGCGCCAGCCCACAGCCCGAGAGCGCTGTCTATGCTACACCTCGTACTTGCTAAATGGATCGTGGGGTGACAGCATGCTCCGCCTGCCAGGCTCTCTCTTCTGTGACCTGGGCCCAGCCCCACGCCGTCCTGTGTGGCAAACGTGCCCTGCTCACACTTACACATCCTGGGGAGACAGCCTTGCCGTTAGGATAAGGAGGCTGAGCCAGTGACACGCTGGGCAACGCGACTCGTGGGAGACGTTTCCTGGCTCCTGGCTGAGGGCCCTGGCCAGTCAGAACGCACCACTTCCCCTTTAAGAGAGCACGCCCAGATGCGATTAGGGAAAGGCAGAAAGAAAAGCCCGGAACAGTCAGGGCTGTATCCTGAATTTGGCAGATGAACTTGGGTTTTCCTGAACTGCACACACAAGGTGTGGTCAGAGGCAGCGGGCTCCCCTGGGGGCTGATTTGAGCAGTTGGGTGTTTGGGAAGGGCCGGGGGAGGGGGGGGCCTGTCGCAATCCCCCCCCAATTCCCCAGCTTGATGGCCACGTGCAAACTGTGGGCTGGGCTCCTGGAGCCGCTGTCCGCTGTCCGCTTGGGCCTGGTCTGGGCTGCCTGCGGGAGCTCAGGCCTTTCCGCTCCTCCTTCCCTCAGGGCCCGTCCAGCACGCCGGGCAGAGTCCACTGCAAGGCACTGTGCTTTGGAGAGCAGAGACATCATTATAAAAGATTGAAATATACTTTTGTGGGACATTTTAACTACTAATTCCAGTGGGGACTTTTCATTCATTCTGGCTATTTAGGGAGTTCATTCCTTGAGCTTGGCAAGGAGATTGGGGGTGGGGGGGGGGAATATGGTCCAAAAAAACCCAATGGTCCACAAAAGGCCATGTGTTGTAGGATTCCAATTATAAGTTATATCCGGCATAGGTAAATCCATAGAGACAGAAAGCAGATCGGTGACTGCTGGGGGCTGGGGAAGAAGGCAGTGGGGAGTGACTACTTAATGGGTACAAGGGCTCTTTTGGGGGTGATGAAAATGTTTTGGGGGCTCCTGGGTGGCTCAGCCGTTGGGCATCTGCCTTCGGCTCAGGCCATGATCTCAGGGTCCTGGGATCGAGCCCCGCATCGGGCTCCCTGCTCAGCGGGGAGCCTGCTTCTCCCTCTCCCACTCCCCCTGCTTGTGCTCTCTCTCTCACTATCTCTCTCTCTGTCAAATAAATAAATAAAATCTTCAAAAAAAAAATGTTTTGGAACTAGGTAAAGGTGATGGTTACCCAGCACTGGGAACGAACTCAGTACCACAGAACTGTATGCTTTAAAAGTGTTAGGTGAGGGGCACTGGGATGGCTCAGCTGGTTGAACTTCTGGCTCTTGGTTTCAGCTCAGGTCGTGATCTCAGGATTGTGAGATAGAGCCCCGGGTCAGGCTCTGCGCTCACTGGGGAGTCAGCTTGAGGCTCTCTCTCCCTCTGCCCCTCCTCCCTGCTCTCTCTCTCTAAAATAAATAAATACATCTTTAAAAAAAATTGTTAGGCGAATTTCATCTCAATAAAAAAAAAATCCAGTGGCAAAGTGTGTTTTGGGCAATTTTATCTTTTACTGAGATCTCTACTGTGTTCCATCCAACATTTCTTTGTAAAACCTGGTTATTACCTGATAAATCTTAAGTCAGTCCTGGCTAAGGATTTATACGCCCTCTAATGAGGAGAAATGAAAACAAACTTCTAAGAGACAAAAGTTTTACAAGCTGGAGAATTTTCAGCCCGGGGGAGACGGTATCATCTCAAACCATGCCACGTAAGCGAAGCAGGGTCTACCAAAGACTGTCCCACGTTGGGACCATTCCTTCAGTGGCTTCCCAGCGTAACCGAAGCCAGCTCGAGGGAGTCTCCCAGGGAGAATAATTCAAGAGAACATGACTTTGGGCCTTGGGGTTTTTGGCTCCCTTTCCCCTCTCGTAGAGAGAGTTTCTTTCCAGAATGAAGGCGAATTCATCAATTTCTGATGGGAAGGGCGCTGTGCTGCTTGGCACAGCAGAACTGATCTCCACAATTCCATTTCTTTGGGATGGCGCCAGTGAGGATGAGGGGACGTGAGGCGGCCACCCACTTGACCCAGGCTCTCTGGAGGGAGCGTGCGGCCCTCCATTCTCGGTCACTTGCAGCTTTGCCTGGAGACAGTGGATAAGGCTGTGAGCCTTCTCTGCTGGACCCTAGGCCAGTAGGTTAAGGGCCCATGGGTACACTTCCCCCGCTCAGGAAACTGTCGAGAGGAGGCCTGCAGGATGTTGCAATGTTTCACAGATGAAAGGGCAGGCTCCATGGCCTGGGAGCCAGAGTCTGTCCAGAGACAAATGTGAACAGCTTTCCTAGTCTCTGCTGAGTTCAAGGATAGCCTGGGGGACAAGAGATGTGAACAGCTTCCTCGGGTCAACTCTCCCAGAGCCCCTTGATCCTTCTGGAGCACCTTCCCCTGCCTCTTTCACCCTGTGCTCTCCTGTTACCTCAGGTGCCCAGGGAATGAGTTGGTGGCCTGAGTTCTTAGCAAACAGGTGGTTTATGATAAAAAGATGCAATATTTACTGCTACTGCTCTGGCATCTGAGGAACAGGAAGTTTAGAACCTTAATTCTAAATACAAAAACTGGCAGGTTCAGCCCAGTTAAAAATGGACAAAGGACTCGAACACAGATATTTCTCCAAAGGAGATACACATATGGCCAACAAGCATATAAAAAGATGCTCAATATCATTAGTCACTAGGGAGCAAATCAAAACCACGATGAGCTACAGCTTCACACCTACTAGGGTGGCTATATGTAAAAAATAACCCAAAACAACCAAAAACATAAAATGACCAGTGTTGGCGAGGATGTGGAAAAACTGGAGCCCTTAGGTACTGTCAGTGGGACTGTAAAATGGTACAGCCTCTATGGAAAACAGTTTGGGGGGCGCCTGGGTAGCCTAGTCAGTTAAGCATCAGAATCTTGATTTTGGCTCAGGTCATGATCTCAGGGTCGTGAGATCAAGCCCTGAGTTAGGCTCTGTGCTGGGCGTGCAGCCTGCTTAAGAATCTCTCTCTCCCTCTGCCTCTGCCCCTGCACCCCCACTTGTGCTTATGCTCTGTCTCTCAAAAACAACAAAAAAGAAAGGAAACAGTATGGTAGTTCCTCAAAAAATTAAACATAGAATTACCACAGAATCCAACAATTCTACCCTAAGGTATATACTCAAAAGAACTGAAAACATGTATACAAATGTTCATAGCAACACTGAACAAACTGCTTCAGGATAACTCAAAGTTACCTTCAAAACCCTTCCTGGAATCACTTTAAAGCAGTAATTTTTAAAAATTAATTAATTTATTTATTTTAGAGGAGCATAGGGAGAGGGAGAAGCAGACTTTGTGCTGAGTGAGGAGTCCGACATGGGACTCGATCCCAGGACCCTGAGATCATGACCTGAGCAAAAATCAAGAGTTGGTTGCTTAACCGAGCCACCCAGGCATCCCTAAAGGAGGTAAATTTTTTTTTTTTTTAAGATTTTATTTATTTATTTGAGAGAGAGCACATGAGACGGGTTAGGGTCAGAGGGAGAAGCAGACTCCCTCCCGAGCAGGGAGCCCAATACCGGACTCGATCCAGGGACTCCAGGATCATGACCTGAGCCAAAGGCAGTCGCTTAACCAACTGAGCCACCCAGGCGCCCAGGGAGGTAATTTTTAAGTTAAGGGAATTAAGGCGGCCAGGAGGAGACAGCTCACTGGCACTCCAAGATAGTAGTTCTCAAACAAGGCCAATTCAGGTCCATGAGAAGTGTGAATTTATGTCAAACAGTATCACAGAAGCACGTGCGCGTGCACGCGCACACACACGAACACATACACACTAGGCACTGAGGCCCAGTCCCCTCTGCCAGACCCTCATCGCTCAAACAACCGTCATTTCCATCAGAGGGATCTCCATTCCCGTGATGGAATCATCATTGCCGCCAAAGGCACCCAGGTCTTAGACCTTGAAGTTGGGACAGAGTAACAGATGCTCAAGAGGCAAGAAGAAGCCGCACAGGTCATCACTCTCCGCTAATCCCTGCCGGCCCCCTCTTGGGGCTGCTGTCGGCTCCCCAGCACTCTGGCCGTGGGCTGCCCAGCCTGGCTTCTCCCCTGCAGACCCCAGCGTGGATGGCGCCTTGCAAGCGCGCATCAGGTGAGACAGCATGGCGTTTCCATTGGCTGTTGGAGCGTCTTACCTTACTTGAGCTGCCGCACGTTAATCCCATTTCTGCTCTACGGGGGTCATCTTGACCCAGTCTTATTTCCCGTCCATGGGACACCTTGCCAAATATTTGCTGCTTGAAATCTGTCTCCAGGCTAAACACTCCAAACATCTTTTTAAACCATACCTCCCAAAACATCATTTTCACTATTCTCATCTCTGGGTCCTCTTTGGCTCTACTGTCTCTTCTTCATAAGCTGTGGAACTCAGAAGAGAGAACATTACAGATGGGGTCTGAGCAGCTCCTAGCTGTCTATCCTGGACATTATCTTCTAGTCATGCAGCTAGAGATCCAACCTAGATTTTTTATTTTTGATAACTGTATTACCCCTAAGTCTTATTTCACACACTTTCCTGCCAAGCCGAGTATCCACAGGTATCCTTTAAAAATGTCATCTGGTTGGATTTAGTCTACTGCTCTGGCCTGCTGAAATCGTTTTGGACCCTGACTCATTCGTGTATCCATTCTCCCTCCCAAATCTGCCGCCTGCACACTGGGTAAGCCTGCCACCAATACCATTCTTCTTCCAAACCCTTACGTATGACGTGCAACTGTATATATACATCCCCAGAGTGACCATGACTGGTGAACAGCGCTCTTGGCCATTTAGGGCAGGTGTGTCACTTAGCCCACATTTCTTCATCTTCCCTCGTAAGGATCTCATGGGCAACTGACAAACGGGGCTAACAATAGCCGTTCTCTTACCAGCAGTGGTAAAGATTAAGCATAAAGGTCTTAGAGCAGGGCATTGCACACATTGAGCAATCAAATGTTGCTTTTATAGCTGACAAGAAATACAATTAAAAAAAAAAACCAAACCCAACCACCTGGTTTTCCAATTGCCAAACTACCTCCTTATTGGCAACCAGATACAGACAGTAGGCAGCTAGAATCAAGAGAAGGAGCATTGGAGTCCAGGAGCTGGAGTCTCAATCCCGGCTCTCCTTCCAGAATTTCCGTGCTCTGGGCTTAACAATACCTGCCCTCCCAGAGCTATAAGGAGGAGTCAACGAGATCAGGCACGTAAAAGAGGCTTAAAAGTTGGGTCAGGCTATGCAAACATAAAAGAACAGTTTTATGATCATTACTGTTATAAATAACCCAGATCCCGCCTCCATTGGCAGAAACCGGCTGTTATGCCTAGGAAGAACCAGTGGCAGCGTTCAGCCGGCCAGGCAGGGCTTTCAGTACAGAGCAGCTGGACTGCTGCAAGGGAGCCGACTCCTGACCTCCCCTCCCGGCAGCAATCACCTTCTCCCTCGTCTCAGACCGAAATCCAGGCTGGCTTGCAAAGGGCAATGGATCCTCCCACCAGCCTGCAGGAACACACTGTCTCTCCATGGCCCGGCTGCCGAGACCAGAACCTGAGTCATCTGCAGCAGTAACCCAGCAGGTAGTGAAGGGCTGGGGGGGCTGCTCTTAGCTCCCCTGTGGCTTGACCACAACTCATCCTTGGGTTTCTGAACGGAGTGGCAGTTTCCAAGAACACCAGGCTTTTGTCTCCGCCATTCTCAAGGTGGGCCCCCGGGGAACCCTGCTCTTGTCTTGGCTGAGGGTGGGTGCCGCCTTTTTTTTTTTTCTCCTAAGATTTTATTTATTTATTTGAGAGAGAGATTGAGAGAGAGAGAGCACATGAGAGGGGGGAGGGTCAGAGGGAGAAGCAGACTCCCTGCTGAGCAGGGAGCATGATGCGGGACTCGACCCCGGGACTCCAGGATCATGACCTGAGCCGAAGGCAGACGCTTAACCAACTGAGCCACCCAGGCGCCCGGGTGGACGCCTTCTTAGGGAACAAATGTTCTTTATCGAGAAAAGATTTTAGGGGAAATTTTTTGCAAAGGGCTGTCAGAGGGCAACTTGCTGGCCCCTAGCATCTCCGGGTCAAAGACATCCCACAGCAAGGGAAGAGGGAAGGAGATGAATGGCCAACCATAGGCCCCTGGGGAAAGAGCAGCCGTTGAAATGGCAGACATAACTGGCTAAATTTTCCTCTCCTGGTCCATGTAAGGCTGGCTCCCCAACTTCCAGAGGGAATGAACACTGAGGGCAGATTTAAATATATATACATAATTGTTGGCAGGACACTGAGAGGATCATGCCAATGAAACTACTCATAGATCAGGGAGTCTGCCCAGAAAGGCACCGGGAGGAAAGGGCCCAGAAGGGAAGGTAACACTTTCTGTCAGATGACTTTTGGGGCCCAATGGTCTGCGAGTGACCCTTGCTCAACCCACCCCTACAACAGCCTCCCTCAAGACAGGTGGGCTGCTGAAATCATCTAAAAATCATCACAGGACACATGAAAGCTTACTCAGACTTTCACAGCCACCGGTGACTTCTTCTTGTGCCTTTGAACATATTTTGTCTTTTTCTCATTGTGTTCCCTTTGACTATGCACCCACACAGAGAGATGGTGCCTGATTCTCTACACTCATATGCACAGGAACAAGCCACAGACGAACCTCTACATCATGCTGGTTACTGCAGTGTTGCTGATGCTGCTAAGGAATGGAGCTGAGGTGGGACCAGGCTGAGTCCACTGGTGTTATGGGCTGAACTATGTTGCCCCCAAATTCCTATGTTGAAGTCCCAATCCCCAGTACCTCGGAATGTGACTGAATGGGCAGATAAGGTCTTTAAAGAGGTGATTAAGTTAAAAATGAGGCCAGTTAGGGTGGGCTCTACTCCAGTATGACTGGAGTCCTTTGGTAAGAAGAGGGACAACCTGATGAAGAGACAGCAAGAAGACAGCCTTCCACAAGCCAGAGGAGGGAGGTCTCCAGAGAAACCAAGCGTGCCGGCACCTTGATCTTGGGACTTCCAGCCTCCACAATGTGAAAAAATAAATTTCTGTGGTTTAAGCCACCCAGTCTGTGGTATTTTGTTATAATAGCCCTAGCAAATTCATGCAATTGATTTACTTAAAAACCCTCCCCATTCACCAGATTGGAGAGAAAAAGTACAGGATGGAGGACAGTGGACAAGGGACTCCTAACCTCTGACATGCTGTGGATCAAATGTATTTTCCTCCTTAGTCTGAGACGTGCCACTTTGCAAACTGTAGCAAGGTCAAAGTGGGGACAGTCTACTGGACCTTGAAGGCTGGCAAATCCTGCCCTCCCCGGACCTGAAGCTGAGGTAGCCGACAGGCACACAAGTGTCTGGGATGAAACAGGGTGACCAAGCCACAGCCAAGGAGGGACCAACTCCTTCCATCAGCTAACTTTCTGGTTTGGCCTCCTACCCTTGGGGGTTCCGCCTAATCTACATGTCATTGCTGTTATTCCAGAAAAGGGTAAGACCTTGGGGATGAGTGGGCTAGTAGCAGAGTAAAGCAGCCACCAGCAAACTCTCATAGGTTTGACAACCGAACTCAGATCTTCTGGACCAATGTTGCCTTTGGGATTGGGAATTGGGAATCCACCCAATCTCCAAGTTTGCCTGGATGTCTCGGCCCTCCAGCAGCCTCCAGGACCCTGCCAGACACTGGGCTTCCCACTGAGTGTGGGGCCCATCAGAACCACTCCCTGGGGGCCAGGAGTGGACCCCCAGATGGACCCACAAATGCTTACTGCTGCTAAGGGGCCCGGACACACCGATCAATTATCAATCCAACCACAGCTCTCGGGCCAGCGGCCGGGATCAAAGCAAGGAAGGAAGGTATTCGAAAGGTGTTGGCAGGCAGATGTCTGGAGGACCTGGGAGGGGCGACGTGCTCTGGGAGGCTGGCAAAGGGCTGTGCCTTCACTTTCTCAAGGACCCCAGGGTGGGCAGGACTGGCCAATTCAAATGCAAAAGTCTCAGGGCAGGATGACCGGGAAACCTTGCCGTATTCACCGCCATCTCTTTCCAACTCCATCAGAAAAGCCTATAGGTTCCATTCATGTCTCTTCATTCACTCTGGCCATGAGGTTATTTACACGGTGGAGTGAGGGCCCCAATAATCACCACTAGCTGAGATGCACACAAACCAACACACACCTCTGACCCCCTCAAAAGATGAGCCTCAAATCCTATCTCAACCTCCATACAGGAGGAGGAAGAGGGAAGTGTTATAGGGACCGCGTCCTTGGAGGCAGATGAGAATCACAGGAGAACAAAGCGTCTCCTCACATCTGCAGTGCAGTCCCGGGGTCTTAGATGGGCAACGAAGAGGCGGAGGTCTGACGGATAAATGTCCGTGCCTGCCTCCTAGCTCCCCGGCCCTGCTGTGCAAGCCAGGCCCCATCTTCAGCCTCTTTCTGCTGGGACCCAAGGGCTTACCTTGTCCTTCACCAGCTCAGCGGGGCTACCGTGAGGAAGCAGAGGGCATGCTCTAAGTTAAGAGACCAGAAGCAAGACAGCCTCTTCATCATTCTCTGCAAGGTGAGAGGGGGCCAACAAAATAAAACCAAACCAAACCAAAGCACCACCAACAAAGCCCCACTTCCCTAAGGATGAGAGAAACATGGAGGAGAAAAAGAAATCTGCTCTTGGCAGCACTCAGCGGTTACAACGACACCACGTTTACTACCTTGGAAATTTCCGTCTCAACCATCCATTTTCATTTGAGTGTGCGAGTCGCTGATGGTGGGAGGTGAGAGACGAGGTGTGGACCTGCCTGTGAGGGACCCTAGGGCCTGCAGCAGGGCCGACTCCCCACTTAGAAGGCCTTTCACGTGGCCCAAAAGATGCTTACTGTTTTCTCCCTCCCTTCTGATGTGTTTGGTTTAAAATATTTAACCCGAGGCACAATGAAGTGTCTCATTTACAACGTTCTCCTGGACCATTAGGCTGGGACTCCGCGCTCATTATGCTGGAGAACGTGCTACTTACTCATGCAAATCCTGGGAGCCACCAACACAGAGATGGGAGGTGCTCAAGGTACGCTATCAAGGGGTGATTTAATTATGCAGCCATTCAGTGGGCAAAGCAGAGCAATTTTTAGCCAACTGTTCTAGTAAATATTATGGGAAGCCCTTTCATGGAGTGTTCATTCCGGCTTAGTGATTTCAAGCGTGCCCAGATTTCCTCCTCATTCCTGTACACACCCACCCCCAAAGGTGCCACCCGAAGGTGCTAGCCCCAGACCAGAAGATCAAACGGACAATGCATTAGCCGGTATGCCACCCTGAGGTCGATGATTTCTCTTTTTTAACGTTCTAAACACCCGAGGATCACTGACATGTAGAGGAGGACAAACTTTGATAGCCACCGACTTTCCAGCAGCCGGCCTTCCTCTGCCCCTTCCCCCGGCTCTCGGTGGGTCCCGCCAAGCGGCTTCTGGGCGGCCTGCGGTAGCCACGGGTGGGACAGATCAGCCACCGCAAACACACTCCGGCCGTTTGAAACAATACCCAATCACTGCATCCACCCTCCCAGAGCGCCCCAGAGGAAATGGCATCATGACTTTCATTTTACTCCATTTCTGACCGACCACAGGAAAACAACCCGTCCTAACACAATCCTCAGGGTATCCGATGTCAGTGGCTGGACGGGACGCTCCGGAATGTTATCAAGTGACCTCGAGGAGACATTAATTTTCAGGAGCTAAAATAACCCTCCTGATGCACAGGCATGACCGTTTCCCTCCCTGCAGACGCGGATTTCACTTTCCCCAGCCAGAACAGAAAACGCTCATGCATCCCCGTTTCTTCAGAAAAGTCTATAAATAACCCAGGATCAGCAAAATTATGCAAAACATCCTGCTAGAAGAAGAAATGTAAACTAAAACCACTTACACAGAGACTCAGGCTGCCAACTTAATCTGATTGTACGACGACTGTAAACATGTTGTACTTTTGGAACCTGAAGAGATCCACATTAGCACGGATGCCATCACAAAAAAAAAAAAAAAAAGGAAAAAACAAAAACAAAAAACAACTAAACAACAAAAGCCCAACCCTGAACCAGAGCAACGAGATCCGGTGCTCTGCAGGGTCCGGGACCCGCGGCTGACCAGCTGCAGAAGCACCAACTAGCCGAGCTCGCACACGCCAACTGTTTTGACTACAGGCACTTGTTAAACACAGAGTTTCAGGTCCTACCAGTTGGACACCAGAAGTTCATAGAACTGACCCAGTGCCAAGAACAACAAGCACAGAAAGCGAAACGGCTGCCTCGTGCGCCGTGTTTTTGTTAACTGTTTATGCAAGCCCCAAAGCAATTGGGGAACAATTAAGAATAAAGCAGAACTTAAATAACAAAAGCAAAAGATTACCACCTTGAAGGAAATGGAGATGTTGGCAGATAAAGGACAGACGTCAACCTAGTTTATTGGTGGGGTGGGTGGGGGGTTTTCGGAGAGAAGGGGGGGAGGGGCAGGTGTCACATGACAAACTGCCGTTATTAGCAGAAGGAACCGGGTGCTTCCTCGAAGCATCTTTTACTTTGAGAGTGACTTAGGAGATCGTGCAAATGCTGAGGACTTGGTGCACATCTGGGGGTGACTGCAGAAGCCCTGGGATTTGTAAGTTGGCAAATCCCAGAGGAGAAAAAAGGGGCGTGCTCAACGGAGATTTCAAGACACAGGAAAGGGACTTCCAAGCTCCCTGCTCCGTGCAGTGAGATCACCGAGGCTCACAGGAAGCAGACGGAGGGGGCCGTGTCCCTGGACTGTTTCTGTCCTGGTCCTGAGAAAGGTTTCCCTGTCCCCTTTGGGCTTAGGGTTGCTGGGGTCAAGCTTTCTCCTTTATCCAGGACTGCACTCTGTGTTCCTTTGGTGACAGTGAATAAAGTATTTTTATCTGGAAAAATAAAAAGGAATGTTTACATCACTTATTTAACCAGGTTTTCCATTTCTTTCCAGAATGCGCAAAGCACCATCTCAGGTTAGGATCAAGACAATTAACCGGGGGCGCCTGGGTGGCTCAGTTGGTTGGGCGGCTGCCTTCGGCTCAGGTCATGATCCTGGAGTCCTGGGATCGAGTCCCGCATCGGGCTCCCTGCTCAGCGGGGAGTCTGCTTCTCCCTCTCCCGCTCCCCCCTCTTGTGCTCGCTCTCTCTCTCAAATAAATAAATAAATAAAATCTTATAAAAAAAAAAAGACAATTAACCGGATAAAATGTTAGAATTATCTGAGGATTTGAGAAACTGAATTCCAAGAGAACTGGGGTGTAGATATAAGAGTGAGAAATTTTAAATTGCTTAGTGGGTTCAAGCCCTCCTCCCATTATCTATCTACCTATCTATCTATCTATTTATCTATCTATCATCTATCAAAGGAGATTTCAAGCAAGCCTAGCTAAGACAGTCTCTTTTTAAATCAGGGTCGGGAGGCCATTAGGGGAGGAGGAATATTTGCACGTCCTTATCGCAGGAGACACAAACTTTTTAAAAACCTTTCAGCCAGCTGCAAGCCCTCAGGCGGGACTTAACTTCCTCATCTTGACACCTGAATCATCCTCACTCTTCATTTCAGAAAGAGCCCATGCAATTAACACAGTTCAATCTCTTATTGGTATATTAAGCTGACCAATCCCAGCTAGCCTAGTTTTAATCCCTCTTTTGCATAGAGGACCTGAATGAGAACTGCACGCCTAGCCCTGCCCCCTCTTTGTCTTCCTTAGAATACGGTCCAGGTTTCTACCAGAATCTGTGTCTCCTCGATTCCAATTCTAACTGCCCAAGTGAATGCCTGTTGGCTTAAATTTTCAGTGAGTTCTTTCTTGGTCTACACTATTTATCTATCACCTACCTTTGATCTGAAGAATCAAATGTTGCCACTTCCCCACTCCAGAGGGTTAGGGAAAAGTAATGAGTAAGGAGTAACAGGTTGTTGGGAAAAGCCACTGTGACTTAGGCCATATTCATATTTATTGTGGAGAGTAAATGTTGTTCCTCTGGTTCCGGGGGTCAGTAGTACAATGGTGGTGGACATGAGCCCACCTGCTGGCTGCCCCTTTCCTCCCAAAGGAACCCACATTTTATTACAAACTATATATAGAAATGGTTTCGCTGCCATCTGAAATGGAGCCCCCTTGGAGCGAAACACAGCAGTTGCCTGACAGATAAGAGAGAAGAGCAAAGGCAATTGAAAGCATCCAAGACAAAGGAAGGAGCTGGGGAGGAAGAAGGCTGGGGTGGGGGAGGGGAGCACGAGGGAAGGGCTGCCACCCGGAGAGAAGGATCAGGTATGGCAAAGTGAGTCTCGAACCAGCCCTGGCCTCTGGGTTGGCAACTGACTCCATAAAGTGACCCCAGAACTTTAGCGAGGCGTGCCCTTCACGTAGAATGCCATGGTTTACGTGTCCCCTTCATGCACATTATATTATTTGACCCTCAGAAACATCCTGAATGGGCAGGGCCCAAGCAACAAAGGAACAAAGCTGAGGCTGAGGAGCTGAGGCCTGGGAGCGAGGGAGCGATGACTCGCATGCTGGGCTGGCGTGGTGTCTTCTGTTCGCAAAGCACTTTAAAAGTGGTGGGCTTTATCATTCCCATTTTCAGACAAGTACAATGAGATTCTGGAGCGGCCACAAACCATGTCCAAGGCCAAACTGCAAATAACACGCAGCGCTGGGTCTCCTAATTCCTCATCCAGCCTTTCTTGCTTGCCTCTACCATGTTCCCAGAACACATAATGATTGAACCAAAAAGGCCACCAAAGTGGTTGTATTATAAGAGCATATATCATCTCTAGATTTTCTCAGAATTGTCTTCATGGCTTTTTGGTAGCAGTTCAGATTGCAACTCCCTAACACAGAAGGTTCTTCTTCACGCCTGTGAACTTCGGACATGTGGACTGCAGAGCTCCTATGTCAATGGGAAGCCCCCACCTCCAGCCTGTTTGCACCCTGTCCTTCTTTGATTTGATTAGTTCACCAGTGTGCTAACCCCTGGCTCTTCCCCCAATCCTCGTCTAAGGAGAAGCCTGAGCAGAGTGACCCAGCAGGCCTGCCAAACTGAAAATTATGATGGAGTTTGCATTTCCAAGGTGTGCTATCTTGCATGTAGGAGGGATTTGGCTTAGCACGCGGTTTGGTGGATGTCTTCTTCATGGGTGTATTTCAGAGCTATGCTTCTGTTGAGTTCTTTTGCAGCAGGGGCCACTGAAAATATTGGATCAAATGGGGTCCCACTGTCGTGTTCCTTGTCTGTGCCGAGTGGACACGCTCACAGCTTGATAGAAAATGATATCACTATTGCGTGATACACCGTAAGTAAGTTTATTGCAGGTTTGGGGCACTCCCTCCGAGGGGACATGGTAGTTACTTCCTGCAGATGGCCACAGGGTTTGTAGAGGGGGGAATGGGGACATTTGTTGGGGCCCCAAGTGCTCAGGGCCATGACCAGTGATGCCGAATGTGGAGGGCAGTGGGGAGACGGTCCGGAGGTGAAGATTACAGAGTTCTACAGTGTTTGGCCACTGCCTATGAATCTACCTCTTCCCTTCCTTTCTCCCCGAAAACACAACAAGAAAACATAGAAGCCAGAGGAGCTGGGGGTCAAGGTGGACCTTATGTTCAAAGTGACTAAAGCAGCCTAGCTGGTGAGGACTAATCAGAAGCACAAGCTCCTGTTGACTGTAGAGGCTCTGTGGTCAGAGGACTGCACAGGTGGCACCTCTCACTGGTTTATTTGAGGTGGTTTTGGTGACCACAGGACATTTGCATCCATACTGCCTGAAAGGAATACAGGGCCTGGGTAAATGAGAACAGTCTCGGCGAGAAAACTCATTTGCTTACAAGATACAAATCGAGTAGAGTACTTCCACATAACTTGTGACTCCTCTGAGCAGAGAGACCGCTTTTTTAAAACCAAAAGTGGAACACATGGTTTGACAAGCACTGGCATATTTAGGGAAGACAGGGTATGCTATTTAAAATTAGCAACTTCTGAAAATCCTTGAGGCATGACCACCCGATCTGTACCTATCAAATTAGTGAAAGTGGGCTAAGAGCGGGCTATGGAATATTAGCAGAAACTTGTAGTTAGTACACAAAGGGGTTCTACCATAGACCAGACAAATAGTGCTCTGTCGACGGATACGGGGGTTTTGGGAAGGCAGGTGAGCACAGTACATCCAGCCCCTGGAGGAGGATGGCATCAAGGGAGACAGAGCTGGGGCCCTGGACCCACATTCTGGGAGTTGGGCCTCCCCCTAGCGAGGGGAGCTGCCTCAGAGTCCATACACACAGGAGGAAGCAGGTCAGGGACTAGTAAAGTCTTCAAAACATGGCCCAGACACATGGAAAGCTGTTCAGGAAAAGGAGAGCCAAAAAAAAAAAAAAAGGACAGAGGTCTGAGGTGTCAGGAGACAGAAAGGCAAGCGTGTCAGCAGCTGTGGCCACAGATCTGGCTTCACCTCTTGGGTCCTCGTCCCTGACATTCCCTGCACACCTTCAGGTCAGGACCTGCGGCCCAGCTCAGTGCTCTTCACTTCTGCCTGGATTCACGGGGGCTGAGCCAGCCTTCCTGATCTTACCTGGGACTGGCTTTTGGCTTAATCCTTGGTGATGTGGACTCATGACCAAAGCCACGGGGCCAGTGGTACCCACACGGAGGCCACATACCCTGGGGTTTTCAGGAGAGTATCAATTTCAGCCAGCCTAAGCCCTACTGCACCACAATTTGCAAAGTGGCTTTATACGTGGGTTGACTGGAATCGGATCACTGGACTGCAGGTTCCTTGAGGGCCAGTTCCGAGCCTCCTTTATCTTGAAGGCTCTCGCCTAGCCCAGCATAAAAGCCTTGCTGTGAGTTTTTAATATGCGTTTTGAATGAACGACTGAAATTCCTCGTAATGTATACCACAAAGATACATGTATACCTCACTAGGTATACCTCCGGAAGGTGATTACCTTCACATTAAATATGTCTCAGATCTGGTGTTTTAATTAATTTTCTTTTAATCAATTATTTTAAAGTACAATATTTTATTTTGCTATTTTTTTAGATTTCTCTTTCCTCCCCTCCAGTCAAATTTGGTGTTTTGGGTTTTTTTTTAAAAGAATTTATTTATTTGAGAGACAGAATGCATGAGCGAGCGAGCGAGAGAGAGAGAGCGTGCGCGCAGGAGCAGGGGGAGGGGCAGAGGGAAAGGGAGAAGCAGGCTCCCCACTGAGCAGGGAGCCCGACGTGGAACTCGATCCCAGCACCCTGGAATCGTGACTTGAGCCGAAGGCCTTTAACCGACTGAGCCACCCAGGTGCCCCTCAAATTTGGTGTTTTTAAAAGTTATGTTTGTGATTCAAGGTAGGGAGAAGGTAGAAAGGCTTTCCACTTAAAATTTAAAACACTAAATCTTCAAAAAAAAATTGGAGGCACTTTATAACAGGAATCTTTCCAAAAGATCATCCCACTGTACTTTGTCCTCTTAAATGGAAGACTTTGAACATTGTTTGATCCTTTTTTGTGTGTGTGTGTGATAACTCAAGATCACCATTCAGGGCATTCTGTTCTAAACCTCGCTGTAAAATGGTGATGACTTTAGAGCCCTACAACTGTCGCCTTCCAACTTCCTGACCCCAATCCACCGGAAGTCATAAATTTTACCCTGCGCCCTAGTGTGAGCACATGGATGTGACCAAAATTCCGAAAGATAATATTTTCTCTTCATGGGGCAGCTGGGTGGCTCAGTCGGTTGAGCTCTGCCTTCGGGCTCAGGTCATGATCCCAGGTCCTGGGATCGAGCCCCACGTCGGGCTCCCTGCTCAGGGCGGAGCCTACTTCTCCCTCTCCCTCTGACCCTCCCCCCGCTTGTGCTCACTCTCAAATAAATTTTAAAAATCTTAAAAAAAAAGAAGATATTTATCTTCACTAAGTAAGAACCACGCTGACAACGTTCTCGTCTCCCGCGTGTAAAACGATGGCCAGGACTCACAAAGCTGACTGCCCCACCATCACAGGCGGTGCCCGCAGTTTGCAAACACTGAGAAAGTGTGCAGGGCGATGTGTCCCAGCACAGACGGGGCCCCCACTTCCCACCCTCTGCCGTTCACTTCTATTCTCCCACACTCTGGGGTCACTTCTGTTTCCCGGCAGGGCCTGCCTCCCTAATCCTTCTCAGAGTGCTAATTTGCTGAACCTGGTGCCTGGATGCGCTAAGTGGAAGCTGCATGTCAGTGACAGCCCGATGGGTTCTCCCGTGGATGCCCTGTGGGGCTCAGAGCTCGTTGAGGGCTCCTGGCCGGGTTCCCAAGGAGCTTCACTCAGCCGCAGAGTTCAGGATACCGACATGGGACGCGCCACACGGAGACACCTGCACATGCACTCGAGTCTTTCTTTTTGGAAGGAGTACTCCGACGCTGAGGCCCTTTTGTCGCTGAAGGGCTACTGGAATGACAGAAGCTCCCAGCAGCAGCCCTGCGTCCTGAACTACCAGACCTGGGCTCCCGTGTACGAGGAGGTGACTGCGCAAGTAAGTGACCCTACTCTAGGCAGTTTGCAATGCCGTAGCCTGGCTTTCCGCTCCCAGCCGAGCTGCCCTTTGCCCTGTTGTCGACTAGCTCTTCCTGGTCTACACTTCAACTGTTGGGACTCTTTCCACCCAAATGCAAAGAAGACAAACTAATCCATAAATGAAACCTCCCCCTGGAGGAATTTTGAAAAGTGTGTGCATGTGTATGTGCGCATGGGTACATTAAAAGTAGATACCCTTTTTTTTTTTTTGAGAGTAGATATCTTATATTGATTTTTAAAAAATTACAGCAAAAGGGGTAGATACTGTGCCCCTAAGCAAATCTAAATAACAAGTGGTCAGGCCTGGGTAAGTAAATTTCTGACCCTGCTACTCCATGGAATGCTAGGAAGCTATAAAAATGATGATGTAGATCTATACTTACTGAAATGTGTCCTCAACAATTTTAAATGGGAAAAAAAAGGCAGATTTCAAAGTAATGTCTATAATAGGATTCCACTTTTATTTTTTTTAAATAAAAGATATATGCATATAGATACACATGTACAACACATAGACAAACACATACATGCAGAAAAACAATGGTCAAGTTTTACACCAAAATTTACTTTCTTATATTTCTCGAAATTTGGGCAGTTTTTACAATGTATTACTTTTATAATAATAAAGAAAAGCAATTTTCACTTTGAAAAAAAATAAAACTACATTATTATGCAAAACAGTATACTTCTGCCGGGGCTTCCCCACCCCATCCTCAGCTCAGTTGTGACTGTTGCCATGGGAACTTTGTTCTGTCCTGGCATCAAGGAGGCAGGATACTCAGGTGGGGCTTTCACCTTTGGCTCTCACTAGTTAGGTCTTTTCAAACTCTCAAAAGAGTTCTACTCTTATAAAAAGAAGGGTAAGTTGAATCTTTACTAGAAAATGTTTACAATAATGCACTTTAAGGCAAAGGAAAGGCTTATGGTTGTACTTGTAAGGCTCATGCTCTCTTCTCTGATGGAATTAAAGGGAGAGTAGGGGCGCCTGGGTGGCTCAGTCTTTAAGCGTCTGCCTTCGGCTCAGGTCATGATCTCAGGGTCCTGGGATCGAGCCCCGCAGCGGGCTCCCTGCTCAGTGGGAAGACTGCTTCTCTCTCTCCCACTCCCCCTGCTTGTGTTCCCTCTCTCGCTGTGTCTCTGTCAAATAAATAATAAAATCTTAAAAAAAAAAAAAATAAAGGGAAAGTAAATCCCCAAGCAAGAAGGGGAGGGCTTTTACTTCCCTGCAGAAACAGGGCTACCCACGGGGTCTCTCCATTCTATAGGAAGACAAATTAAAGAGTTGACATGATCTATAGTCTAAAGATTTATTTGAGAGAGAGAGTTCGCGCCCAAACATGCAAGCAGATCGGGGTAGGGACGGAGAGAGAGCAGGGCCACAGAGAGAGTCTTAAGCAGACTCTGAACTGAGCAGGGAGCCCAACGCGGGGCTCGATCTCACCACTTTGAGATCAGATCCTGAGCCAAAAGCTTAACTGACTGCGCCATGCGGAGCCCCTGTCATCTATATTCTAAAGCTAGTTTTCTCCCAAGCCAGAGTCAAATCAAAGCAAAAACCAAAGTTGGGTTTAAGGACAGGAATAACCCCTAACTCTTGTTAGTGCTGTTCTCCACAAAGTTTATTCACATCCGTGGGATAACTGGTACCTCCCTTAAAAAATGACTAGGGAGGGAGGGCAGGGCAAGCTCTCTTGGTTTACAAATGAGGAATGTAAAATTTATCAGTGTGAGGCAATTTGCCTAAGGCCTGCCTACTGGGAACTGGTAGAGACAGGATTCAAACCCAGTTCTCCTGGGTGTGTTCTCTTTGTTCTGTGCTACAGCATTGTCTATAAATAGAGTAACCATATACTTTATTATCCTAACTGGACACCTCTGAAAGTAAAAGGTGGTGTGAAATGGATGCGCTGGCCCCAGGGCAACTTTCCCGAACAATCCAGGATTTTATGGTCACTTTGGATATAATCCAGCCCCCCTGCCCGCCACTGAATGCCTTTTGAATAGGATGAAGAAATGGAACTTGGTTACAATGTCTATAATTTAAAGTACTTGAATAAAAATAAATAAAAGAGAAAAAAAGTATTTGAGTCTGACTGGTATTCTACTGTGAATGAGCCAGTGAGTCTGGGCTTTACCTCTAGGGGTGATCAGCTCACATGCTATTAAGAATACAAAGTCCTGGGGCGCCTGGGTGGCTCAGATGGTTAAGCATCTGCCTTCGGCTCAGGTAATGATCCCAGGTCCTGGGATCGAGCCCCGCGTCGGGCTTCTGGCTCAGCGGGGAGCCTGCTTCTCCCTCTCCCTCTGCCTCTCTCCCTGCTCATGCTCTCTCTCTCTATCTCTATCTCTGTGTCTCAAGTGAATAAATAAAATCTTAAAAAAAAAAAAAAGAATACAAAGTCCAGGGGTGCCCTGGTGGCTCAGTTGGTTAAGCGTCTGCCTTTGGCTTAGGTCATGATCCCAGGATCCTGGGGTTGAGTCCCATGTCAGGCTCCCTGCTCCTCAGGGACTCTGCTTCTCCCTCTGCCCCTCCCCCCAACTCGTTCTCTCAATCGCTCTCCCAAAAAAATAAATAAAATCTTAAAAAAAAAAAAGAATACAAAGTCCAGATTGGGCAACCGGTATTAATCTGAGAGGTCACACTCCAAAAGTGGCTACTTTAAGGGGAGGTACGTGGGGTGGCGGGCAAAGTAGGTGCTGGGGATTAAAGAGTACACTTATCATGATGAGCACTGAGTAATGTACAGAACTGCCGAATCACCATATTGCACACCTGAAACTAATATAACACAGTTTTTTAACTATACTGGAATTGAAATAAAAAACTTAATAAAAATTAAAAAAAACCAAACAACCCACCACAAAATCCCCCAAAGTGGCTGGCTACTTTAAATCCTTTCACTATCCATATTTTGATCAACACTCTGAACAAAAAAAAATGGGCTTCTGTTTGGTGAAACTTGTGACTTGGTATAAGGAATGCTAGAAATGGATCTTTTTGGTGACATTAGAGGTATTCAAGATATGTGGCCTGGCCAAAGACCTTTAGAGACATCCCACCCTTGAAAAAACGGGGTTTGGATCCAGCGAGGCCTGTCCCTTCACCCTTAGGGACTGCACCGGAGGCTGCCTTGTGCAGCCAGTGAATTAGAAGGGTTGATGACAGCATGGTGCTGATTTGGGGAAACAGAGTCCTGTGTTTGGAATATTCTTGCAGCTGCCTCGAGAGAACCTTTTGTATAGGTATGGCTGGGATACCTCCAAGGAGGGGAGGCTGGGACTTCATCACGTTTACTGAGTAGGTTAAGTCAATTGTTTTCTTCCCACTAGTGGATACACGTTTGTTTGATCAATGCTGTATCTACGGTAGCCTTCAGTCTGACGGGAAAATTCACTATAACCTGGTAGCGAGGTTATGGGGGAAAAGCAGTCCCCTCCCCCTCATCCTTCTACAACGTTCTACAGTGGCAACTGTTTCCGACCAGAACCTAGGAGTTCTGTACGGCCAAACCAGCTAATGTCAGTCCACAGTGAGCATGCCTCTGGGTGAGTCTCTAGCAGGTAGAATTCAGGAAGGGATCCCTTAAAACATATTCTTTTCTGGGCACTTGGGTGGCTCAGTCGGTTGGACATCTGCCTTCGGCTCAGGTCATGATCTCTGGGTCCTGGGATCAAGCCCTGCATCAGGCTCCCTGCTCAGTGGGGAGTCTGCTTCTCCCTCTGCCTCTGCACCCCCCCACCCCCCGCTCATGCTCTCTCTCTGGCAAATAAATAAATAAAATCTTAAAAAAAAAAAAAAGTATGTGACAGACATTTGTCCAGTGAATAATAGAAATGAATAGAATTCTTTTATTTCTAGAATCTATTTTTATTTATTTATTTATTTATTTTTTATTCTTATGTTAATCCCCATCTAGAATCTATTTTATTAACTAATCTGTGATTGTGCTTTACTCCACTAAATGATCACGGATCCTCATATACCATAATTTGCTGCTTACTCTGAATTAAGTTAGTACCTTAAAAAGTAACAAATAACCAGCGGGCAGGGGTGCCTGGCTGGCTCACTCAGTAGAGCGTGACTCCGAATCTTAGGGTTGTGAGTCTGAGCCCCACGTTGGGAGGAGAGATTACTTATAAAACAAAACAACACAACAAGCTGGTAATAAAAACCACTGGGATGACATGGTTTAATCTTCACAATAACACAATGAATTGGTATCATCACCTTCAAGTCTAGATGAGGCACTCAAAGTCCAGAGCAGTTAAAACTTAAGTGAATCAAGGCAGAACCTGAATTTAGGACTTGAACTCTGTCGGACTCCGAATCCAAGTACGCTCTGCTATCTGGAGTTAGCAATTCCTCAGTGTGGCAGGCATTGAGTTTTTTTAAATTTAATTTTATTTTTATTACTTTTACTCTACTCACTTCGTGTCCTGCTATTGAACACACACATCTTTTGGCACTTCATCTTATTTTATTAATAGCTTTTTTTTGCAGGGGGGAGGAAAGCTAGATGGATGTTGGAATATATGAACCAGCTTTCCAGTTCTTTTGCTTTTAATTATTTTGATTGACATGTGGCATTGAGAGATGTCTAATGGCCTCTCCAGTCTTTGAGCCGAGGAAGAATCAGTCCCTAGGAATCTGTCACAGCACTTACCTCCAGGGCACCAGGCGCTCTGGCTCATTCTGATACCCCCCTCCTCCCCCGGCATCCTTCCCTCCTGCCACACTGGACTACTGAGAGCCTTTTGTTTCATGCCTCTGTGACTTGGTGCACAGTGTTCTCTCCCTGGAATCCACCCTTTCGTTCTTCACCTTAGTTAACTCTTCGTCTTCTTTCAAGATCCAGTGCACAGGGTACCACATTCAGGCTATCTGGGGGACCGTGCCACCCTGCACCTCTCCCAGGTCGCACTCCAGTCCACCTCTCAGTGCTTCTAGGACATGCTGGGCACACCCACTTAGTGTGTGGTGCACGGCTCTGGACTGACCTGCGGGCCGGCCTCCCTCTCCTACGATTCCCTAAAGAGCCCAAGTCAAAGCTCCCGTCTCCGTGCTGGCACTCCAAGTGTGCTAGAGAATGTGCAGATAAATCATGAAATGATTCGCCAGTCCACGGTAAAGCGAGAGAGAATGCAGGGACCAGCTAGGCCAGCAGTTTTTAGTGGTCTACTTGTCTTAGCCAGTGGGCTCAAAAATTATTATTATTATTATTATTATTATTTTTAATAGATTTCATTTATCTATTTGAGAGAGAGAGAGCACAAGCAGAGGGAGCTGCAGGCAGAGGGAGAGAGAGAAGCAGGCTCCCCACTGACCAGGGAGCCTGATGTGGGACTCGATCCCAGGACCCTGGGATCATGACCTGAGTCGAAGGCAGATGCTTAACCGACTGAGCCACCCACGTGCCCCTCAAAAATTATTTTTTAAGCCTAAGAGCATGAGAGTGGGTTTTTATGAGAGGCAACAGTCTATTTAATTTTGAGTGCTCTGCTCCTTTGCTTGTTACAAAACAACAACAACAACAACAACAACAACAAAACACCTCTGGAGAAATTTTCCCAGTGCAACCAGTTACAGGTCGCTGGTGCTTTGCCGGCTACCAGCATCCCCTCAGGGGCTGGGGGTGATCTGACAGCACCCATGGGCCAGGCGGCCCTGGCAGTTCATGGGGCGCTCACCAACTCCAGGGTGCCCAGCTGAGCTGAGAAGTTACTGGGTCCCAGATGCATGACCTGAGCTGAGCCGCAGCTTGATCTGACCGTGGGATTCCGGCCCAATGAAATAAACAATTCCCAGCAGAGCCTGACCCTTCAGAATGCGATTCTTTCTAACCACACTGTGTAGATAAAAATAATTTAGTGATTTCCTCCCATGAAACTCTTGGGCATAAACCAAGAAGTCTGCAGCATGGCTGTTGGGATGCTACTGTACGTATGTAAATATTTAGGCGTTCCTGAGTTCTTATCAGTGTTTATCAGCAGGGATGCACCTGGCATTTTTGGTGGGATAATTTTTCCTGGGGCGGCGCCATCCCAGGCATGGCAGAGCACTTAGCACCTCTGATCTAATCAATGCCGGTTACAACGACAGCCACAAAACGCACATTTCCAGACATGCCTGGGGTGAGAGCTGTCACGAGTCCTGGGATTTCTGGTGGGGTTAGCTTTGATTCATTCGGCAGCAGCAGGGTCTTGGAAGGGATCAAAGAAGCCACCCACACCGGTCGGGGGTCGGGACAAGGAAGTTAGAGAGCCTGAGGGAGAGCCTGCCTGAGAACGAGGCCTGTCTGTGGGAGACAGTGGAGGTCCACAGAGCAGGAAGGATGCCTGGGTCCCTTGCATAAAGAAGTCAAAGCGTCCAGGGAGCTGGCCTGCCAGAACCAAGACGTCAGAGCTGAAGCAGAGGCCGACATGGTGCAAAAGGGATAAAAGATGAGCAGGGGGTGGCGAAAAGCAATGGTGTGAACTCTGGCGACACTCAGCCTCCTCCTCCCAGCCTGTAGGGGCCAAGAAGGACACGCAGACGGGACAGCTCCAAAGGTCCCAAGGTTCTGCGGAGCAGCGAGCTCTTCTCTCTTGCCTGGCCTTAAGAGAGCAAGGACAATGCAACAACCCCATCCCTGCCACCATCCACCACCGTGGTGAGCCCGGCCCATGTCACCCACTGCTGAGAACTTCCAAGTCCCTCAAAGTGACCTTCAAAAGGGCATCTTGACCGCAGAGGGAGAGAAGCTCTAATAGCAGCCAGGGAGGAAAAACGCACCAAAGTGCTGACTTAGAGGGGCCATTGCGCGCAGACCCCACAGCGATCACGTGGATTTCGGGGCCAGACGCTCGCTCAAGAGCCCGAGCGGGAGGGTGCTGGGCAAAGCTGCTGGGAAGCTACTTACTCCTTTGTCTCATCTTTCTCACTTATCTGAAATTTATTTTATCTTGCTCTGTTGTTTGCAATTTTACAAGCAGCCTTAGATCCTTTTGCAACAAGGCTGGGTATAAATAAAGAAAAAAATGAAATACACGGCTGTGCCCCCAGCACAGCCAGACTGGGCATGAAGCGCTTGGCTCGCATCTAAGAGGAGGCGCTCGTCCGTACAGGGAGGGCGGGGGGAGAGGGGGAGAAGGAGAAAGTGACTCCAGGGCCATGGAGAACAGTGAAGGCTGGCCCTGGGCCTGCAGCCTGCGTCCTGCCCTGTCTCTGCATCCAGGAGTCCCAGAGCCTCATGCAAGCTACTAACATTTTGGGCCTCAGGTCCTTATCTTTAAAAGGAGAGATTTCACTGGATGGATTCAAAGGTCCCTTTATGTCCGAGCACTGTGATTCTAAGCGACACCCACACTTGGCTCTGGTTCTTCTTGCTCTCTATTCTTTCTCAATATACTGCCTCTTCTCCAAGTGGAGTGGGCCAGGCAGGGCTCCTTCTAGAGGAGTTTCTGTGCGTGCTGATAAATGGAAGTTGCACCGGTCACCCGAAGAGCTAACTGGTCCTACCAAAGAGATTAATGTCCCATGACAAGAAACTGAAGCACTAGTCACTGGAGAGGAGAGGAAACCTGAGTTTTATGGGATAATTTATTGACCCATTTTCCCATTGTAAAAGGGGATAAAAACACTGGCTTTTCTCTCCATTCACTGATGAGGTGGTAAGTTCCCTACTTTTAAATAAGTTCTGTTATAGAAATGAATACCACATTTGTTTTCCGAGTATCTATGACTACTACACCAATCATTATTAACTAATCAAAAGAATATTAGTAGCATATGCCCAGGAAATGGAAAGCGTTGTTAATGTTCTGGGACACTCTTCCCTTAGTTGTCCACTTGAGATTTCAATGTAGCTATTCTCCCAAATCCGTAGTCACCATCCCTGTTTTTTTGTTTTTTTAGAGAGTGAGAGAGAGCACGCCTCTGTGCATTCAGGAGGCGGGGCAGAGGGAGAGAGCGAGAGAGACTCTTAAGCAGGCTCCAGGCTGGGATTCGGGGCTCGATCTCAGGACCCTGAGATCATGACCTGAGCTGAAATCAAGAGCCGGACGCTTAACCGCCCAAGCCACCCAGCGCCCCACCATCCCTGCTTCTTGTGCACAGAATGGCTTAGGGCATCTGTTGCTCTCTTGCTTTTAGCAGACCCGATACCAAACGTCAGAGAAGAGTGCCCTAGAGCAGTGCTTCTCAAACTTTAGTGTGCTCATTAATTACCTGAAGATCTGGTTAAAATGCAGATTCCATATGTCAGCGTCTTAATCATGCCTTTTTATTCTTCTGCATTTCTGATGCTTTGACATCTGAGGGCCTTGCTGACCCTGGGCTGGCCAATTCCTAGAGACAGCAAAGGACTCACCCACAAGTGTATCTTTCATATATAAATCAACCAATCTAAACCCCATACCCACCACCACCTCCTTGACAGTCTAGGCTACTATTCCCTTGTCCCAATCACCCCCGGGTCGGATACAGATAACCAGAGACAGCTCCTATACCCCAGAGCCTGCTTGATTATTCCAACTAGCCTGCTTACTCTGCCTTACCTGTTCCTTCCCGTTGAAACCACAGTAAAGGCTCTTGCCTCTGCTTTCCCCATTTCCTCTGCCGCCTGACTGACCCAGGTGCTTCCCCCTGTGGCCCTGAGTGACACAGCAGGCCTCCTCCTCTTTGGAACTGCAACAAGTACCTTGTCAATGGCAGCGATCTCCTGATCTGTTGACCTCACCGGCCCTGAGTAATAGTAAAACCTACATCTTCCAACAGCCAGGGACGGGGCCTGGGGTCTTCATCTGGGGTGCTGTTTATCTGGGAACAGCACTCCGTGCACGAAGGCTCCAGATGACCAGGCTCTGCGGCGGAGCGGGGTGCTGCGGTGGGGCTCCGGGGGCAATGGCCGCACCACAGATGTGGCTGAGCGGCCCCGGAGCCCGAGCTGCTGCGGGAGCGCAGCAGGTGAAGTGAGGAGAGGGCCCTGGGAGAAGCCCCTGTGCTTCTGTATTTCCACACGCGGGCCCACGGGGCCCTCGAGGCACAGAAATTAAACAAAATGCAGTGAAAAGGAAGCAGGGCCCGAGGCCCTTAAACTGTAGCAGGCAGAGCGGCAGCAAGGGTGACCCCAGGCCCCAGGGGGAAGGTTAGGGCTCTGGCGGGATGGCTGGCGCAGGGCCCTGGCCGTGTGCACCCTGCCTGAGCCGTGTCTGACGTGGGCCCTGGAAGCCACGCAGGCATCCGTGGGAAGCCCAGTCGGGAGGCTCCAGAGGACTCCTGGCATCCAAGCTGCTACCGGTCCCCAGAGCAAGAGGCTACGCAGGTACCAGTCCGCCCTTCTGCTCGGAGGCACGTGAGGGCTCGGTGGGCCCTCCACCCCTGGTGAGACTCCGCGCTTACGTAAGTGGTTCAGGCGGGATCTCCAGCCTTCCGACTCAAGGCCAGAGCTCTTTCCTCCACCCCAGGGCGGTGTGGCTCCAGGTGTTCCCAATCATAGCAAATCCTGATTAAGAACTATCAATTGGAAGTACTTCACATGGCTTATCTCATCTAATCCTCATAACTCGGAGGAGGAGCTGCTATTTAAATCCTTATTTTCAAGATGAGTAAGCAAGTCCAAAGAGGTTAAATAGCTTGCCCAAGCCACCCACTCACTGGCAGGGTCAGAATTTAAATCCATATTCTGCATAACAGAGCCTTTGCCTGCCGAGTGCTGCTTCCATACCTAGGGCTGTGTTATCCCAGGACGAGGCCTCCGATCTGCAGCATCAGCATTGGCCTCAGTGGGTACCCACCCCAGACCTGCTGACCTGGGATCTGCACTTTACGAGCTCCCCAGGACTCTCCGCTGCACGCTGGAGTTGGAGAAGGCCTGTATCTAAAGCAAACCTGATGGAAGTTCATTTCTCAGGCCAGACCCGTAGTAATGGCCCAAGTGTAACTTTAGGCATATTTCACTGCTTCGGTGAATCTTCTGGGAGGCGGCCTGGTATGCCAGCAAGAACTAGGCAGGGGTGCGAAACCCAGCTCCAGCAGCAGTTACCAGCTCAGAAACTTTGCGCAAAGAATGTTAACTTGTCTGAGCTTTTCCCCCCCCCTCATCTGGAGAATGGGGATGCAATATCCACCTCCTGGAGTTCATGGGAGCATTAAGAGAGAAAACTGTATAAAATGCACTCAGGAAGTGCCCAGCATTGGGTGGCCCCAGGAATTTCTCAGAGCTTCCCAATTTTCTAAAATTCACGTTCTTTCGTATCATGCTTTACAACAGTCTGCATCCTGAATTCCTTTGGTGCCAAACCAAGAAAAGCTTAAAAAAAAAGAAGTTATAATCTTGAATTATATGCAGCCTGGAGTGGTGAGCTATCTAAATAATGCCCAAGGGCATTACTGTTACACCCAGGTGCAGCACGTGTCTCCAATACGGTCAATGATCCCAACCCCAAGGTGTGGGAGGAGTGCTCACTTGTGAATGGCGGACATTCACATGTAAAGCAATAGCTTTGCTCTTCACTACTTCCCTATGACACCTGGTAACGTTGTTACCAGGGGCATATTTATCAAAAAATGTACCCAATCCCATACCCCAGAAGTGGAGCAGGGATCATGGTGTGAAAAATCAGCTCCAAGCACGCACCCAATACTACAGTGACGATTTCAGTCCTTTCGGAACCAAACCAATCCTCCCATCCCCAGTCCTACAGACACTTGGAGGAAGCAGTTGTCAAGCTGATTATGGCTGGGGCATCCCAATCAGACACCAGCAGGCTTCAGGTATAAGCAAAGAAAAGGGACCCTTCCCAAAGTGGGGTGGGCGGGGGAGAAAAGAAAGGATGTGGTAGAGGAGGAAGGGAGCCTCAGGGGGCATTTATGTCATCCCTACCTTAGTAAGCTGCCATCAAATCTGCTTTTCACTCAAGAGAAGGGGGTACAAGTAGAATTTAAAGGATTTTTTAAAAGATAAGAAAAAAATGTAATCCTAGCTCTATTATATAAATTAAAATCCCACTGGGACATGTCAGTAGCTAGTCTTCACACCTGTAAGGAAAAATTTCAATGACAGGGTGTAGGTGGTAAAATGAAAACCTGAGCAGACCTCATCTTTTCATTATTCCCTCCAGGATTTGAAAATTTCCACAAAAATATTAGATATTTTGTATGAGGGGCCCAGTTTTTTTTCTGATCCATTTTGATTCTGGTCTAGAAACAAACAAACAAAACACCTAACAAACTCCAAAACCGAAGTGGGTTCTCATGCGTCTTAATTCTGGCACTGTTATCATGTTACTGGTTTGTTAAAATGTTTAAAAAATTGAATCATATGGGGCGCCCGGCTGGCTCAGTCGATGCAGCCTGTAACTCTTGATCTTGGAGTTGCAAGTTCGAGCCCCATGTTGGGGATGGAGATGTCTTAAAAATAAAAATCAGGGCGCCTGGGTGGCTCAGTTGGTTAAGCGACTGCCTTCGGCTCAGGTCATGATCCTGGAGTCCCTGGATCGAGTCCCGAATCGGGCTCCCTGCTTGGCAGGGAGCCTGCTTCTGCCTCTGACCCTCCCCCCTCTCATGTGCTCTCTCTCTCTCTCATTCTCTCTGTCTCAAATAAATAAAATCTTAAAAAAAAAAAAATCATAGGGGTGCCTGGGTGGCTCAGTTGGTTGGGCGACTGCCTTTGGCTCGGGTTGTGATCCTGGAGTCCCGGGATCGAGTCCCGCATCGGGCTCCCTGCTCGGCGGGGGGTCTGCTTCTCCCTCTGATCCTCTCCCCTCTCGTGCTCTCTATCTCTCATTCTCTCTCTCTCAAATAAATAAATAAATAAATAAAATCTTTAAAAAAATAAAATAAAATAAAAATCATTAAAAAAGTTGAATCGTATAAGCAATATGTGTGTAATAAAAGATTTAGAAAATTCAGACATGAAGAGGAAGAAAAATTACCCATGGTCACCACACCTTTTTGTTTAAAAATTCACGTATGTGCATATTTTAAAAAATGAGATTGTACTAAGCACTGTGTATTAAGTGTATTTACTGTTATTTATTTTTCGCATTGTGAACATTTCCCCACGTTATGAAAAAAAATCTTTTTAAAGACTTATTTATGGGGCGCCTGAGTGGCTCAGTCATTAAGCCTTCGGCTCAGGTCATGATCCTGCGGTCCTGGGATGGAGTCCCATATCGGGCTCCCTGCTCGGCGGGGAGTCTGCTTCTCCCTCTGCCTCCACCCCTACCCCCCACAGCTTGTTCTCTCCCTCTCTCCCTCTCCCTCTCAAATAAATAAATAAAATCTTAAATAAATAAATAAAACCGCTCCCCTTTTAAAACACCAGCAAAGATACCAAAACACCAGACGTAAAAATAACGACAGGGTGGCCCCTTAGGTTGAGTCCTGTGCCTACGATCGGCAGCCCAGTTAATCTGCGGCAGGACACCCGAGTGGGAAAGAGTGCTCACATGGGCACAGACCCACGTGGGTCCAGCTCCAGTGGCCACAGGAAGGGTAGGGCATTTTGCAGAAGTTCTCATTTGGATGAGAGCCAGCAAGTCAGTGGTTCAAATTCTGAGTTCCTGTGTGCCTCTTCAGTAGGCTGAGCGATCGGAAGAACCCGCTTAAATGCGATCCACCTCCTCCCTCGGGGTGGACAGGATAGAAGAAGGTTTCAGAAAGCTACAACAGTGTTTGCCTGACCCACTGTTCCAAAGGGACAGGGCCATATCCGCCTTCTGGGTGTGGAAGCCTGAGGGCTCTCTGGAGCGAAGGGGCACAGATGGCCATAAACTCTCTGGAATCTCCCAGGCAAGGAAACACCTCTTCACACACAGTTCTCATGTAGCTGTTGACAGGAGGAGGAGAGAATGTGGCCAGCCAGGTCAGGAGGGTGGAGGACGAAGACGGACAGGAGGCAGGCAGCCACCTTGCACTTGGGGCAAACCCAGGTCGCTCACTGCCGGGCAGGTATTCACGTCGGATGCTAGCCATTCCCACGCGCTCTGGGTCTGCCAAGGCATGTGTCCAGGCTACAACTGTTCAAAAATAGAACAGGAAGTCCAGAACAAAACAAAAGCCGAGAGGAGTCTGCAGCACCCAAGAACAGGTCGAGCACAGGTCAGGGAGAGAGGATTCGGCTTGTGGGGAAGGCCTCTGAGTTGAGCAAGGACGCAGCGGCCCCAGGGGTGGAAAGAGCACAAACGGGTGACGAACGGAAGTCAGGTATCACGTTGCCTGCGGCACGTCCATATTACATCCAGATCCCAAATGAACAGACCATCCACGGTGGTCACCAGGCTCACCCACCCTGCCCACTACAACAGAGAGCTTCCTCTCCTTTTGCAGTCAGTAGTTGAAGGGCAGATAAGGGAAGGGTAAGGAGGGAAAGAGACAAGGGAGTGGATGGGTAAGGAGAACGTTTGGTAGTTTGGCCTGCCCAGCATTCATTCCCCCTTTGTCTCTTCTTCCAGTAACAGACTTTAGTTTTCCTCTGGGGAACACCCTTCTCCCACACTCAGTCCAGGAGGCCCCCGTGGGGTAGGCTCTGCCCCATCTCCCACCTCTTGGAGGCTTGGGAGGCCCTCTCTAGGGAACATGGGTAGTTGACAAAACCAGTATCCCAGAGATTCGTGTAAGCCTTTCCAGGTTAAAGGCTTCCACAGACACAACTGCTGCCTGGGGCTCTGGGTCTTTCTGGTTTCCTAAATGCATGCATGACTGTGTCTTAGTTCACTAGGTTACGACTCCCCAGACCCTCGCGCAGGAGCGCGTATAGGGGATGCACGTCAGGAATCGAAGCCCCTCAGAACAGAGGGATTACGTTACATTTGGGGTAAATCCGACACCTATTTAAATCGGGGGTATACCTGGAGCCCACTGTGGAGACAGGAAGTTAGGATTTGGCAGCTCCACAGACCGAGGACAGACTAAAACTCACCACTTACAGAAAAAAGCAACAGCACAGGGAGTGAGCCCTGCTTTTGAAGTCGATTTCTGCAGCTCAGCAAACACAAGGAACAGAAGGGACTGGCCAAGAATGCACTCATAGGTGGCGCTGCCGCGGAGCCTAGGAAAGGAGCCTCCCTTCAGCTCTGCTCCAAACTCGGGATTCTTCTAAAACCAGGGGTGACTGTCTAATCCCTTAAAGATCTTCTGACCTTATTACTACAATTATATCTTAAGCCTTGGGGGCATGGGCGGGAATCTGGGACCTAGACTCTGCTTCTGGCTTCGTTAAACAGTCTGAATACCTCTCCGGAAGGCTGGAATCTTGATCTTGGTGCCGTCCTTGGCCCACAGTTGCTTCTCTGGGCTGTTATCCTCAGTGCAGGTGGCTCATTCATTAATACCTGCAGAGTGTAGACTAGAGCGGGCAGAGCTAACCCTGGCTTCGTAGTAATCCAGGTACCTCTCCTTACCTCAGAGGAGCTGGTGTCCTTTGGGCAGCCACTGGAAGACCCCAGGGTGCTCTCCACCTGTCTGGCCGAGGCAGAGCAAAGCCTTGCAAAGCGCCAAGCAGGCTCCCAGGGCAGCCCTGCCTCCCTCCACAAGCACGTGTTTTACTTCCCTCCCCGTGGCCTTTCTATTCTCTTCAGCCCGGGGGCAACGGGAACTTCTCCCCAGCTCCCCACACATGGCTCCTCTGTCTGTGCACTGACCCCCCAGAAATTCTAGCAAGATGACCTTTCATCCCTGCAACAGTCTGGGCAGCCACGACCACAGCCACCCGACACCGGATGCAGCCGCTAGGGTGCCAGCGGTGGCTTCAGACGGCGGGGGCCTCCCTGCCGACCTCGCTCCCTCCAGCCAGAGGGCTGTCGGCTGGAACGAGGAGTGAGGACACCCACAGAGTCACAGCGTGACACGGCATGGAAGTCCCCCCACATCTCTGGCTCTGCTGATGCCCCCACGGCCTCCAGAGCCCGCCCCCCCTGCCCCCAGGGAAGCAGGAGAAGGAGCGAACGGAAGACTGACTCAGGGAGAAGCCCGGCGACGGGCAGGGGACCGCGCCGCACCTAGCTGCTGGGCCGGTTCCTGGATCCTCCGGCACAGCTGGCCTTCAAGCGGCTCATCATTAATAACCGTCCCCTGAAGCCACCAGACAGGTCTGTGGCAGGCCAGCTGGAGAGCAGCGATGCTTTCCTGTGTGCGTCCTGTTCTCCGGCACAGAGCGCATCTATCACAGCCCCTCCTGGAGGCCCGGCCACGTGGGGAAGGGGTCTTGTCCCAGAGTGGGGGTGGGGAACAGGTGCTGGCACCAACGGGGATGTCATTCCTCTGGGACCTCATTTTGCAAACGCGGCGAAGACCCCAGGCCAGAGGGGAAGGACCATCACAGAGGAAAACTTGGAAGAATTCCCAGGGCCTAGTGTGGCAGCCTCAGCCTACTGCTCTGCCCAGCGGGACCCACGGTCCTCATCTTGAGACCAGATGGCTGGCCGTGCTCCTCCTGTGACTGCCCCTCTCAGATCCAACTCTGACTAGCGCATTTTGGGGAGGGAGACGCTCGGGCAAAACTTGTTTTGGAGACATTTTTTACATTAATGGGAACTGGGTAGCCTAATTGATAACACAATGGGGTCTTTCTCCTAAATCCCTTCTTCTAAACTTGTGTTCTCCTGGAAGTGACCAGTAGTCCCTCTTTTTAAGAGGGGGGTGTGTGTGTGCGCACGCACGTGATGGACACACATGTGCCAGCACACACACTCATGTGTGCAGTTGGGTCTATATCAAGACAACACAGTCCCACTTCCGGTTTTCAGGCACTGTGGCTCCCGATCCTGACGCTCATGCTCTTTGGTGCATGGAGTAAGGCATATCCTATGGTGTTGCATCTCTGCAGAGCAGAGGGCTCAGGGTGAGGCAAACATGATTCTGCCATTTGTGAGCTGTTGCTCTCTGGGCAGGTTCCTTTTCTCTCTGTACCTCGGCTTCCTTATCTGTAGACTGGGAATAATGAGAGTCCCTGTGGCAAAGTGTTACTGTGATGATTAAATATGTTAATAGACACAGCCCACTTAGGAAATTTCCTGGCACAGGGGCGCCTGGGTGGCTCAGTCGGTTAAGTGTCTGACTCTTGATTTCGGCTCAGGTCATGATCTCAGGGTCCTGGGATGGAGCCCCTGCATTGGGCTCCTGCTCAGCGGGGAGTCTGCTTTTCCCTCTCCTTCTGCCCTTCCCTCCACTCGTGCTGTCTCTCTCTCTCTCTCTCTCTAAATAAATAAATAAAATAAAATCTTAAAAAAAAATTTTCCTGGCACACAATATGTATTCCATAAGTATTTGGTATTATTTATATCGTTATTCAACAATAGCAGATGGCATTATTATAAATAAAATAGGGTGGAGAGTTGGACTGTAATCATACCCCAGGTCTTTTGCAGCTCTGAAATTTTATGATATTATGGAAGACTCAATGAATCCTGAGCGGATCCTTTGAAGGAAAACACTAGCCACGGAGAACCTAGGACCAGGCTGCCCACCCTACTCCTTGCCCCTGTTTGTGCATTTTGTGGTAAAGCCCGTGTCTTTCAGGTTGGTACAAACCAGGATGGCCCACGGCCCTTACTCTCTTCCCTATGAACGCTATAGAGCACGGAAGCCACAAACCTTTCTCTTTGGCCTGTTGATGGATTCTAGTTCCACCCCCAGGCGCAGCTCCAGGATGCTGAGCTGTTGAGCTGGGCTGCTGGGGTCAGAGCAAACAGACTTCAAGTGTCCACGCAGCCGCTAAGACACTCAATTGGCACTTGATTTTGCCACAAAGCAGGGAGAACAGGAGAAGGTTAGATTTTGGAACTAAAAGTCATTGCTGGATGTGGGACTGAATCTTTCTTTGACGGAAACAGGATATTTGGGTTCAAAGCCTCCTTTTTCAAGAGAACCAAAAGAGAAGTCGTATTAGTTTCCAGGGCTGCTGGAACAAAGTTCCATCAACCAGTTGGCTTAAAACAACAGAAAAGTATTCTTTCGCAGTTCAGGAGGCCAGAATTCTGAAATCAAGTTGTTGGCAGGGTGGGTCCCTTCTGAAGACCTTGAGGAAGAATTTGTTCAAGGTTTCCCTCCTAGCTTCTGCTGTGTCCAAATCTTTCTGTCCTTTCTCTTATAAGGACAGCAGCCTTTAGGATTAGGGTGGGCGCAAATTGGATTTAGCACCCGCCCTAACCCAACACAACCTCGCCTTACCCCGATTGTGTCTGCAGACTCTATGTCCAAATAAGGTCACATTCACAGGTAGGGGTGATGGGATTCGAGCATATCTTTTTTGAGGGGGCACAGTTCAACCTCTTATGCAGGACAAACAAGGTCCAGAACACAGAGTTGAGGAGAGGAGAGAATTTACTGTTTGACCCACGATAAAATGAGTGAAATCACCTCTGCTCTGAGAAAAGCTATAAACCAATAATAAGTGGAAACAACCAGTCTCCCTCCATCTCTGCACTCCCCATTCCGGAGCCAGTTGTGGTAAATTACAGGACCACTGGGAGAATAAACCCCCAATAATTAGTGTTCTAATGAAAGCTCCTCCGCAAACCTTTAAAAAAATCTGTCTGAATCCTTCCCCACCTCCTCCTCAGATGGCACCACCTATGACTTCCCACGATTGACAGGTTGTGTGAGTAGAGCCTGCTTTGTGGGGAATTTGCTCTTTGAATGTGAAGCATATACCTGATTCTGATTAATCAGAACAGGGACATTGTGAGCAACTTTAATTTTTCCACATCTGATTAAATAACAGCACAGCAAGTTATTAGCTTTCACACACCCATCCAAACACCCAAGCACCTAGGAAATAATTCTGGGAGCACAAAGAGGGCTGTGAGAGTGAAGTTGGAAATCGTGCACATCTGGGAGGATCGAATCCGCCATTCACATTATTTAAGGATGCTTAACACATCTCCCGTCCCTCAGCTAGCACAGAAAGTGCCTCATCTGCCCCTTAGCGTGACCAAACCAGGACTGAGCGGAGAGTCTGAGGTGATGGCCAGCAGAGCCAGGTGTGAGCAAACCCAGGACAGCAGCATGTCACCCTCACGTCTGTCTCCCCAGTGCCGGGCTTCCTGCCTGGCACACAACATACACTCAACCAAATGGGAAATGAGGGTGCAGAAATGCAGTGGCCACCTCTGTCCATGCAGATCCCAGATGGGGATTCTGGAAATTTCCAGCCTGTCTGAATAACTGGATGCCACAAGGCCAACCCCGTGGCCAGCCCTTAGTGGATGACCAAGCATGATTGCCGAATGAACTCATGAGCTTCCTACTCATCAGGAGCATGTGCGAGGCCATGAAGTATCTCCCCTGGCGTCTCCCATCTTGGTCCTTCTGTGCCTGTGGCGTCCCAGGCCCCCCTGTCAAGCAGATAAGGAGTTCCTGCAGACTCAGACAATTGGGGCAACATCTGCTTAGAATCAGTGATGGAGAGCGTAGCCCTCTATACTACACTGTCCCTCTTCTAATCATTTAACTATTAACATTTTAAAAGCACTGGAAATCATCACAGCATGAGGTTCTTTTAAATAACACACAGTGAGTTTTACCCCCTAGTTACTATTCTCTGGAGAGAAACATTAAGACAAATTAGAAACTGGCAATCTGATTCTCTTCTTGGTCCCCCTCAGCTACATAATATGGGACAAGATTTTTTTTTTCTAGCTTGACTATACTGAGAGGCAGTCTGACAGCAGCTGTTACAGAAAATGAGCATTTCGGTGACCCAGCAATTCCTGGAGAAGTGCTCGGACAAGACTGTCACTGCAGCATTGCTGATTAGAGTAGAGCAGGACCCCCACAATCGAAACCCACATGTCCATTCTGTGCAATGTTACTCATGGGGCACACAGCCACACACATACTTGAAAGATATCCAAACTGAGTGGTTTGGAGAAAATCGAGTTGCAGCAGTTATGAGTGAAACCATTTATGTTAGAACGCACGTAACAGTTCTACTCATTTTTTTTTTTAATACATTTTCAACATGGGGCTTGAACTCAGGACCCGGAGATCAAGACCTGAGTGGAAATCAAGAGTTGGATGCTTAAGCAACTAAGCCACCCAGGTGCCCCAGCATTACTACACATTTTCTATGGGAACATATATGAAGATATAACTGCAAGAAAAAAAGTGAGTACAGACATAGCCCAGATGAACAGCAATGTTCACCATTAGGAGGGGAACTGGGCTTAGAATAGTAGTAAAGTAGTATTAAGTAGTAACTTATTTCTTTTTTAAAGATTTTATTTATTTATTTGAGAGAGAGAGCGAGCACGAGCAGGGCAGAGAGGCAGAGGGAAAGGGAGAAGCAGACTCCCCGTTGAGCAGGGAGGCTGATGCAGGACTCCATCCTAGGACCCTGGAATCATGACCTGAGCCGAAGGCAGATGCTTAACCAACCAAGCCACCCAGGTGCCCAAGTAGGTTAACTTATAATGAATGTATTACTTGTGTAACATGAGAATTACTTTTTAAAAAAAACCAAGGCAATGAGAAAAAAGTATGATTGTACCACTTTGTTTCTTATGGCAGTTTTTCTCTGTGAATTTATTATCCTAGCTAGAGATAAAACATTTAAAAAGTGTTCCCTGGCACACCTAGTTAGCTCAGTCGGTAAAGCATGTGACTCTCTCTTTTCTTTAAAAAAAAAAAAAAAAGTATTTACTTATTAAGTAATCTCTACCCCCAATGTGGGTCTCAAACTCACGACCCCGAGATCAAGAGTCACATACTGGGGTTGCAGCTCTTGATATTGGGGTTGTAAGTTTGAGCCCCACACTGGGTGTAGAGATTACTTAAAAACCATAAAATCTTAAAAAAAAAAAAAAAGTGTCCCCTTAGGGGCCCCTGGCTGGCTGAGTTGGTAGAGCATGTGACTCTTGATCTTGGGGTTGTGAGCTCAAGCCCCAAATCGGACATAGAGCTTACTTAAAAAAAACTGTCCCCTTAGATCTCAGGAAGGCACACAGACTGTGACAAGAGACTCTATCTATATTACAAATGTATGAAATCACCTCACTGAAGAGGGCTGGGGAAAAGTGTTGACCTAAGTAACCTTCGAAATGAGTGGAGTCGCTAAGACTAAAGGCAAAAGAAAGTGCACATAAGCGCTATATTCTAGCAGACAAAGTTGGTTCCCATGGGGACACTGGTTAACAATTCTGATACTGCTGTCGATGCAGACTGGAATTGAACAATGAAATGGACAGCATATGGGGGAAGCCAGGTTTTCTTCTGTTGGAGTGGAAATTAACAGATAAGCTAGAATGATCCATGTGGTAACAGGTAAGAGCTAGAGACATCAGCATGAATTGTTTACCTTCCTATAATTACAGATGGTTATATACAGAAATACAAGTTAGTATACACATATGTTTTCTTGCTCTGTCAGCTGAGAGGGCCTGGAAGCAGCAACATTCCAGTAGCAGTGAGCACACCTTGTGCCCAGATCTTGGCTTTTTTTTTTTTTTTTTTAAGATTTATTTATTTAAGAGAGAGTGGAGCACGGGGGCGGGGGAGCACACCGGGCAGAGGGAGAGAGAGAATCTCAAGCAGACTCTCCACGGAGCGTTGAGCCCGGCACAGGGCTCGATCTCACGACCCTGAGATTCTGACCTGAGCCAAAACCAATAGTCAGATGCTTAACCTACTGAGCCACCCAGGCTCCCCCAGATCTTGGTTTCTTTCTTTCTTTTTTTTTTTTTTTTAAAGATTTTAGTTATTTATTTGAGAGGGAGATTGAGAGAGAGAGTGCATGAGAGGGGGCAGGTCAGAGGGAGAAGCAGACTCCCCACTGAGCAGGAAGCCCGATGCGGGACTTGATCCGGGGACTCCAGGATCATGACCTGAGCCGAAGGCTCGCTTAACCAACTGAGCCACCCAGGCGCCCAGATCTTGGTTTCTAATACCATCCTTCAGTAAAAGGAACCAGGACTTCCTGGGGAAATGGTTGACTTTTGACGGGCAAGATATATAGGATGAGCCTCGAGTGCCAAAAGGTCAGGAATAGCTCACCTTCCTTCCCCCCCACCCCAGCAAAATACCAAACAAAACCAAACCCTCAAACCCCTACAATGACGGGTGTATGTCAAAAGAACACAGGAGTCAATAAAGAGAGCTCTCAAAGCCAAAACTGGAATAATTTGAGCAAAAAAATAAAGTAGTATTGGATTGGAACCCCCAAATATAAAGATCTATGAGTCCATATTAATATAAATGATCGAATAATAAATAAATGGGGAAGAAGACAGAGATCTCCCTTTCAAAAGAATTCCAAATAATGTATGTAGACACTCCATCCTTAAGGAGGGAGAGCACAACTCCTCACTTCATAAGTGTGGGCTGTGCATAGTGACTTCCTTCCAAAGACTGTGGGATGGAAAAGGGTGAGGGGAGTAACTTCGCAGGGGAGCCTGCACTGAGATCATGACCTGAGCTAAAATCAAGAGTTGGATGCTTAACCGACCTGAGCCACACGGGTGCCCCTAAAAAAATAAAATCTATTAAAGAAGTGTCCTTTTAACTTATACATTATTTCCTATTCCTTCTAAAAACAAACAAACAAACAAAAACCCACCTGAAATCTAAGTACAGATTTCAGATTTACAAGGATAGATCATGGACTTTTTTCCTTGAGAGAGATTTCAGGATGAGGAGGCCAAGTAACTTCAGACTAGAACTGGTATGAATTTCTAGTCTGATTTAGCTTTGTGGGGCAGTTGGCCATCCAGGTCTTGCAGTGCCCAATGATGGCTGCTGAGGCCTCGGCAAGTCAAGCGTGCAGTTGCCCAGACGGGCATTTGTAGGTCAATACCAAGCCAACTGGAGCCTAAGCTGGGTGGGGCAGGGTCATCGTCTGCCTTGTGTGTAACTGACGATTTACCCTGTCAGTCCCTGGACTCATCCCCCTGGCTGCTGGTTTCGATCTGAGCAGTAGCTGGTGAGAGCCAGAGGAGATTCCATTAACTCTTCTGTTCAAAATCATTTAATCTCCTGTAGCTATCTGCTTCGTTTACCCCTGTCCGGTCACACTGGGCTCCTAGCTGTTCTTCAAATCCAACAACCACTCTCCTGCCTCAGGGCCTTTGCACCTGCTCTTCCTCTGCCTGGAATGCTCTACCTTTGGAAGAGCTCACGACTTGTCCTCACCACTTCTTTTGGGTCTCTGCTCAAATGTCACAGTATCAGAAAGGGCTTTGTGGCTAAAATAGCAACCCCTGCGGGGCGCCTGGGTGGCTCAGTCGTTAAGCGTCTGCCTTCGGCTCAGGTCATGATCCCAGCGTCCTGGGATCGAGCCCCGCATCGGGCTCCCTGCTCCGCGGGAAGCCTGCTTCTCCCTCTCCCCCTCCCCCTGCTTGTGTTCCCTCTCTCGCTGTGTCTCTCTCTGTCAAATAAATAAATAAAATCTTTAAAAAAAAGAGAGATAAAATAGCAACCCGTGCATCATCACTACATTCCCCTTGCAGTTGAATTTTTTCTTTCTCTGTACTAACATGCTGTTTAGTTGCTTATTATCTGTTATCTCCAAATAGAAAGTGATTTCTGTGAGAGCAGAGACCACATTTTCCACGTTCACTGTTTATTACCAATATCTAGACTAGAACTTAGTACTTAGCAGGCACTCAGTAATATCTTTGGAATGAATACATGAATGCATGGGAGATTTTTTACATGGTAGTATGGTGAACTGTATGTGTTGATAAATAATAATAGTTACACTCACAATGTATTTATCAGTCCCTTCAATTCTTTTTTTTTTTTAAAGATTTTATTTATTTGACAGAGAGATAGAGAGAGAGCACAAGTAGGCAAAGAAGCAGGCAGATGGAGAGGGAGAAGCAGGCTCCCCGCAGAGCAGGGAGCCCAATGCGGGACTCGATCCCAGGACCCTGGGATCATGAACTGAGCCGAAGGCAGCCGCTTAACCAACTGAGCCACCCAGGCGCCCTGTCCCTTCAATTCTTTACAGCTCAAAAAGTTACCTTCTCCACAAACTCTGGTTTGTCTTTGTACAAAAGTATATGCATACGTAAGTGGATTATTCATTCAACAAATATTTAGGAAGTGGGTAGTGCATGTCAAAGTACTGTGGTGCGCATTAAGCGTACAAAGGTGAATAAAACCCACTTTCCAACATCTGGGAGTTCCATCCACCCATCCATCCATCTATCCATCCATCCATCCACCAATCCATCCATCCATCTATCCATCCATCTATCCACCTGATACTTTTGAGGCCCTTGTAAGTTCAGACACTGCATGTTTTTTTGTTTTAAAAGATTTTATTGGGGCACCTGGGTGACTCAGCCGGTTGAGCGTCTGCCTTCAGCTCGGGTTATGATCTCGGGGTCCTGGGATCGAGTCCCACATCAGGCTCCCTGCTCAGTGGGGAGCCTGCTTCTCCCCCTCCCTCTACCTGCTCTCTCTCTCTGTCAAATAAATAAATAAATAATCTTTTTAAGATTTGACAGAGAGAGAGAGCGTGCATGAGCACGGGGAGGGGCAGAGGGAGAGGGAGAAGCAGACTCCCCACTGAGCAGAGAGTCCAACGCGGGGCTCCATCCCAGGACCCCCGGATCATGACCTGAGCCAAAGGCAGATGCTTAACTGACTGAGCCACCCAGGTGCCCCCAGACACTGCATGTTTAAGTAGCATTTGGTACATCCCTTTGTCTTTCTCTCTAATGGCAGAGAACCGAAGAATTTAGTTGTAGCTCTGCTGCTAATTTTTGGACCCCCAAATCATTAAACTCCGAGCATTAGTTTCATCATCCATAAAATAGGGTTTGAGACCCATGGACAGCCTGCCACACAGTGCTGCTGGGAGCATCAAAGGACGTGACCCCAAAATAAATGTGCCTTTGACAGTGTGACGTCCTAAACACACGTGCGGGGTTCTCAGGCAGCGAAGGCTTAAAAACAAAAACAAAACCCAAACCAACCACCAGACAGACAGACAACACAGAACAAAACAAAAACCCAAAGTTCCATCTTTTGCTCTGACTGCTTCTCAGTGGGCCTCAGAGCCCGAGGCAGCTGCGGCTTCTGGCCAGGCCAATCTGCCATCACTCAAAAATTCTACAGTTGGACACAAATCAGGGTAGGCAGCCCAATTCCTGTCAAGGTAATCCTTTGCAGATTAAGTAGACCATCAATAATCTTTGGTTAACATTCGATTCAAGCATGCACCAGCTCTTCCGACCCTGGACTCTCCTCCAGCTGAGGGCCTGTTGGCTATTGTGTACTATTCTAAAGCTTTCACAGCCCTCAGTCTCCTTTTATATTTTTTAAAAACCTTGACTTGGCCAGCTCTGGAGTTTCTTATAAGATGGGGCTTGCTAGTAAATGAAAGTGATTCCTGAATGTTGACATATAAACATCATTGACCAGGCTAGGCCTTCTTCAAAGAGAAGATATTGTAAGTCTTCCAAAGTCTAATCCAAGTGAATAATTGGGGGAGGGGGGAGGGGACGGAAGAAGGGGAGAGAGAGGAAGGAGAGAGTGTGAGACACAGTGAGAGGGCGATGGAGAGAACAAAGAGAGAATACACATGAACTATCCTTCCTAAAGCCATGACTGGATTTCTCCGTAAGCCCTGGCATTTTCTCACCTTTATATTTACGCTCTCACTTCCCGATGGGTGCATGAAATTGTCAGCATTCACTGAAGAGGTGGAGGCTTCCAGACAGAGCTGGTACATTTATTCTATGGGAACAAAGACTCGTCCCTCTTCTGTGTGTTGTCTCCTCTAAGGGCTAAAGACGGTTTCAAGGCAAATACCTAGAAGCAATTTTTGTTTCCTCAGCCTCTTTCGTGCTAGATCCCCATGGCCCAGGCTACGTAATAACATCTATAATAGTATGATGCTAGCTGCTGGTACCTTTCACAGAGCCCTTGCTCTGAGCCAGCGAGCCGCTAAGTATTAGCCAACAGCACGCACAGCCTGAGAAGCTTATGTGCACTGAGACCCTCGTCCCTTTTCCGGGACTTGCCCCCATGTATTTCGGGGTCCAGAAGCTTCTGTCCGGAAGCTCATCCCTACCAACATGTTGACTCTCCCTGTCTTCTTTTCTTTCTTCTTATGGAAAGACTTCAAACATACACAAAAGGAGAGAAGAACATCACGTGCACCTGTACCCACCACCCAGCTGCAACAGTTAATATTCTGCCATTCCTATTTTATCTATTCCCACCCCAACTGCTCCTTTTAGGGACTATTATAAAGCGAACACCAGACACTGTGCCACCTCACCACCGCTCTTTGGAATTTTTCGTTTGTTCTTTCACTTTCTTTAATGATGCAGGGACTCTGAGAACCCAGTGAGATTTCCTGCTGGTTTTTAGTTGGATGGAGGTGGCGTGGTGCACACAGGAATACAGTTTGCATCTCTCCTCTATTAATTAATCAAACCTAAGCCAACAATCTATTCTTTTTTTAAAAAAATACTGTCTTACGGTGAAAGTTGTTCAAATTGCTTTATTATTACTATTTAATGAAACAAGGGACGGAGAGTAGATTTACACCTAACACTGGGACTGAAGACGGATATCAAACTAGTATTGTTGTCTTGAGTTCTGAGGATGATGGATGGTTGGAAAGGATTCTAGGGCCCCCAGTCCGGGCAGCCTGCGTGGTCACAGTGCTGTCCATGCTGGTGCCGAACGCGGGAACTGGGGAATGGATGAACGAGGAGAAGCCGGACCCAGGGACTGACTGTGTGCACACACTGCAAATTAATGATTTCTTACCACGTGTGCTTAATAGTGAACACATCTATCATTAAAACCCCTTTGGATTCCAGAGACTAAAACTCTCCGTGGGCTCTCCTGGCCTTCCTCTGCAGCAGGCAAGGTTGCTGGCTCAGAAGTTGCCAATACAACTGGCCTTGTTGCTGGCTAGGTCTTTGGTCTCTCAAGACATGGCACCTGGAGCTTTGTGGAGCCTTTTAGGATCTGATGGGAGGTCTGGCATGTCCGTGGCCAGTGGCTGCCTCTTCTAGCTCTGATTGTGCCAAAGGTTTGGCTAAAAGTCTCTCCTCGAATTGCTTCTGCTGTGCTGGGATGGTTTGGAACCTTAAACCAGGCGTGTGGACTTACATAATTTCCAGTTCCCTTAAAGCAGTGGTTCTGGGGAGCTTAAAGAGCATATCCATGGCCCGGTGCTTCCCCAGACTGATGAACGCAGGATCTCTGGGAGTGGGGCCTGGCGGTCCCCAGTGATTCCTACACGCCTTCAGGGGAGAACCTGGGGCCTTACAGCAAGTGCTCTGGTGCACACTGAGTCTTGCTTTCTTCCCCATCTTTCTTTGGTAGGGTCACCTTTTTCCTCAAAGCTTTTGAGATAGAAGAGACATGTGCTTTTCAGCTTTAAATACTGAGGTCATGCTGGCTTCATAAAACGAACTGAGGAAAATTTTCATCTTATTCTATGACCTGAAATAGTTTGAATAACAAAGAAGATACCTGGTTTTTGAAGACTAGATAGTATCCAGTTATAAGACCATGAAGGCCTTTAAAAAAGGGCCTCTTTAATAAACTTTCTAAAGTAGTCTATGGTTATTGGTCAATTCAGGTGTTCTACCTCTTTGGGGGCAATTTTGATAATTTATATTTTGCTAGGATATTCTCCATTTCCTCTAGATGTCCAAATTTATTGCCACAGATCTTCACAAACATGCTTTTATAATTCTTTTACTCCTTTCCCAATTGGTAACTACATTTTTCTTTCTCATTCTAATGCTGCAGACCATGAGCTGCTCAGATTTCCTCTACTGTAATAATAGTGAGTGCTTACTGATCACTGACTACGTGCTAGGCATAGGGTGCTAACTGCTTTACTTGTACGAGCTCATTTAACCTCATGACCATTCAGTGAGATCGGTACTCTCAAGATCCTCACGTTACGGACAAATTCCTCACCTCTAGGTGTGAAGAGAAGTTAAGCAACTCGCCAGCAGCTCTATATGCTGCCTATTGACCTGTGTGTGAGCTTAGATATCGTCTACCATGTGAGTCTCTTATTCTACGGTTAAGAATCAAGGGGGAGGGGAAAGGAATAACAACAGTGTTCTTGCTCGAAGCTCTTAACTAGAGTGGATAATCTAAAAGTTGTGTGGCTGGGAGGTGACAAGATTCCACCAGCAGAGAGTGGCCCAAGGCTGTGGGTGGTGAACTCCCGTGCTTAGATGGATTCCATGCTGTGTGACTCCTTTCATGTCCTGGCTCAAGGTCACTTAATTGCCTTGAGTGTTCTCTTGCATGCAACTCTTGATCTCTGGCTTCTGAGTTCAAGCCCCACGTTGGGTGTAGAGATTATTTAAAAACAAAATCTTAAAAAAAAATAAGACCCCCCAGGACTGGCTCTCTCTTTGCTTCAAGAATAAAATCTGGACTTTTCAGTTTGGTCTTCAAGGATTGCCACCACCTGGCATCAATGGGCACTCTAAGCCCATCCTAAACCCGGCAGCGTCTGTCAATCTAAACTCCAGGCTCTGTATGTCCTTGTATGTCTGCCTCCGGATCTTTGCCCATGCTTTTTCCACCACCGTGAATCCCCTTTCTCCATCTCTGGATATCCAAATACGATGCATCCCTCAAGCTCTAGCATGTCATGATACTGTTGTCAATTCTCTCTTCCTATAATTAAATAATACTACACTTACATACAGCTTACAGTGTGTACCAGCATTTATATCTGTTAGTTCATTCAGCCTTCAGAACAATCCTTTTTTTTTTTTTTAAAGATTTTATTTTATTTATTTGAGAGAGAGTGAAAGAGAGAGCACAAGAGGGGGTAGGGTCAGAGGGAGAAGCAGACTCCCCGCTGAGCAGGGAGCCCGATGCGGGACTCCATCCCGGGACTCCAGGATCACGATCCAAGCTGAAGGCAGTTGCCCAACCAACTGAGCCACTCAGGCACCCCTTCAGAACAATCCTATGAAGGATGTATTATTCTTGTCCCTATTTTATAATTGGGGAAACTGAGGCTCAGTAATTTGTTCAAGGCCACAGGGCTAGTAGCAGAGTTGGGATTCAAACCCAGGCAGTCTGGCCCCACACACTTAACCCCTATGCATGGTACCTGTGACTCTTCGCAGGCATGCGTTATAGTGACTTTCTCACTTGTCTTACCTTCCCTATAGGACAGCAAGCTCCTCCAGGAAGGGCTGTGGGTATGGTTCTGGTATACCTACTTAGTAATGGGGTGCCTGGCTGGCTCAGTCAACAGAGCATGTGACTCTGGATCTTGGGTTGTGGGTTCAAGCCCCATGTTGGGCATAGAGATTACTTAGAAAAGAAATGACTTAGTGGATGTGCCCTAACTATTTGCTCAGCCAGAGAAGAACACAGTACTCAGTAGATGGGCTGAGGAGGGCAAGGGTGAAGAATTTGGAACCAAGGTCCCTGGGGTCAAGACACTCTAAAGTGTGGGTAGGGAGGCCAACTTTGATAAATGATACAGTAGAAAATCTCTGCTGAAGAGTAAGCAAATGTAAATCCAGTGAGTACAAACTGAGCGGGCAAGGGAGATGCCAGCAGAGGTGTGGAGGTCTGCACACTCTGAGGGACCTGGGGCCATACCTTAAGGCCTTGCTGCACAAAGTGGGGTCCCTGGACCAACAACAGGGGAGCCTGTTTTGAAATGCAGAATCCTAGACCCCACCCCAGACCATGGAAGCAGAATTGGCATTTTTTTTAATGATGATACAGAACTTTATTTTTTTTAGAGAGAGAGAGAGGGTGTGCACATGTGTGTGGCAGTGGGAGGCACAGAGGGAGAGGGAAAGAGAATCTTAAGCAGGCTCCACAGCCAGCATGGAGCCCGACGCAGGGCTCCATCTCACAATCCTGAGAACATGACCTGAGCTGAAATCAAGAGTTGAACGCTTAACCAGCTGAGCCACCCAGGCGCCCCAGAATCTGCATTTTAACAAGACCCTCATGGGAGTCATATGCACACTAAAGTTGGTACAAGGCTCCCATAAGGCCAGACATTCAGGCCCACCCCCAGAGGTTGTAACTTAATTGGTTTGGGGTGGGGCCAGGGCATCCATATTTTAAAAAACATTTTCAGGTAACTGCACCATGCATTCCATGCCTTCGCTACAGACGTGTGGGACAGAAAGATGGGGGACAGCCGGGGGATGGAGAATCCCAGCTCTGCCACTAATGAGCCGTATGACCTTGGGCACGGCACTCAATGTCATATGAAGAAAGCAGATTCGATCAGTGGTTCATGACACTCAGAATCAGAAAAACACACATTCTTGGGTCAAGTGAATTTTAATTCCCAGGGCTGGGCCTGAGGAGTTTAGCAACGACTTCAGAAGCCATGGGCACTCATATAGCTTCTAGACCAGGAGAGATCCATAGAACATCTAGAGTAGTGGCTCTCACGCTGGAAACATATCAGAATTACCTGGAGAGCTCTTGAAAAGTACCAGTACCAAGGCCCTACTCCCAGGCATGTTAGGCCTCGAACCTAAAGTTCTCCCAAGTGAGTAGACTATGCATACGATGGAAAACCACTGGTCTCAGAGTAGTTAAAAAATGTGAAGGTCACATAGCACCAAGAATGTGGGCTTCTGAGGTCCTTTCAATTCTTTGAGGTTTCCTATTTGTGAAATGGGGATAACAACACCCATTTTTTTTTTTTAATTTTATTTATTTGACAGAGACACAGTGAGAGAGGGAACACAAGCAGGGGGAGTGGGAGAGGAAGAAGGCTTCCCGCTGAGCAGGGAGCCCGATGCGGGGCTCGATCCCAGGACCCTGGGACCATGACCTGAGCAGAAGGCAGCTGCTTAACGACTGAGCCACCCAGGCATCCTAGCAACACCCATTTTAGCAGCCTGTTGTGAGGATTAAGTGTGATGAAGTTACATATACCCTTGACCTTAGTCAAAAGTCACTTCACTGTGAATCCAGCTTCCTCAGTGGACTAATGGTAACAGCCCTAGAAAGGCAGGTCCAAGTTCACATAGCTGGGCAGCAGCAGAACAGACATGACGCTCTGCTCCAAATGCTAATTCTACCGCACTGTGTAGCCTCCTCTGGATATGGGAAAAGAGCCCAGAGAAAACCCAAACAACCCCAGATGGCCATACTGAACTCCGGCCAGAGCACTGGGCCAATAGATAGTCCCTCACACAAAATAAAGCATTCGTTTTCTTTACCCAAGAACCAGGTTGCTTGGCTTTCAACATGTTGCTGATGGTGTTTGATTCTGACCCATTTGAGTTTGACCTTCTTTTCTGATCACAGTGTCAGGAATGAAATAAATGCCTCCGTGGGGACAATGGAGTGGGAGAATGATTCTTCTCCCACTGTGTGGAAGGCGAACGGGAATGGGAGGTGGGGGCCGAGGGATCAGCCAGCTGGAAGGTGGTTTCAGCAACTTCAATGTGAGGGCTTGATGGACTGTGAGTACTATGGGTTGAATTGGGTTCCCCTAAAAGATGTGGAGGTCCTAACCCCCCGTACTTGGGAATGTGACCTTTCTTACTTGTATATAGGGTCTTTGCAGATAATCGAATTAAGACGAGGTCATGAGGGTAGACCATAATTTAATAGGACCGTGTCCTTAGCAAAGGGAAATTTGAACACAGAGACAGAGACACACAGGGAGAACAGCTTGTGAAGATGAACGCAGAGATGGGCGTGATGCATCTATAAGCCAAGGAAGGTCTAAGATGGCCAGTGAAAACACCAGAAGCTTGGGAGAGGCATGGAGCAGATTCTTCCCCCAGCCCTCAGAAGGAAGAGACCCTGCGGACACCTTGGTCTCAGACGTCTGGCTTCGAGAACTGTAAGACAAGAAATTTCTGTCGCAATACTTTGTTACAGCAGCCCTAAGAAACTGATACAGTGAGGGCCAGATCCTTGCTCAAAGAATCCACTGTCATGCACCAAGGCAAGGAGACCCAATGACTTCGCTGGAGAACGAGAACTTCAGAGAAGTAAGAGTGTTCTGTCTCTCGTGTGACCTACCCCATGGTGGGGATGCCCTGCTTTACCTGGTGCAGGGACCTAGCCTTGAAATACGGATTGTGTTCTAAGTTCAAGAATACCAGCCTCTTTGTTGATGTTCTCAAATATGCCTGGATATGAACAAAATCCGGGGATAATTTTCTCAGTGTACAGTACAGCAGGTAGTTAACTCTTTCCTTTTTTTTTTGGAGAGAGAGAGAAAGCCTGGGGGGCGGGGCAGAAGGAGAAGGAGAGAGAGAATCCTAAGCAGGCTCCATGCTCAGCGAGGAGACTGATGAGGGGCTTTATCTCATGACCCTGAGATCATGACCTGAGCTGAAATCAAGAGTCAGATGCTTACCCGACTGAGCCACCCAGGCGCCCCAGGTAATAACTCTAGTATGGTTTGCTTAATACACGTCCGGTGCTCTTTTAAGTACCTTATGGATATGAATTCATTTGATTTTGATGAATTTTCACAATAATCCTCCCATGTAGGTACTCTGATCATATCCATTTTACAGACAGAGAAACTGAGACACAGAGAGGTAAAGGAACTTCTCCCCAAGGCTGAGCAACTAGAAATGTTAGAGCTGGAATGCGGACCATCTGGCTGGAGAGTCCAGGCTCTTCACCATAACAAAAAAAATGGTTACCACTTGCTTGAGGGCTTACCCCGGGGGGGGGGGGGCAAGTGTTATTCTAAATACTTACATTCTTAACCCATCTCACATTCACAACCATTTATCCAAGCTCTGTTTAATTCTTTCATATTCACACTTCCAGGAAAGCTATTTCAATTTTGAATTTAAAAAGGCCCCCCATTTTCCATAACACACACACACACACACACACACACACCCAGGTCCCTCTTAAAAAGCTGGTCACCGGCTGCTGATCCCACAGCTACCTCTAGTGGATATCTTCCAGTGGCCAGCTGCTTGCCCTTCCCCCTCTCAACACACTGTGCCCACCCCAACTTCCAGCCCTGGTCCTCCAGCTAAAATGATAGAGTGAATGCTTCTCTGGGAGAAAGCAAGACCTCTTAAGGCCAAGGTCATGCTTTCCAAACTAGGATTTGATCGATCTTTTTACTTTCCTGGTCGGAGGCTTGGGTGACTGGGCCTCCCAATCACTGTTGGTGGCTTGGGTACAAAATAACTCTTGCTTTGACCAAGGGAGTCAGAGAGGGGAAAGGAGGGAGCAGGAGAGCAACATGGAGGAGGAGAAGGCGAATGGGCAGAAAATAAAGGAGGGAGAAGACGAAAAAGCGAAGATAATGGCCTATCTGTGCCAGGAACGGGGGCTAGGTACTCAGCACACCCTTCCCACCGCCAGAAACCCCAAGAGGCTGGGTAGCCTGCTGCTCAGAGCCGGTCTCGAACCCAGTCCTCCAACCGCTGTCCTTGAGAGCTGGGGGGTGGGGGCAACAGCCTGGCTCAGCAGTTCTGACAGATGGGACACTTTTCAGTGTGGATTTTCTGTCGGGTGGGGAAGTGAAGCATTTGATGCATTTCAGTCGGGTGGGGAAGTGATTGCGTCTGTAAAGTCCACAAGGAGATTTCTCCACGGTTCCACGTAGCCCCTCAGGGTAACATTGAGAAGGCAGCTTTGATCATCGAGAGGTTTTTTCCCCCTACAGATGGATGAGAGTCACACAGATACCGAGTAGGAGCCCAGGCAGTGCCCACCTGTATGCCCTGGGGCCTCTGGCTCTCAGCCCCCTGCCCCGCCCAGCACAAAGGCTACGGAGGCCAGATGTGACACAACTTCGTCTCAGGATTAGCCAGTGAGACGCCCCAGTGCTTACAGGTTCCCTCCAAAATTGTCTGACAACTTAGGAGGAGGTAGATCTTTCCGCCTCAGTAACAACAGAATTGGTCTTTGCATCTGTAAAAATTACGCTCTAGATGACAGCAATCCTGAACATTGATCAAGTATCAATCACTGACATGAGTGGAAAATAGAGCTGGGGTCTTTATTCAAGCTTTGTTGTGAGCGAAGCAAAGTGAGGGCTGATTGTGGAGGATACCCTCTTACAGGTTTGAAACAGCACCAGAGAGTGCAAAGAGCATGAGCGGGGGGCGGGGGGCCGAGGCCTGACGCCACTCCTAACGGCACCCGCTCCCCAGGCCTCAGTTTCCCCATTTGTAAAACGAGAGAAACACTGTGGGCCCTCGGGTCACTGAGGGACTGAGTGAGAGGAGGCATGTTAAGTGTATATCCTGCACAGGCCCTACATGGAAGCAATGATTTTTTTTTTTAAGATTTTATTTATTTATTTGAGAGAGAGCAAGAGCGGGGGGGTGGGGGGAAGGGGCAGAGGGAGAAGCGGGCTCCCCGCTGAGTAGGGAGTCCGATGCGATGCGGGACTCGATCCCAGGACCCCGGGATCCTGACCTGAGCCGAAGGCAGACGCTTGACCGACTGAGCCACCCAGGTGCCCTGGAAGCAGTGATTTTTTTAATGGCTCAGAATAATTGGGGAGAATAAACCTACTTTTTTTGCCAAACATTAGCTCAGAAGGTATTTAACACGCGTGGCATCCACACCACATTCTCTTTCAGTTCCCACTCCAGTTTCTGAGCTGTCTGGTGCCCACCAAAAGGGCCTCTCCTCACGTGAGTGGCACTGCCCTGCCCTCCCTCTGTCCTTGTCCCAATATCTCCGACTCAGACCTTACCCCCTGGCAAGAGCCTTCCACCCCAAATACAAAACCTGAATCTAACCCTGAGGAAACATCAGGCAAAGCAAACTGAGGGTCATTTTACAAGATAGTAGCTTGTAATCTTGACCAGGGTCAAGGCTGGGAGCGGCAGGCTGCAGGACCCTCCCCATTCAATGCAAGGAGACTAAAGGGCCAGGAAAGCTAAACCCAACATGTAATTCTGGATTTTTACTTTTTTCTTGGCTATACGGGGAAGTTGGCAACATTTGAATAAGGTCTCGGTTGGTGACATTAGTTTTCTGATCTCGATAATCATGCTACAGTTATGTAAGAGAGTATCTTTGTTTTTAGCAAATACACATTGAAATATTTAGGGGTAAGAGGACATGATACTTGCAACTTACTCTCTAATAGCTCAAAAAACCTATAAACCACAATATATAAAAATATATGAAAATGTATATCTACACACATATATATGGGGGAGGGGGATGAACTATTTTTGCAACTTTTCTGTGAGTCTGAAATGTCCTTCTTTCCCCCCAAGACAAGCACTCCAGTCAACCACACTGTCTTCCTTTCACTCTGTGAATGTCCTTGGAATGTAGTTTCTCATGTGGCTGGTGTGTAGGGATTTCTTCTGTCCTCCTCAGGCCACTGGACTCACAGGCAAATAATGTTACCATGGGAAGGGTCCTCAGCGACCACCTAATTCGAACCCTTCCAGGTGACATGGCCAGGTGCAGAGGGGCCTTCGGCTTGTCGTCCCTCAGCTGACTGGGCCTGAGCCGGCCCTGGATTCCGGGTCCTGACACCCTCCCCCGCCCAATGCTCTTTCTTCGACTCCACACTGTGTGACCGCACAATGCATTCAGCCCCAAAGGAGTGACAGCTGTGGGACATGGAGCCCTCTGGCCTTGGGGGCAATGGATGGGGACCTGTCAAGAGTGGGCAGAGGCCCTGGTGTCAGTGTCCCCTTCCCTTCCTGCAGATGGACTGTGGTATGAAAAATGTTCAGCTCTAATCTAATCTGTTCCCAGGGCTTGAAGGGACACCTATATGCTAATGAGTCTCAAATTTGTTCCCCAACCCCGACCTCTGTCTGAAGTCCCAACTCCTGTATCCAACATCCAACTCTTGCCCGTTGAAGGGGCACCTCTAATGTAACATGCAAAGCCAAATGCTCCCCTTCTCCCCTCCCCTGCTCTTCCTCATCTCAGTCCAGCCCCTCCATTCACCTGGCTGCTCAGGCCAAGCCCTGAGGGTCAGCCCAGCCTCCTGTTCACTGGCCCCTTGCAACCTCACCATCAGCCACACAATCCTGTTGGCCCCACCTTCCAAAGAGACCCAGCACCACTGACACCAACCTGATTCAGGCCACTGTGCTTTCTCCCTCAGGCTTCTACGAGCACCTTCTGATGGGATCCCACTCCCACCCTTCCCTTTCCAAGTGTGTCCCCCAACAGTGACCTGAGGGAGCTCAAAACCCACCCATGCACTTCCGCCTCACTCTGAATAAGCCCCAATCCTCACCAGGGTTTACCCCGTAGGCCTCCTGCATAGTCATGCCCCTTTCTCACTGTTCTTCACCCTAAAAGCTCCAGGCGCCCCAGCTCTGCTGCCCCAGGAGCATGACCGGCCTGGCATGCCCCAGGCTCAGGGTCTTCCCCTGGCCGCTCTCCTTGCCCGGAGTCCTTCTGCCAAGTATCCACGAGGCCCCATCTCCAAGTTCACGCAGGACCAGCCTCAACCCTCTTCAGACAGGCCTTCCCTGACTAGCTCATGGGAAACAGCACTCCCTGCCCTTCCCCACATTGACTTTCCTGATTTGTTTCCCATCTCTATCCCCCCATTAAGCTCCTAGAGGCCAAGGATCTATTTGGTTCCCTTTGTATTCTGGCTACTGAGTGGCACCTAATAGGAGCTCAGTACATGTTTGTTAAAGTAATGAATGAATGCATTGTTAAGTTAAAGAAGCAAGGAGCAGAACAGTGTATATAATACACACCCACTTATTAAAAAAGAAAAAGGAATGAACACATCTATGCTTGCCTAACTTTGGGAGGATTTCACAGCTATGGCCTCTGGGAGGGTGAATGGGTAGCTGGAGGCAAGGGAGGAGGGGGACTTGTCAGTGTAGACCCTCTTGGTACCTTCTGAATTTTTTTTAAAGATTTTATTTATTTGTCAGAGAGAGAGAGAGAGACAGAGAGCACAAGCAAGGGGAGTGGCAGGCAGAGGGAGAGGCAGGCTTCCTGCTGAGCAGGGAGCCCAATGCAGGGCTCGATCCCAGGACCCTGGATCATGACCTGAGCTGAAAGCAGATGCTTAACCAACTGAGCCACCCAGGCGTCCCCCTTTTGAATTTTTTAGTAGGTACATGTATTGCTGATTTGATGAATTAAGAATACATATGCATATCAAATCATTATGTTGTACACCTAAAGTGAATACGATGTTATATGTCAATTACATCTCAATAAAAAAAGGCCACCTGTAATTGAATCCACATTTCCTCCCCTAGAATGTTATAAGGCACACTTTCACCAATGTGAAAACACATGTATTATGGATATAAAATCGTGATATACAGATTCTGTATGTGCAGTACATCACTTTTTTTTACTGTAAAACCGTTTGGTGAAGTTTATCATAGTCGAGGCTAAGAGACATGGTATCTCGTGCCTACAGTCAGAGTTCTCAGAAACCTCCCACACATACACAGTCCCCTGGAGACCTAAATAAAAAATAACTGAAAGGAAGACCGAGACAGAAGAAACAAAGACAAATTAGCTTTAAGGATTACTTGTGGTTAAAAAAATAAAAATAAAAAGTATGCCCACCCCCAAGGCCCAGCCTGGGTAGGGGCCGTGACTTTTCCAGGTCTGAGGGCCTTGTGAACCTCTGCTGTACCTGGTAATGTCCTGGCCCTCCACAGTCCTCACAAGAAGTATGAAGAGACATTGCATCTGTGGAAAGGGGCAAGGGGCGGCAGTGGAATGCTGGACCTTAACACCTGGGAGAGTGGCCCAGCTCTCTCGCACTTGAGGGACTCTGGGCAAATCCCTTGCATGGCCTCGGTGGGTCTTGGGTCCCTCCACTGTAGCGAGGGGGTGCGGAGGTTGGAGCTGTCATCTTGGAGGACTCTTTCCAGTTCTAACACTCCATAGTCCTGTTTTGAGGAGATGTTGCCTATTGAACCACACAAATGGACAGGTGCTATGCCTTTGAGATCCATGCAGACATGATACTGACGTCACAGGAACCCTCCTGCCTGACAGCGACCCAGCAGGGCATCCTCCTGGCTACCTGAGCCTAAGCATGACTGAATCAGAAAGCTAAGGCTCACCCTCATGCTTCCAGAGGCTTCCTTGTCGAGCCTGGGGCTCGGGACTTTTGTACCCTGTGCCTCTGCCAAGTTTTATTAGCCAAGTAAAGTGCTCTGGAGAGCTGCTACACATGATCTGAGCAAAACAACCGGGAGCCAGGCGTGGACAGGGCTCCCTCTGTGTCCTCGGGGCTGGGCCCACCCCAGAGAGCAAGGAGGAGGTCAGGTGGTTTCATGAGCCAGCGGCGCAGACTATTAAAGTAAACTTCCCTTTCCTGAAAGATGCTGGCAAGAAAAAACCATGAAAGGCCCTGAGTTGGGGAGGGGAGAGGGCAGCGGGAGAGAGAAATTGTGGACATCGATTCTCCAATTATCTGCAGGAGGAGAAGCAAGGAAATGGCAGGAATGCACGGAACTGGCTTCTCCCTCTGGAATGTCCCCATGTTACTGTTTTCATTACTACAGTTGTCTTGCTAGCTATTTCAGACTGAAGCTACTGTTAAGATTGGTTTGCATTCCCTCTGCACATATCAGTGAACTGGTGGAGAGATGTTTGGGAGTGTGTGGGGCTCCAGAAGGAATTCCCTGGGGGGTCAAAGAATTCTCGGTAGATAGTCCTCAAAATCGAGTTTAGGGTGTAGGTACAGCTTGGGGGAGTACGAAAGGACCAAGTGAAAATACTCTAAGTCAGACAGGAATGAGAAAGAAAGTCTATCTCTCAAAAGAAGCTGGATGATGCCTATGGTTTGATTTTCTTTTTTTTTTCTTCTTAAGTTTTATTTACTTATGTGATCTCTACACCTGATATGGGGCTCAAACTCACGACCCTGAGATGAAGAGGTGCACACTCCTCCGACTGAGCCAGCCAGGTTTGATTTTCTTTTTTTTTTTTTTATTCATGAGAGACAGAGAGAGAGAGAGAGAGAGAGGCAGAGGGAGAAGCAGGCTCCCAAGGAGCAGAGAGCCCGATGCGGGACTCGATCCCAGGACCCTGGGATCATGACCTGAGCCGAAGGTAGACGCTTAACCATCTGAGCCACCCAGGCGCCCCAGGTTTGATTTTCTTAACCAATGTATTTAAGCCTAATTCTGCCCTTACTGTGAAAGCTCAGGAGTTGTAGTCTTTGGAGGTGTCTTTGGAGCCTGGGAGTGGGGTGGGGAGGGAGGCGCAGAGTTGTCACACTCAGAAAAGGGCCATTAAAAGAGGCTGTATAAACTCTGTCCCTGGGTATTAAAGCAGACGCAAGACAGCATTTAGGCTGGTGGGTTTAAATTGAGGGGAGCTGCAGAATCCCTCTGGGATAGGGCCTGTTCTTTATTTCAAAAGCCCCGGAAACAATAGTAATTCAACCTGTTTCTCTATGTCGTCCCCAAACCTGCTGCTTCCCTGGTCCAGGCGCCGGGCTGCGAACCACGACTGTACCTGTTCTGGACACTTACGGCCTGTGAAGTTTCTCCCTGCACTCTGACTATAAAATCTTCAGGTACCTATAACAGCCGTGCCTCATAGGAATCTCCTCGGCCTTGAAATGGGAGAACTGGGCTTTACCCCCCTTTTATTTCTTTTCTATTTAAGGACATTCCAGAACTGTGTGTATAGGCTACAGGCACCTCAGGAAGAAGCTCAGGTTGCAAAGTCTGTCTTTTTTTTTTTTTTTAAGGATTTTATTTATTTATTTGAGAGAGAGAGAATGAGAGAGAGCACATGAGAGGGGGGAGGGTCAGAGGGAGAAGCAGACTCCCTACCGAGCAGGGAGCCCGATGCAGGACTCGATCCAGGGACTCCAGGATCATGACCTGAGCCAAAGGCAGTAGCTTAACCAACTGAGCCACCCAGGCGCCCGCAAAGTCTGTCTTAACACCAAAGGAAGGTCATGTCCCATTTCCAGGCCAGGACCTGTCCTCTGTTCTGTCATTCACCAGTTTGCATTCAATCAATGTTTTGTGAGCAGTTAAATGTTAACCCAGGCACCTCTTTACAACTGCATTGTTTAAAATGTTACTCTTATCAATCACTTTCCAAATCTGTAAGCCCCACGCCTCCCCAACTGCCCTGCCCTGCCACCTGATGCTGTTCCTCAAAATAAGGCCTTAACTCTTTGTAAGTGGCTTTTCCTTTTTCTCAGTTTGCCATTCAAAGCCTTCCATGGTCTGGCTCCAGGATGATCTTCCAAACTGCCCCCTTTCATTCTCCTTGCAACCCATGCCTACTGCTTCAAGCTGGCTGGCTGCCTCACTCTTTCATATTCTCCTCCTGGAGTGTTAGAATAACTGCATGGGATTGTGTCATTAGGATTATGGATGCACCTTAACTATTCCCAATGGCTAAACATCTTTCTGCTCCTCCTCTCTGAATTCTGCCAGGAAGGGTACAAGGAATTATCTAGGCCAGCGGTTGTCAACTTTGGCCAGTCACTGGAATACGGGATTATGGGGAGTGGGACGGTGGGGGGGTCGTGCATTTTTTTTTTTTTAATTGAGGTATAACATGCATATAGGAAAGAGCAAAAAAAAACCTTTTAACTTTGGATGTACAAAACAGCCTCGTAACCAACATCAAGAACCAGAATGTTACCAATGACCCAGAAAGGCTGGGGTAAAGGAGGCTTTTGAAAAATTCTCACTTTGGACCCAATCCTCTGAGACTCTTATTCCTAGATGTGAAGTAAAGCCCGGGATTTACATCTTTAAGATTTTCCCCAGAGAAGTCTGCTTTCCCATGCACCACCAGACTCGGAGAGCATGAATCTACCAGGGGTTTTCAAATTGCCCCTCATGTATCACCTTGGGGGATGGCGGTCGAGACAGGGAACCGTCAGACCCGCCTTCCCCTTCAGTCAGAGCCACCTGTATCTCTTTCTTAAACTGAGCCTCCAGTTTAAGAAAGGCCTTCTCTCTGTAGATGAAAACAACCCCTTACTCCACAATTCTGAAAACTACCTATATTGGTTGGTTCATTGAGGAAGCAGAACGACAAGGATGGATACGGATGGATCTGTATGTATGGACGGAGAACAGGTATTGGACCTTTCACAATAGGACTTGCTGGTTAAACAGCCCCTATAAGGCTGTTTTGTATTTGATGCTGGAGCGTGAAGTCCATAGGGCAGGCGGTTGGGAAGGAAAGGCCCTGGTAGACCAAGAACAATCTGGAACCCCATGAGCATGGTTTAAAACTCTTGCTGCCTTTGACCTTGATAGTAGGGATAGCCCCCAGAAGCCATGGAGCTAAGCACTCGCAGCTGGCCTAGAGAAGCTGAAGGGGGATGCAGGGAAAGCTGGAGCGATTGCAGGCCTGGCCACTGCTACCGGCAATGGGGTGAGCCAGCAGGTAGCCGACAATGCATGTACTGCTTCCCGTCTGTCCTCCAGCTCTCCCCAGAATCCCTCTGTGGCCCAACCCAATGACGAACCCACAGGCCAGGGAATTCTGGGAGACGTAGTTCAGCCTAGCCAGGCCGACCAGTGACAAAGCCAGCACCACCTGGCCGATCGCTGGTTCTCAAGCTTGGCTGCATGCTGGAATCATGTGTGGTTTTATTTATTTATTTATTTATTAAAGATTTTATTTATTTATTTGACAGAGAGAGACACAGTGAGAGAGGGAACACAAGCAGAGGGAGTGGGAGAGAGAGAAGCAGGCCTCCCGCCGAGCAGGGAGCCCGATGCGGGGCTCGATCCCAGGACCCTGGGACCATGACCTGAGCCGAAGGCAGACGCTTAATGAATGAGCCACCCAGGCACCCCTCATGTGTGGTTTTAAACACACAGAAGCCAGGACTAGCACCAGGATATGAGAAAGCTTCCCAGGTCACCCTAATGACCCTACAGTCCTGGCTACAAACCACTGCCTGGCAGCCTCAGACTAGCCCCAGCCTGGGAGGAGGAGCATAAAAAAAATCTGCTTATTTTTTCGAGGGTTTTCTCATTATCCTGCCTTCCTGCATTGGTCTGTCCTCTCTTCAAGAACCCAGACACAACCCTCCCGTGGTCCTCAGCACGCTGGCTGCACCGCAGACCAAGCCTGCTGGTTATCTGTCCCCCTGTTGCTCAGTGGATCGGGAGCACAGTGGGCAGACCCTGGGATCATCCCAATGCTGGCAAGCTCATGGTGAACTACTTGGAAGTTTTCACTACTAAGCTTCTAAATAAAGCACCTCTTCCTCCCAGGCATAGATGAATTAAATGATTATAACGCAGCCAAGTGGTCAGTGAGCACTTCACCAAGGTGTGGCGGGGCCGCCACTGTTGGGTCATTCTCAAGGACAGCTGAAAGACGAGGACATGAGCCACCAGAGGAAAAAAGCCAGAAAAGAGGTGGGGGCCAGAAAGAGCTCAGGTTCAAGTTCCAGCACGGAGGCGGCCTTCCTTGGGCAATGTTTCCAAGGTTCAGGATCAGCCCCACTGCCTGCAGGGGTCATACAGAGCATCGGAAAGAGGGATGCGAAAGAAAGAGCTTGAGGTGGCGGGAGGTCCAAAAAGCAGGGGCGTTTCTGCATGCTGGGGAGTAACTCTGTTATAGGGAACGGTTATCTCAATTACAGATTCGACCCTTTGCTTTCTTTTTCCTATCCACAATGTGGTCATTTCTAATGAGGTCTGAAGCGTGAGATTGACACCATTGATCAAAATAAGGTCTTTGTGATTTCCTTTTGGCTTCTATTATTTATACTCTCCCAGTCCTCCCCATTACAGCAGACAGTGGAGCCTACTGGGCCACCCCATTCCATACTCTGTACATAAGTTTAGAGAGAGAAACTTTCTGAGAAGCAACGGCAGGAATCTTTCATGCCATCTCTGTGAAGCTACCCTGGGGAAGGATTGGGCCATGCTCCAGGATGTTCAGTGGCCTATGTTTACTCTTTAAGGTCGCTTTCTGTGCCCCAAATGGATTTGAAGCTTCTTGAGGGCAAGGCTGATGCTTGATCCCCCTTTACTGGGATCTCGGTGCCTAGGACAGTGCAGCAGGAAGGATCCCGGACGCAGGGATCCCAAGTTCCAGGTTCTAGTTATAGCTCTGCTCCTCAAAAGTGACTTGAATTCTCCTCGGCCTCAGTTTCCTCCTCTATAAAGTGGGAAGTACCTACTTATGAGGTTATTGTGCAGTGCCCATGAGACAGCGTGTGGGGAAATACCTCTATGACCCCAGAAGTGTTGTCCAAGTGGGAGAAACTGTGTGAAGAGCTGGTACTTCTCTCAAGAACAAGGTGCTGGCTGATTCCCTTGTTGAGGACAGGGCGGCACAGAGTGGCGGACCTAGGCTGCTTCTGAGAGATGCCCAGGGGTGGAGGCAAGGGGGGGGTGTGCCCGAGAGCCTACGGAGTGAGAGCAGTCTCTTTCTCCCTGCCCCTCTCAGGAGATCCCTGTGCACGCTTCCTCGCTACAAGCTGGTTTTGGCCTGGTCCCCTGTTTATTCATTCATCTTCATCCAGTGTTTCCTGAATACCCACGGTATGCCAAGCACCATGCCAGGGGTTGAGAACTCAATGGTGAGCAAAAACAGATGAGGTTCCTGCCTTTCCTTCCCAAACAGGTTTGGACTCAGGCTTATGCACTGAGAAAGTTGGACAACTAATTTCATGTAGCCCCAGGGACAGAGGGAAATTGTTTTAGTGGGATCCTAGAGTTAGCTGGAAAATATCAACGTGTTGAGGGCACGTGTAATAAAAAGAAGAAAAGGAAGAAAAGGTAGACTCCCACCAACCCCCCGCTGGGTCTTCCCTTACTGCGTCCTGACCTCAGGCTTCAAGAGTCCTACTCTTTATGACTTTACCCCTTATCGAAGCCAGCTCTCACCTAACTTACTCATGCTAAGGTGGTCAATGCTCTCGTGGAACTACACTTAACAGGGGCGAAAGCCTCGAGGTGCAGGAATGATGCCCCTGCCAGACAGAGAGATGTCAGAGGTCATCCTAAAATCACACCACAGGGGTGGCTGCTTCAGACTGGCACTTCCAGGGACAGTGAGGTGGAGAAAGTGGGGCTCACGGCAGGGGTAAGTTCCCCTAAGCAAACCTTGTGGCCTTTAAAGATTTCCAAGGATTAGGAGCAGATGCTGTTGTCAGGGTCCCAGCTTTTGTTTAGGGAAGGTGGGTTTGCAGGTGCTTATGCCATTACCAAAAGCAACTGACTGGATAATTAGCTACATCAAAAAAAAAAGGGGGTGGTGGTGGGTGGAAAAAAAAGACCAAAAGATTTTCGGTAACCAGAAAAAGCTCCACCACCAGGCTCGCAGTTCTGACCAAGCTGCCAGATAACCCCACTGATGAATTTCCAGCTGGATTTGTAACTTTCCTCTCAGTAAGAAAACGAAGACATATTTTAAGATGAACGCCCCCAAGACAAATTCTGGAAAGACTGTAGGTAATATGAACCCCAAGTGGACTCATTAAAATAGAAGTTTCTATTGTAAAATAAAGCATAGACATTCAAAACCACACAAAGCAAATGGATTGCACTGGGAAAGATGAGAAGGCAAACGCCCCGGTAAGCACCAGCCAGGTGAGGGGAGAGGACTGTGCCGCCCTGTGTTTGTTTATGGTGTCATCACCCAACTGTGTGTCCTGAGACGCTGTAGGCCAGTCCCGCCCATATTTTATTATATTTTATTTTATTATTTTATTTTTTTGAAGATTTTATTTATTTATTTATGAGAGAGAGAGAGCAGAAGCGGTGTGGGGGGGCAGCAGGCAGAGGGAGAGGGAGAAGCAGGCTCCCCGCGGGGCAGGGAGCCCGACGTGGGGCTCGATCCCAGGACCCTGGGATCATGACTTGAGCTGAAGGCAGACGCTTAACCGACTGAGCCACCCAGGCGTCCCAGTCCTATCCATATTTTTAGATGTCCTTTACATTTCTTTTAAGTGACCACCAGTTCTACCTCCATCTATGCCTTATCTGTTATCTGTTGAGGGCTCAGGACACCAAACCTGCGTTTTTCCACTGGATTTTGCCTTGGTGCATGCCAACACGTCCAAGTGCACTCATTCTTAATGCAAATAATCACCTGCCTGAGAAAAACCCTGTATGCAAGGCATGTTCTCAAGGAGGGCACACCCCACCATAATCACTTTCTCACAATAGAGGTAATGAGACAGGAGGAGAATGGGATCTGGGGGAGCTCTCTGTGTAACTAGTGATTTAAGACATTTTTTTAAAACAATTGGAAGTGACTGGTAAATGCTTCTCTTTAATGCCTTTCAATATAGTTTGGAATGGGGTTTGACATCGCGCTATGCCCCAGGGCACAGGGTTGTATACTGTTAAGTTTTATCAAAGATGATTGCATAATAGGAGCCTGGATGTAGCAAAAGCCAAAGGAATCTCCACCACTAACCAGACTCACCAAATGTAATAAATATAAATGACAGATGAAGGGAAGATGAGATCTCGCCATTTACTTACGGTTTGAAGCAAGAAAAGTTACACTTGAAAAGTTTTCCTTTCTCTTATCTCAGAAGATGGTCCCACAAACACAATTATTAGCATTTCACAAGGCTTGTCAAACATTGACTTAATCGAGAGTGCATCCACTTAATGGTAACCTCGAGACCCCCCTAATAAGTCCAGGACCCTAAATTACATGCTCCAGGGCTCTGACACCCCAAAATGGACAAAAGAAATGAGCACTCTTGTACTAGGAGACAAGAGGTTTTATAACACTTAAAATTAAACACGTGTGAGGGACGCCTGGGTGGCTCAGTTGGTTAAGCGTCTGCCTTCAGCTCAGGTCATGATCCTGGGTCCTGGGATCGAACCCCGAGTCAGGCTCCCTGCTCAGTGGGGAGTCTGCTTCTCCCTCTCCTTCTGCCCCTCCCCCCTGCTCCTGCGCACGCGCACGCTGACAAATAAATAAGATCTTTAAAAAGAAAAAAAAATTAAACATGTGTAGGGTCTGTTTTGATTTGCACAGAAAGAAAAAACTCCAAAACTGATGGGTACGGCAAAAAATTCAAAACCCAAGGCACTCTTCAAACGCAATAGGTTCCTGATACCACTTTCAGACCTTTATTACAGCAGTATTATATAAAGCCACGGAAGGGCCCTGAAAGACGTGAGGGGGAATAAAAGAAATCAGAGAGGGGCCCGAACTGATCACATTCTGGTTCTCTGTTCATACTTCTTTCCTTGGTTCTCCAGGGGGCTTTTATTTGTAAAGGAGATCAGGATTGTGTGTCCTCCTCCCTGTCAACAGCGGGGACAATGTGGGACGGAGAGGAGCAGGGAGGGAAACATAATCGGGAGAAGAACTTAATGCACAGTGGACAGGCAGACCCAGGTCTTTCCTGGGTTCAGGAGTTTTTCAAAACGGCTTGCTTGGATTGGGTTCCTGCTCTTAGAGTGTAGACGGTAAGTGAGTTGCAATTTGCTAAGTTTTTACAACACTCTAGGGTATTTCCAGTGATGACAATGTGTATGTTTAAAACTCTAAAACCCAATTATTTTGAATTCACTTTCACGGAAAAGGCAAATCTGATTCAGAAGCTTTTTTCTGATTCTTAGTGCCTGTCCTAGGCTACCTTGCTGAAAGATCTGATACTCCCTGGAACTCCTTCCTGCCTGGGCTCTGTGACTCTGTCATGCTGGGGCTCCGAGTCTAACTGCTTATCTTCCCAAATGCTCCCACTGTTCCCCCGGGCCCATCTCTGGCTCACTAGGAATTCCACAGAGTCCTTTCTTGAACCCTTTTTTGTCCCTGTCCTCCACCCCAAACCCCATCATGGACTCCTACCTTCTCAAGATTGCCAACTTCAGCCTCTAAGAGCCACCCAGTGTATGACCTTCCAGAAGGGCAGGCTGAGCTGGGGCCCAGCGGGGACGTCCCAAGGCAGACCAGAACTTGGAAAGGGGGTTAAATCTACCATGGCTTCCATGCCTCTGTTAGCTCACTTCTCATGCTGGGCCGGGTTCAGGCTAAGCACGTTCTGTGCATTATGGCATTTAATCTTCACACCGCCTCCCCGAGAAAGCATGATCATACCGATTTTCTACACAGGAGATTTCAGCCAGCAGAAGGCAGGAACTAGGCAAGGCAGAGCTGAACTGTGAACCTAGCTCTGAACCATCACGTTCTTCCATCTGAAGCAGGAGACTGTGTCCTCGTGTTTCTGGACGTCAGAAAGACTCAAGAGCTTTGGGGTTTGCGCCTTTGGGGGACCAGAGGGAGGACAGATCAGTGGTTACAGGTTTCAGCCCTGCTGCCTCTGCCAGGCAGCCATGGGAGAGGGTCCAGCCCTGCCTGTAGCCAGGTCTCCCCGCCACTGACCACCCAGCTTCCCCATGAGGGTCCACCACTGAAGACAGGTACGAGGCCTCCCACACTTCCCAGGCTGGAATGTAACGGGACTTCTAGGGACCAGGGCCTGGGCATTCCTTTTTGGCAAACTGTGTGTATCATTTTACAGGAAACCACTTTACTGACTAAACATTTGAACCTATGACTATCAGAGAAAGTTCTAGATCTGGGAGATGTGGGGAAGAGGTAAAGACATGCATGGATCTGTCTTTAGATCAGCAACATGCTCTTTTGCCATCATGCTCAAGAGCGGGGGTCTTCGAACCCTCCCTGAGCCATTTTAAAAGTCTTCTTGAATACCGCCTCTTTACTTCATAGACCCATGTTCTACACCACCAACTACTACATGGAAACAAAATAACTGGTGGTCTTTTCTTCTAGTTTGTTTTTAACTTTTTCCTATTGAGTATCTAGTTTTGTCAGCCAGGTTTGGAGCATGGGGAGTGAAGATGAATGTTGAAATTGGCCACTGGGGGTTCATTTACTTATCATGTTTTTTCTACTCAATGGGAGTCAGTCCTGAGATGATAAGCGTGGGGCTCAGGTGCAGCCTGGGCCACTCGTTCCCAGGGCTGGCACACAGAGTGGCTGGATCAGGGCCTGGCTCAGTGAGGCCTAAGCCGCCATGTTGGAGGAGTAACCACTCTAAAGGACCATGTACTTAGCTAGGGTTGTGTGTGTTAGAGTGACTTACCCTGCGTGGATGGTTGTGATAGAAAGTGGGATGTAAACAGAGACCCAGAAAAAGCTCATAGCAGTGAAATTGCCCTCGGATGGATCTCACACCATGGCTACCTGCCTAGACATCCAGCCCTGTTCCTCCTACTGGAACACAGGCAGTTAAAAATGAAACGACCCTGGAAACTGAAACCTACTTATCCATGGCAATTTAATAACTAACTAAGGTATACTAGGCCTTATTAAAATAAATGTGTAGTGTATTTTCTTATCTTCTGACGCTCACTTCTTCACTTGTCAGCACCTGCTGGTGGCCAGCTGGAGTAATCTCACCAATTTTGCTGTGTGTGCATATCAATTCGATTTCCCCCAAAAAAGATAAAAATCAGTAAAGCGATTAAGTTACAATTAAGGTTTGTCATTGAAAGCACAGACAAAGTGAAAAGGCTGAGGAGGACTTGTCCTGAGGTCACCAGTGACTTCCTTGCTTGCTCTACCGTAGGTGATGTTGTCATTCACCACGCCTCCTCTTACTTCTTGAAATTCCCTCCTCTTTCGGCTTCCATCACACTATTCCTGGCTCTCACACTGGCTCCCTAACTGTTAATCTGTCCGTCCGTCCATCCATCCATCCATCCATCCATGCATCCATCCGACAGTTAATGACAAGCACTGGAAAAAAATGACAAAGTATATTTATGTCTGGTTTTATAGTTAAAAAATGTTTATGTATATTATTTCATGAATATCTCACTACAACCATGTGAAATGGCTGTTGGTACCCCCACGTTACAGATGAGGAAACAGGTCCTGAGAGGACCCGTGATTTATTTACAACAGCACAACCAGCAGGTGGCAGAGTCTGAACATGCAGTCAGCTTTTCATCCCAGTAAGAATTCACAATGGCGCTCTCCTACATACTGGTCGGCCATAATTTCTCTACTAGTCTCCCTGTTCTGAATTAAATGTCATGATCCAGTCGATATATATTTATGAGACAGTGCTAGGCTCTGAGGGATCAAAGACTGGGTCCCTGCCCTCCTGCAGTTTGTGGTCTAGTGGGGGAGATAAGCATTAATCATATGTTCACACAATAAACATTTGTTTTTGAGGTATAAGAGAGTGCTTACTCAGTTATGGAAATCAGAGAAGTCTTCCAGGAGGAAGTAATCATTAAGATGCATTCTGAAGGATGAGTAAAGAGTTAGCTTCGGGAAGAGAAGAGGAAGAAAAACAACCATATACAGAGAAGAAAAAGCATGTGCAAGGGCCCTGTGGCGGGAAGACCCAATATGCTGAAACACTGAAGGTCGGCTTGATTGGCATATTAGAAAGTGAAAGGGGGCCTGGAACAGGATGTGGTTCAGACCATGCAAGACTTTATAGCCATGACAATGATTTACTTTTAGCTTAAAAGCAATGGGAAGCCAAGAGAATGATATGATTAACTTTGATCTTCGATTCTGACTTTGGTGAGCAGAATGGGTTGTAGAGGAGCAAGAGTGGAAGCACGGAAAACAGCTGGAAGGCTTTTGCACTTGTCCAGGTGAGAAGTGATGACAGCCTGGACCAGTGTGGTAGTGGTGGAAATGAAGAGAGGAATCCCACAGAGGCCCCCTGCTCTGCTCAAGCCCATTTTCTCCCTAAACCCTGTCATCAGAGTGTGCTCACGAGTTTGCAGCACATGGAAGCTTGTCCACACTGCGGGGCTCCGCTGGAGTCTCTTCTTCCAGGAAGCCTTCTCCAGACAATGCCAGTCCTCCAAGATCTTTCAGAAGCTCTGTCTACCTTCTGCACTGTCCATTCTCACACCTGATTCTCCTCTATGGCTTGGCTGTTCTTCGGTCCATTCCTGGAGATGGCACCATTTGTCTTGTTGTCTTGCTTTCTCCCTTTGGAAAGTAAATGCTTTGTTGGCATTTGCTGAATGGTATCAACAGGGCTCCTCTGGAAATTACATTTGTAAATGATTACTCACGCCAATTGCCTTATCTTTTTTTTTTTCTAAATTAAACAGTGGTTGCTTAAATCGGTCTTCATGATCTTGTTCTATCAAAATGTATGTCCCCAATTTTTCTATAATTTCCTCTAAACTCGTTTCCACATTTCTCCTAGTAGAAAGCAGTTTCAGAGGGAACCGAGTGAGAGGGCAGGGTGGGGGCAGGAGTGTAATTAAACAGGGGCTGTCTGACCAGAATTCCTATACCTTTTAATGGGGTATTTGATTAATCCTTTCCACAGGCACCATTATTCATGCCTTGATGGAATCTCATTTTATAGCCCTTAATACATGGACCCAATTTATCCACATCACATTGTATTCTAATACTTGTCATCCAAGTTATTAGCTATCTCCTTCTTAGTGTAAAATCATCAGCAAGTTTGATTAGCTTATTCCCTGGGGATGATAGGGGAGATAAGAACAGATACAGTACAATATGACCACCAATGGTTCTGCATTCTCAAAAGAAGACTGCTAAACGGCATCCATTTATGCAGCTGGGGTGGCCAAAATAAACATGTGTCCCCATGGGAGGGTCTCTGTGTGGGACCCAGGAGTCACAGCCATGAAGGGCTGACTGCCTCTGTGCCCCGCAGTACCAAGCCATCATCCCTAATGGGATCACTATAATAAAAAAGAGTGAGGCTCCCCCACTCCTGCTTCCCAACATCCCTCCCCCAAATATCCTTCCTTGAAGGCAGAGCCCAGAAGCTCCCCTTTATTCCAGGACACCATGTCTGCCTGGAATTGCTCCCCTTTGCCTCCTGGGCATCTGGAAGGCCAGAGGACCTAGGAGATCTTGGGGCTGTCGACTGCTCTTTCTCTAGGACAGAGATGGCTCTAAGCAGGCGCCCCTTGCTCCTCTTCTCTGCAACCAAACCTAAGCCTTGGGACTCCCAGGGGGCTTCAGTCCCTTATGAGCAACATAGCCCATGGCCTGAAGAGATAAGGGGTCCACATGACCCCTACAGAATCGTGGGCTTAAAGCCCCCAGAGTTTCCAATGCCCCTTCCTCTACACAACCACCCCTCCTCAGCCCCATCAGGCAGAACTCCCAGAGCCAGCCCTGGAGTCCTTTTTAAAGCTCCCGTCATCCTTCATCAAAGGCCCCATATCACTTACTCCCATGCTTTTCTGAGCCTGGCAAGGGGAGGATGAGAGGGCCTCACTCTGTGGTGGCGCCCCTCCTTCAGGAGGTGGCGTCTCACTCTCAGGCACTTGCTTCAGCCTTCTGGCTTTCTCTCTCTCTTAGCTTGCTGGCACTGCGGGAAGTCAACTGCTCTGTTGTGAGCAGGAGAAACTGAGGTCTCCTGCCTACAGCCCAGTGAGTGGGCCATCTTGGAAGAGGGTCCTTGGGCCCCAGACGAGCCTTCAGATGACAGTGGCTCAGACGACTGCCTGACCACAACCTCATGAGAGAGCCTGGGCCAGAAGCACCAGCTACGCCACTCCAGGCCTGTGACCCATGGAAACCGTGCCAGACAGGAAATACTTGTGGTTTTAAGCTGCCAGATGTTGGGGTAATTTGTTACATGGCAATAGGTTACTTATACACTCTCCCTACTTCAGAGGAAAGTCTTGATCCCCTCTTTCCCTTCAATTCCCTGCCCAGGTTCCACTTTGATCTCTTCTCTCTGTTTAGGGAGTCTGGTGTCCCTCTGGTACCTTCTACTGACCCGTTGCTGGCCTCTACTGAGTGTCCTCATGGTCTCGAGGGCTCTTTCCCTAAGAAGAGGGGGATGCATGGTGCAGGGGAGCTCTCCGGGGCCTGGGTTTGGAATTCTAGCTCTTTGCCTGCCATCCAAAGTGACATCTGGACTTAGAATGACTTTCTGCAGACAGCAGCCTTCCTCAGGCCATGAAACTCCCTCTGTGTTTTTGAATCCCGGGAGCCTAATGACTTCAGTCAACCAATAGGCAGCATGAAAAGCCTTTGCAAGGAACTCGTTCCCTTTTGTATCATATGCTCATCTCCTGTACCCTTTTTGCTCATCTGCAGTTTCCGCAAAAGGTCATGTCTTGTTTCAACTTTGCAGTTAAGCGCATCTGACACTAAGTAGGGGTTCCCAAACTGGATGGAGATACAATCTGGCTTAAGTGTTGCAAGCTCTACCACCGCACTCCACCCCTACTGGCTGTGTCTTGCCCGCACAGGCCACCTCAGGAAGAAGGTAGTGATCTGATTCTCACTTCTCTCATAAGTGTACAGGGAACAGAATGTAGTTCGCGATTGAAAAAAAAAAAATCCAGGTCGCTTTTCTATCTGATCAAATCCTGGTACTTTTTACAGAGTATATGGTACATACAGGTCTATGGGGCAAGGTCAGACAACTACAAATGTTAATCTCTTGGAAGTCTTGAAACAGGTAAAAAACCAGTAGACCGCAGCAGCAGAAGGGACCCCAAAGCAGTGGTTCTCGAAGTATAGCTGCTGGGCCCATGGTGTCAGCATCCTCAGGAGGCCTGGTGAAAATGCACATTCCCAGGTCCCACCCCAGACCCACCAAAGCAGAAACTCTGAGGGTGGGGCCCAGCGATCTGTGGTTTAACAAGCCCCCTGAATAATTCTGATGCATGGCTAAAGGTTCAGTATCACTGACTTAGAGGATTAAACATCTGAATTATTCATTCTTTCACTCATAAGACATTGACCGAGTGCCTATTCGCCAGACACTCTGGGGCCGGGAAGAGGAGTTACAAGGAGCTCCTTCCACGAGCAGCGCATGGTCCTCCCTTCTCTTGCTTTACGACAAAACTTGAAAAGAAAGCAGGAATTTGAAAATACTCATCCAAGGAAATGGAAATCACTCTTCACATGTAACTCTTTCCGACAGGCAAGAGGCACACCAAAATTGTTATATTTATTTATTTCCGGGAATGATCACACACTCTCAAAATAGTAACTTTTCTAAAGTAAGTAAATGTGGGGCTTTAATATATCATGTACAGCTGGCTCAGCCTTTTAAGCTTAAAAAAAAAAAAAGATGATGTGATGTCGCCATGAATGAAATACAGAATTACCTTAAAGATGCACTAAAATTTGCACCTGTCTTGTAGGAATAAACTATTCTCCTATTTCATCCTCTTGATGAAGTAAGAGTTTCCATCAGTCTCAATAAGTCACAACAGCTAAGATGTATTGTGTGCTTCCTACCGCGAGGCTCGGGGACATTTCTACATTTGATCTTCCCCTGACCTTATAAAGTAGATGCTACACACACACAGTAGGTAGAGGAATGATGAAGGCCAGAAGAGAGAGGAAAGGGGCCCAGACCCAGCCCTTAACCTCTAGTCAATTATCCTCCACGGCTGTAAGCCCAGCCCCACTGGGTCATTTTGTCGCTCCTTAAAACTACTGGTTAATGAGGAAAACATAAAAGGAAATACCACCCTCCCCTCAAAGATTTCTAGTAGGAAACTGCTGGCTAAAGCTCAATTGGGGGATTTATTTCTAGATGATAAAGGTCATGCTAGATTTCTCCCTCAGTACTGTAGCTAATTAGGAGCTGGCTACGAAGTCCTTACGATGGCCTGTGGAGAATCTGGTCCACGCTCAGGAGATCCAGCTCCGAGGAAATGCTTTACATTTGCTCCTTTCTCAGGGCGCCTCCGGGATGCTCAGTGACTCACCATAATACTATCAGGGCAGATGATTTTCCTGTGGTTAGGGATGAACTTGAGTCGATCCGGCCAAACCCGGACTCTCAGGACTGGGGCTGTCCGGTTACTCTGGCAGGCCTGGGGGTGAAGGGTGTGACCTATGGCCACAGAAGATATCAGAGCAGTCTGGCAGGACCAGCAGCATGCTCAGACCTTGGCATGGGCACCAGGCCTGCCTTGGCTCGTGCAGTTCATTCGCTCCACAGGACTACCCTTCATTTACAGGGGTATCACGGGTCTCCCATGTCTTGGCAAGTGAGAGGCAGGGGGAGGCCTCTTCTGCCTATTGCGTCCTTGGGAACAACCTGGTGACTTCAGTTATATGCCACCAAGAAAATCTACGGTCCATGTAAGCTATGTAGATGACTGTGCGGGTATCTCTTAGGCCACATAGGGAGCTGGAACTTGAGGTGAGCTGAAACGCATCTGCCTTTCCCGTTGGCCTTCTGTCATGAATGCTTTTTAGAACACCAAGCCCCACCCATATCTCTTTCTAATTCAGGGGTGCTTGCTGGCTTCTGCTGAGACATTGATTTGATTAGTGGCATTCTGTGGGACTAGAGACAGGAGAGGTTGGGCTCACAAACGTATGATTCATTTCAGGAGTCTGAAATGAGAAACGCACCCATCAATGTCATGCTGGGGGCTGGGAGGTTCTGAGAAAGCATTTCATGCATAGAAATGGGACATGCGATGAAAAAATTTGCTTATGGTTACAATCCTGAAACCAGGGACCACCCCACCATGCTCTCCATTCTCGTGGAGTGATGGCTCCACGGGAAACCGCAGGGATTAGACGTTCCTGCGTTTGGACACCCATATGCCGCCTCATTTATCTACCTGTGACAGGGACAGTGCTGGAAGAGAATCAAAAGATGACAAATTGCTTCTGGTTTTAAAGGAGCTGTTCAGGCTGGGTGTACGCCCAGGGGGAACCAGGTTTCATGCCAATAGCTATCACTTCATCCCGGCATAAGGCCACATTTTGGCAAATACCAACCCGCAGATGACTGCTGTCTCCTTTCACCAGCGGATTTAAAGACACTTGTTCTGAAAGCCCAAAATCCAGGCATTCTGAAGACATGTGCAGCAGAGAGCAGACCTGCCCACACGCTGCAGGGAGGCAGGACGGCAGGCATTCGACAGGAGTTCCAGATGAGTGGGGTTTTTCCCATGTTGAGGCAGACAGATAACAGGGGAATGATTTCGTAGGATTCCAGACTAGAGATATGGTATCAGCGAGTGACTCTGGAAAAACAGACTTGCGTGAGATAAACAGACAGAAATTTCTAGGATACTGGCCACTGGGATCTGCTTGTGTGGATGCAGCCCGTGGGCCAGCCAAGGCTGGTTATCGTCTGTCTGTGACTCTTCTTCTTTCCAGCCGACGCTGCCTCTCTGACAATGAGCACGTAGTTCATGGTCAACACACTCCGTCCTCCGGGGGTGAACTCCCCTTGGCCAGTCCAGTGTATGCCTCCTCTCTGCCATACACCAGAAGTGCAAGGCTGGGGAAGTCCTGGCGCGATGCTCACATAGACAGATGCTGGCTGCTCGTGTAAGCTCCACACTCCCGTTTACTCATTTCATCCTCCTGACAACCTCCGAGACAGGCACTAATATCACCCTCCTTTTGTGGATGAGGAGAGAGGCAGGGAGCAATGGAGGGACAGGCTGAAGGTGTCCTGGCTGGTGAGGAGCAGGGAGCCACAAGCACACCGAGGCTGCTTGGCTCCAGGGTCTGGCTCGTTCCTAACCTGCGCCGCTTCTCCTAATACAATCCTCTTTCAAACACAGCAGCTGAACCTCACAGGGCCACTGGTCTGCCCAGGTCTTCCTCCTTCCCCAGGCCCAAGCCTCTGGAATTCAGTGGATGGCTGGAGCTGGAGCACAGAGCCCGCAGTGTGAAAAGACAGAGCCTCATCTCCAGTCCCCTGTTTGCTTCTAAATTCAGGCCGGACGGACGTTCAAACATTTATTCTGTGCCTGTTTGTTCTGAACGTTCCACCAGGGTGTCCCAGACTGCTTCAGAGATGGTCTCTCTGTCCTCCTTCCTCACACAAGCACCTGGTCCTCTGCCTCACGCCTCTCCCGACTCTGGCAAGGCTCCCACTGCCAGTGACTGACGTACCCGGCCTCATCTCGTCACACGCTGCAGCTAAAAACTCCTTTTCCCACATGGCAGCGAGGCATATTTATAGCACAAGTCACATGCCAAGGCATTTTCAAGTTCTTCATTTCTAATAATAACCTCGGAGCATCACCACCAAGCCCATTCCACAGATGGGCAAAGAGAGGCGGGAAGTCACAGCAAGGTTGCCAAAGAGTCCTGAATGGCCAGGTCTCTTGAGCCACTTAGATACAATTCTCTCTCCAGATTACTTCCTGTCATCTTCCTGCTTAACAAACTTATCTGAGGCCTGGGAAGGAGAGATGCTATCAAGATCAAACTGTATTGTATCTGGGTCTATAATCCAGCTCTCAGAATACTAACAAGCAACGCTAAGCTCAGTTTTCTGCCAAACCCCATTCTCATTAGTAGGTTTACAGGCATGAAACACATACTTGGAGTTTTGGGCCCACACAATTCTCTCATCACTGGTTGTAACTGATCAGAATGCTGAGTGGATTTATTCTCATGCGGAACACAACTGAATGCCTTCAGCGTCTGCTCAAATGACTGTAACTTTGTTCTGATGCAATCTTCTGGCCAGGAAATGAGAGGGTGGATCATAACCTATAAGCAGACTGAATAATATTCCCTCAGAATCAGAACGGTAAGACTGTTTTTCAAGTAGTCATTACAGAAAGCTCGGATCCCATGTGAAGCAGAGACGAGAAAGCGAGAGGAGGTGCTGGTTGCCTGTACGTCTGGAATCAGAAATGGTCGAGGTTGGATGTTTCATAAAGGTACACTTGCCTCCAATATTTTGCTAGGCTGTGCATTTTTTCCCCAGGGTCTCTGTCCACGGACAGTGCGCTGAGGTCAGATTCAGGAGTCCTGAATACTAGTCCCAGCTCTGCACCTCTCAGTTGGTGATCTTAGGAAAGTCGCTGAAGTCTTTGAGCTTCCAAAGCTGGGAAGCCAGCACCCAGTCCACCTGCCTGAGTTATCACAGTGAGAATGCAGAAGCTACTAGAGAGTGCTTTGTAAATGGCAAGACGCAGTAGAAATCGAAGATGTTTCTAAAGATACAGGATCACCCTCAAAAGGCCATAGTGAGAACAGAAGCCTTTAGTCTCTGTATTCAAAGGAATCATCTTAGAGAGATGCTGCTGCCCAATGGCATCTGGCCACTCCCAAACTGGCCCCAGGAAGGTCCATGCCATGGCATTCAAAAGGAGGACAAGGGTCACCATTTTACTCATTCACCCTCTCTACTCATGTTCACCCTTGAGTCCTCTCACCACCCAAAGCAATGCTTAGCAGAGTGGGTACTCAAAAGCATGAGACAAATCAAAGAATGCCAGTCTAAGGATTTTAGTCCCTAGTGCAGAGAATTTGCCCATGGGAAAGGAACTGGGCTGAGGGGAGAATTTCTGGTAGCCTGAGTCTAGGGTGACCGGCCAACTTGGCCCCAGTGAGTTCCCAAGACAAGTTGGTCACTCTACTAAGCGTCATACTTGACTATCCATTTTGCCTCCTCCCAGGTGGCCGGGAATAAAGTATCTGAACTAAGGGAAGTCTGGTGGAAGGCATGCATGTCTCTGAGTTTCTTAAGAGTGGATCCCTAGAGATTTAGAGTCTTGACATTCCCCCCCCCCCCTTTGGCCCCCATTCATTTCAATTTCCTGAGCTGACACCATCTTCTCGCTGTCAGGAATCCAACAGAATCGCATCCCTTCTATTTTTCCCGAATCAGATGATCACCTTTAAGCTATTTCCCTGATTCCTGTCAGTGGCTTCCTGCCACTAGTTAAATCTTCTACCAAACCACCAGAGGGATGTAGTGCAAAAATGCAGGACTTACACTAGGGATTGTCAGAAGTGCCCTGTGCAATATTCCCCAGGACACATGCGCATTGCAGAACTACTGTCCGGATCAAGGGCTGACGGGCACATGGAGCAGGGAAATTACACTTCGGGCTAGTGAGGAGTTGTGATCAGCGGGGATTTCCCCTTTAAAAACTTACAGCAAAAGCCTGCCTGAGACCATTCAATATTCATAAATGGAAAGCAGAGACGGTGTTTCTGTTCCGCCAAGAGCAATAGCTATTTATCACAGCAAATGACTGAAATTGTTGTACGTACAATGCTTTACTCAGTGCTGTAAATTATGGTATACAGAAGATTAAACTTAAGCCTAATGCTACCCTTGAGCCTCAACAGCTGAGTCCTATAAATGGCTACCCGTTAAAGAGAAGCTTTTTCCTGGTTACTATTTAAAAGTGTAGCTCTATTAAAGCTTGTCTTAAACACAAATTACCAGGAAACCTGCCCCTGGCCCCAGGCAGGCTCTTTCTTGGGGCACTGACTCAGAGTCACGTCTAGATGACACAGTTACAGGTCTGAGACTTGAAGCACATGCTGTGCTGACCTCCAGAGGGAAGGCAGACAGAGCCCACTGTGGCGAGGGGGACTCACGGTGCACAGAATGAGCACTCACACCGGGCTCTGCCAGACCTTAGGGCTTTAAGGAGACCTTCAGATTTCACATGATCCTGAACCCCCAACCACTTCAAAGAGAGTATTTCTTCTGCTATCTGCTGTTCTGTGAGGTATCATGGAACCCTGACCTTGGGCTGAAGCCCCAATTTTCCTAGGTAAATTTTATTCTCCAAGCACTTGTTACTCAAATGTGGTCTATGGACCGAAAGCAGTGGCATCACCTGGAACGGCATCAGAAATACAGACATACTGAATCAGAATCTGCATTTTAGCCATTTAGCATTTAGGAAATACCTGGGGGATTCATATGGACATTAAAGTTTGGGAATCAAGGGATAAGTAAGCAGGTGTCAGCAGGGAGGAGCCCCTTCATTTTCTCACTAAAAGTCATTACACATGACAAACAGGATTTATGGGAACAGGCCCTAGCAGTAGACCATAGGATTCTGAATTCTCTTTTGCCCAATCCTACTTCAGACCATTTTCAGGAACTTGACAGACAGATTTTTAAAGACTGGAAATGAATGTATCACTCTGAACTTGACAGATGTCCAAAAGCACCCCAGGGTGTAAAACAGAGTGTATTAGCAAAAAGTCCATGCTTTATAAATCAATCAGGGTGCCTCTAATCCCCTTGTGAGTCAGTAGGCTGAGAATGCATGGCAATGTTTTGGGCCAGGATTTCTACTCTTTATTGTAATTACCAGTTGACTTTAAGTTAAGAGAAAAGTGTTGTTTGAGAACACCAAAATCCTGGATAATCATAGCCTATATTAGAAAAAAAAAATCATTGTTCAGTATGCATGTTAAAAATTCAATGGCAATCACTATATATATATATTTATATACATAAAATAAAACATATTCTGGCCAAACTAGCAGAGAGAAAAATGTGAAGAAGATTAAGAAAACTTTGCTAATCTGGGGCGCCTGGGTGGCTCAGTGGGTTAAGCGGCTGCCTTTGGCTCAGGTCATGATCCCAGGGTCCTAGGATCGAGCCCCTCATCAGGCTCCTTGCTCAGCGGGGAGCCTGCTTCTCCCTCTGCCTGCCATTTCCCCTGCTTGTGCTTGCTCTCTGTCTCTCTCTGTCTCTCGCTCTCTCTGTGTCAAATAAATGAATAAAAAAATCTTAAAAAAAAAGAAACCTTTGCTAATCTAATGGAAGACAGGTAAGGAGAACAAAGAAGCAAATAGAAAGCAAGGTAAACAGAAACACAAATTAAAAGACAGAAATAAGTCCAAATATATAAAGTAACCACAATAAATGTAAATGGATAAAACTTACCTATTAAAAGGCACTATCAGATTGGACTTTTATAAAAGCCAGCTATATACTATTTATGAGAGGTGCCCAAGACAAGAGGACACAGAACAGTTGAAAATAAAAAACTGGAAAGAGACAAGACAAACACATATTCACCGAAAGAAAACTGGGTAGGAAAGTTAATCAGATAAAATAGGACTTAAGGGGAAAGTTTATGGGATGAAGAAGGCTCCACCACTAAAAAGACATGTCATAAACTTATATGCATCCAACAGCACAAAACTATAAATCAAAAGCTATCGAGTTCCAGGAGAGACTGACACACTTATAACCATCATAGGAGACTTAAGACCCTTTTCTCAGAGGGATGTCTGGGTGGCTCAGTCAGTTAAGTGTCTGCCTTCCGCTCAGGTCATGACCCTGCATGGGGCTCCCTGCTCAGCGTGGAGTCTGTTTCTCCCTCTCCCTCTGCCCCTCCCACTGCTCATGCTCACGCGCGCGCGCGCTCTCTCTCTCTCTCAAATAAATAAATAAATAAAATCTTTGGAAAAAAACCCTTTTCTCAGAAATTACAGACCAAGCAGACAAAAACAGTGAGGATATACACGATTTGAACAAAATAAATACATGGAACCTTGCACACAAAAGAGAGATTAAACACATTTTCTTTTTTTTTTTTAAAGATTTTATTTATTTATTTGAGAGAGAGAATGAAAGAGAGCACAAGAGGGGGGAGGGTCAGAGGGAGAAGCAGACTCCCCGCTGAGCAGGGAGCCTGATGTGGGACTCGATCCTGGGACTCCAGGATCATGACCTGAGCCGAAGGCAGTTGCTCAACCAACTGAGCCACCCAGGCGCCCTAAACACATTTTCTAATCACATATGACGCATTAAAAAAAATGATCGCAAGCTAACTAGTCACAAAGGAAATATCGTAAGTTATAAAATGGAGAACTTAGAGCTAACATTCTCTGCCCATCATAAACTAAACCAGAAATCAAAAATAAAACAACAGTAGGCCTCCCCCAACTACTCTTGCATCTGAAAACTAAAACCACACTCCTAAATTACCACTTGGTGGTTGTGTGATTTTTTTTTTCTATGTGTGGCTAAGTTGCTATGGGACCAGGTTAATTTATATGACATTTGTCAGAGGCTATCACCAGAAACAGGAAACTCCCTAAGCCATGATAACTTCATTCTTTTGTGCTTTGAACTAAATTCTACACCAAGCAGAAGGTGAAGTACCCGAGTCCCAGAAGAAAAGAGGGATGTGCATGGGTTAATTATGACCCAGTGGTGTAACCCTAGAAGCTGCTCCTGGCTCATTTCCCAGGCCATGCCCGGCTCGCCACACTATATGCCCATATCTTTCTGCTCACCAACTCGGGCTGGATTGAGAGACTGTTCTGGAAGTGCCATTGGCACCTGGGAAAAGGTGCTATTCATTTGATGTGGCATCTGACAATGAACAGTGTCCTGGAATCGAGCAAACACCGTAGGTAACAGTTTGTATGGGGCCTCATGTTTGTTCTTTTACAGGGCCAGCCATTGCTGAAAAATTATCTGGGAAGGCTGCAGAGGAGACCCCCAGGAAAAATATAGGTCCGTTTATCCTGCAGGGAGGAAGCACCTCCCCTAAGGAATCCCTGAAACCAGACAGATGGTCCTTCCCCTGGACGTGCTGCCGACCCAATTCAGTTCCAGTGCTGGTTGACCAAGGGGACAAATATTAAAAGAAAACCGCCTAACAACGGAAAATGGATGGAACGCAGGATCAGGGTAATGTGGACCAAATCGGATTACTGACAGGTCTGTAAGTTCTGTGGGTGAGTGGGGGTGGGAGCAGCAAGATGGACGATAAGAGAGAGGGGACACAGCTCTTCTGCCCGTGCCTGGCACACCTGCAGGGGTTAAAACAGCCCGGTGGTTTCCTGGCTTACAAACATCACAAGCTACAGGGCGGCCCGGTTCATGGGGGCAACCCCTCCACCTCCAGGCCTCCCGCGGGCTCCCGGCTCCCCGAAGTGGCGGCGGACACCACCACCACCACCACTGCTCCCCGCCTTCAAAGAGCAGCTGAGGCCCAGGTCTGTCATAAGGGCAGAGGTGCCCTACTACCAAGCCCTACGGTGAGTGTCACGAGTGGTAAGGATCTGACAGGGCAGCCAAGAAAGCAGCGTCAGAATTCTGAAAGCGCTTGCCGTCCAGGCCCTGCCTCCTTAAACACGCTGGCAACCTGACTCATCTATCCTTGGACATAGTGCCACAATCAAGATGACGCCCAGAGCTGACAGTAATGCGGGTCACTGAGCCAGGGCGTCGGTCAGGGCTGGTGTCAGCGTGACCTTACTATGGGGGCGGGTGCAGCGCACCCCTGCTGGAGGCAGGCACTTGTCGAAGAGGGCCCCGTATGGGCTGGGGGCAGCCACTCCTGCGGCTGAGCAGGAACCTCAGACCCAGCACGGACACAGCCACACACACCTCTGGGGAAGGCTCAGGAATTTGAAGAAGTAATTCCTGGGTGAGAAGAGCAAAGCATTGAGGACGCTAATAAACAAACAAATCACAGGGCTTGCCAGAAACCACACCTTAGACAGAAATCTATAGTGGCAGTTTTGTAAAACAAAAGTGTCTTTCTCCAGAAAGAAAGTTATTATTCAAGTGCTCGTGAAGCAGGATTCATCATGGTGAAATCGTTTGCCCACTCTCATCCTTTCTTGCCCCCAGACCTGTTTACTTCCCATGTGTCTCCTCCTCGTCTGACTTGTTCTCAGTTTTCCGAAGGGCCTGGCTCAGTGCAGTCCTACCCAAGCTGCAGGATTCCCACGATCCCAGGATGCCAGTAACTGCTAAGATGCCACGTCAATTTAACAGCACCTTTCTCCAGAGGAGGGAAAAAGAAACTTGCCATAGTAAATGTACACACGAGGGAAAAAGGGCTTTGACTTTAGAAACAAGAGGGCCTGGAACCTTCTTTAAAGTCCCCGAGGCGAACCTACATGCGGGTTCCTCGTATGGGACGCTCTGGGAGGTAACAGTCTCAGGGACCCCAGCCAAGCACTAAGAATCAGTCCCTCGAGCGAGAACTCCAGAGGCCCTTCTAAAAGGACAACCGCTCAGCAGAGTTCCAGCTTAGACAGGAGCTACGTTCCTGCATCGGCGTGCAAGGTGAAAATGATGTATAATCACCGCACCCTTGATTACCCTTCTGTTATAAAGCACAGTGCACATGGTTTGCGGATCGTGGGCTCTGTCTATGGCCAATTTCTCCTCCAGGGTTGGAAAAAATCTTTGTTTCTCTGCTCCGGCACCAGATGAAGTGGGTTTGTGTCTGGGGTCACGTTACTGGAAACAGAAGTGCATGATGATGATGATGATGATGATGATTACCCAGGGCCTGTGGTTGAATTCAGATAAATTAAGAGTGATGAGACTCCACAGTGAAAGAGATGTTTTTGTGTTTTACTCCAAGACCTCAGAGCACTTTAATCCTCAGCTGTTGCGAACCTCTGAAGGCATCTGGATGCGGGGCTCCCGGCGTGCGTGCGTCCACCCGCAGCTCTAGCTCTTACAGGGATGGTTCACTACACCGGGGAGGGAACGCTGCCTGGGAAATGCTGCTCTACTCATTGCTCAGGATGGGGAGAATTACAAAATGACCTTTTGAATCTGAGCTGGCAACATTCTTTCCTTGGATTTAAATAAAGCGATGACTGTTCCCCTAATTTTCCTCGGTTGATACAGCTCCGAGGAACGGAACAGTGCAGCCCGCACAGCAAGGACAAGCCAGTGATGAGTCAGAAGCCGGGGGTCATGTTACAGTGACAGCCCTCCAGAAATCAGCTGTGGTCAAGGATCAAAGCAGTAGCCGCCTAAGCTGCTCAGCGAGGAAGAACGTTTCCCCCGACGCCGCCTCTCCAACTGTATTGGAACAGAACCGGTCATTCTCTTTCAAGGAGTGGTATCTTCTAAATGAATGTACTCGTTTACATGTGGGATCTGGCTTCTTCACAAATAGCAAGCCAATTTTCCTTCATTGTTTGCTTGCTCCCTCCTTTCTCATAAGGTTCATTTTTAAAGAAGTATACTGAACATCAACTGTATATCCAGCACTCATCATTCACGCAGGTAATATAATGGTGAGCGTGACGACAGGGGTCCTGGCTCCTTGGAACTACTCCTGGTCTGGTGTGTGTGTGTGTGTGTGTGTGAGACAGAAAGAGAGGGGGAGAGAGAGAGGGAGAGAGATGGGATGGACAGGTCAATGAGCATAGCATTAGCCATCACATATGCTAATGCCGGTGAAGTGGAGGGTGCCAAGAGCACACTAATTGCGATCGGAGGAGTCCTTCCTTCTACCTGTGTAGCAAGTCAGGAAATGTGCTCCACGCTGGGACTCAGGGATGCCTAAGGCTCAGCAGCTAGTGTTTGCAGGTGACCCCCGCTGCATAGTGATCAGTCCCATAGAACACAGGGATGCTGGGGGCAGAGGAACGAGTTGACGATTTGGTTGGTGGCAGCTGAGCTCAGCACAATGCAGATAAAACACTTGGGGCACTGTCAGCCTAAAAAGAGGTCTATCAGGGATGTAAAAATGAAGTCACCTGCACTTGGAAAAAAATCTCAAGACACATCTGAGATGGCGATTGTCAAGGTCAATAACAGCCTCTGGTGGCAAATCTAGTGGCTTCTTCTCTTTTCTCCTCTCACTCAACCTCTTGGCATTTGACTGGGTCTAAGAAAGGCTTTCCTGTCTTGGCTTCCATGTCCTCACCCTCTGCTGCTTTTCCCGCCAGATCATTGGCCATTCCCCTCCTAAATGTTGACCCCTCTCTTTTCCAATTCAGCCCATCATCAAATTCTGTCAGTTACGTTTCCAGAACGGACCTCAAAGTTATCCTTTTCTGTCTATCTGCACAGCACTGCATTCGTCCCTAGGAGGTTTCCCAGGCTCCAAGCAGCCAGAGTGATCCTCTAAAAGTATCAACCGATTATGTCTTTCCCTCACTCGGTGCCCCCAGTGTCTTCTCACTGCACCCAGAATAAAACCCAAACTCTGGACCCTGGCCTATAGGGCTCTAGAGTTCTGGCCCCCACCCACCTCTTCTGCTGTGCCCTCCGCTGGGACACACTTGTGCCAGTTCTTCATATGACTCGATGGCATTTCTGTTTGTGTCATTTAACCTACCAGAAGGTAGGCTTCAGGAAAGCCACGCCCTTGTTTGTGATGCGGCTCTAGAACAATGCCTGCGAGTAACAGGTGCTCAGTGAATACTGTTCAAATAAACGAAAGAATCAAAGCCATGTGACTCTGAAGGTGACCCAAAAGAAACAGGCTTTGACGAGATTATAAGTAGACTTTTTTTCAATTAAAGATGAATTCAACAATCCTAAGGTTATGAAGATCCTATTAATTTAGCTTTAAATTTGAGCTGAACCGTTACACCTGCTGTTTATTTGTTAGCATTTCTACTTAATTCACAGAAACATGCAAAAAGGGAATTTCGATGGGTGTAGAGGAAAGCACCCACTGTTTGTGGGTCTCAGGGATCTGCTCATTTGTTGGAGATAAAGGGGAACCTACAGGCAGCGGGAACTGATGATGGTACCCACTCCACCATCTCTACAAGCTCCCTTCTTTTTACCTGTCGATATTTAAAGATCCGTTCAAATGGTGTGGCTGAGGCTCCAAACACACTCACTGGAGCTGATTTATTCCTCCCTTCCTCCTTCCCTCAAGACTGTGCCCAAGTTCCTCACCTCTGACAGTAAGCAGACCAGGCCAGGAGTGTGGGTGAGAAGGAGACAGGGAGCTCAGCTGCCCGAGAGCCCCCATGCAGATCCCACAGGGGACCACGACGACCTCTCTGTATCCAAGCCTAGTTACGGTGTTGCAGGGAGCTCCAGACCCAAAACATTCAACCTGGACGGTGGTTAAAGTGACTTGAGTCAGACAGAGGTTGGAACCCTGGTTCTGCCACTTACATCAGCCTGATCTTGAGCAAATTTCCTAAATCCTCTGAATTTCCCTTGCCTTTGCTGTGTAACGGGGAGAATATGACCACGGTGGCGACAGGATTAACTAACACATAGAAAGCTTAGCACATATAAGTGCTCACTGCGTGTATCAGCTTTATCATCATTGTTGTTATTGGTATTTTTGTTTTCCATTAGCAGAGCAAAAAGAAAATCTGGGTTTGGGACCAGGTCAACCTGCTCTGTTCCAGACCCAACATTAACTGTAGTTTGAGCAGATGCAAGTTCAAAATATAAATATTTGAAGTGGAGCAAAACGCAGTCCTACTTTGTCGTAGATTCTCTCAGATGTAATGCTTGACTTAAGGTATAACTGTTTGTTAATCAGTCTGTTATTTCATTCCATACGGATTTCCGTAGGATTTATAGGAATTTCCTGAGGACCTATCGTATGATCCACAATTTACCAGGGATGATGGGAAGATGATATCAGAAGAAACAATGGCAGATACTGTTTCTGATCATTAGGAGCCCAAAAGACCTATCAATCTAGGAGTTCATTCCGGACTGGGGATACATTCATCAAATTAAAGGTAAAAAAGAATCCTGGTAACAAAATAAAAGTTTGCACATATTCACATGCTCTTGCCAAGCCTTATTAATTAATGCTGTCAGACTCGACAAAGAGTATGTTTGATGAGAACAATTTCCTTTAATTATCTTATACTTCTCCGGGGGTAAGTAATACAGTCTCGTAAAAGACGACGAACAGTACCAACAACACAAATGTAATCTCAGCAAACAAATCCAACTGCATTGACCCCCAGACCCAAGTGCCCTGTGGTGGTGGCCATCAACACCTGCAGACAGGAAGTCCTGTAGGATAATCAGGCAATGATGATTCCCCAGAAGCCCAAGGGGGCACCGACACTTGGAGGGACTGACTTTCTCTAGGGCTCAGAAGCCCAAACGGTGTGTTTCCTCCTCAACTACAGGTCACCTGGAGACAGCCAAAATAAAAAGAACAATGGCAGGAAAGCCTGGAAACTCCCTAATGAGGCTCCCATGTGCAGGGTTGCTGGACTGTGTCGCTCCCGGTACCCAAACGACATCGGCATCTGGACATGCGTGGAAGGAATGGAGGTGAGTCACTGTCACTCATTTATTTTCCCGCTCAGCCTCTCTGCTTTAGCTCACAGTTCATTAAATCCTACTGCATCACCATCAACATGCAAAACAGCTACTTGAAGGGCATTCAAAAATATAATCAGGAAAGGGAATAAAAAGCCCTCTCTGAGAAAGAGGGGAAAAATTAATCCTCTTGTCTATTGAATGACATCTAGGTTCTTTGGTTCTAATACATTTTTTTTTAAGTAGCAGTGACATCCAAGGATTATCTCTGTCTGATGGATGGGGTGTAAGGCTGCATGGCTCTCCGCTTGGAGGGCAAGCACCAAATGTGGCTGAAGGATCTGTGGCTACAGCCATGCTATTTCTTTTGCCTTTTCTGGTTTTGAGGTGGGAAAAACTGCGGCTTAGGGGTTTCTAGAAGAGAGCTTGTTTTATGTTTTACATACAAATGTGAAGGGGAAATTAGCCTGGTGACCAGCTCTGCAGAAGCTGAAATAGTAAACTTTCTACATGCTGTTGCGTGTGTGTGATTCATGGCAGGTATTTCTGGGCTTCGTGTATGTGCACACACATTCACTTTCACGTGGAGAAAAATTTAAGTATAGAAAAGCACAGAATATGCGATGACACATGGGGGTGTTCTGTTTTATGGGAGTTGTTTTCAACTGGGGGCGACTTTGTCCGTTAGGGGACATTGGCAGTGGCTGGAGACCGTTTTGGTTGTCATGACTGAGGGTGAGGGCTGCTACTGGCATCGAGTGGATAGAGGCCCGGGAAGCTGTTCAACGCCCCACACTGCGCAGGGTGCCCCCATCTCAGACAATTAGCCAGGCCCCGACGGGAACGGCGTTGGTGGTGAGAAACCCTGTTTTACAGTAGTAGTTCATTATGCAAATACATTAGGAAAAAAAGAGGGGAAAAAAATCATACTCCTTTCATTTGGACAAATCCTACCACTACAACTTCATAAATGTTCAACCCCATACAAAGATACAACTTAAATCTATTATAGTCTTCTCTTTGATTACAATATCCCAAATTGTTAAAGCATGCAACTACTAAAAGTAATACATTTTTTTTCCATTGCAGGCACCGTGCACCTCCTTGTTTTGAGCTTATATCCATGCCTGTGCACACAGATAAGACCCCCTACACACACACACACACACACACATGTACACCCGCATGCCCATATCACACACACACAGGATTCTTTTTGGAAAAATGGCAACAGCTTTCTCCCTGGGATGAAGGTGGGGCCCACAAGAGTACTGACAGAAGAGGAAGAGTCACACACATCATCTTACTACCCTGCTTTATTTATTTATTTATTTTAAAGATTTTATTGATTTATTTGACAGAGAGAGAGAGAGAGCAAGCACAAGCAGGGGGAGCGGCAGGCAGAGGGAGAGGGAGAAGCAGACTTCCCGCTGAGCAGGGAGCCCGATGTGGGGCTCGATCCCAGGACCCTGGGATCATGACCTGAGCCGAAGGCAGATGCTTAACCAACTGAGCCACCCAGGCGCCCCTGGACAAGATTTCATTATAAATCTCTGTAGCTTATCACTTGGTTTTTGATAGCTTAACTTTTTTCTTGTTAAAGCAAACTTTGTTTCACTATTGTATGAAGTACTTTCCAAATGCAAGTTCTTCTTCTTCTTTTTTTTTTTTAAGTAGTCTCCATGCCCAATGCGGGGCTTGAACTCATGACCCTGAGATCAAGACCTGTGCCGAGATCGAGTCGGACGCTTCACTGACTGAGCCACCGAGGGGCCTCAAGTTCTTTTAATCATTACAACCACCACTCTATCCATTCTAAGAATAAGGAAAGTAAAGCACAGAGAGGCCAAGTAACCTGCCCAAGTCCAAAAGCTAACAAACGGAAGAGTTGGAACTTGATTCCAAGCAGACAGACCCCAGAAAGGCTATTCCCAACCATATGCCAATCACATCATGGCAGCGTATCAAGCTACAACTTGGGCCGGACAGCTATGAGGGATAGAGATGCCTGCTGAGTGGGGTCAGGGCCTCCAAGGCGAGGCTTCTGTTTTCCCCTTTCTGTGACTATCCCTAAGTCACCTCATCAACTCACTGAAGAGGCTTTAGAAACAAAGCAATCCCTCAAAATTCTAGATCTTCTGGGTAGAGGTTTAAAAGGCATCAAAAGGACCCTTGCACAGACTCAGGAAACAGACCTCAGAGGACCAACCCAGGTGGGGTGGCCCAGAAGGTGGCTCCCAGAGAGCCTCCCTCCGTGCCAAGCACAGGGTCTCACCCCTGGGCACACCTGCTTTTTATGCCTGGGACATCAGCGTGGGGCACAAACTCAGGAGCAAACACGAATGCAGAGAGTCCTGTGAGTGGGGACTCACATGATCTGTACTGGCAAGGCGGCCAAAACAGGATGGACCCTGGCAGGGACCCCAGAGAGGTACCTGGAGCTTCACAACATTCAGAGGAGCTGACACTGGGGCCTCATGTAAATGTAAACCATATTTATAAAGCCAGATCCTCGGGACTCCTGGCAGGGTGATCATCTTCAGGCTGACAATTCTTGCCTCCAAGAGTATGCGAGGCTGAAGATGAATCACAGGCCAACGTCTACAGGCTGACCTCAGCACGCACATCCCCTGAGACAGGGCAAGAATGAAGACAAGAAGCATTTGACCGTATCGGTTTTCCCATTTTTCATAAGAAACATTCAACTTAATAAGAAATAGCCACACTTTATTGACAATAATAGCTACCCTTGCTTTATTTCCTTACCATGTGCCAGGAAACTCTACTTTATCTCCGTTCCTCATAGTAACTGCGAGGCAAGAACTATCACCTTCATTTTAGAGGAAAGGGAGGCTCAGAAAAGTCATGCAATTAGCCCAACGTTACACAGATAGTAAATGTTAGTCAAGATTCTAACCTGGGCCTGTTTGACTCTGAAATTCATGATTTTTCCACTATGGCTTTCAATTTTTCACATTACTATCAACCTTCAAAGTCCCCAGAACCAACTGCCTAAATACTCACACACACACACACACACACACACACACACACACACTGTGTACTTTTTTCAATTTAACTTAAAAAACCAGGACACCGAGATCTTGGACGCTGCCACGCACCCAACTCTCTCTCTCTATGCCAGTATCCATAAAATCCAGGAGCTGAATCACATGTGCTGTGAATGAGTAAGTTGCTAAGAGAACACACTATCCCGTCCCCTGTCATTTAAAAAGTGACAAGTCCAGGGTCTCAGGGCTGGGCACGGCTGAGCTGGGATTTGGCCCCAGGTATACTGGCCCCTAGGTATGTCCCTCCCAGTGCACCCTAGCTCGGCTTCCTGGGGTCAGGGCCCGCGATGGTGGGCTCATTTCTGGGTGCTGGGAATACAGAGCTGACAAGGCACATCCCTGGTCCTGAAAGGATCCGAGAGGCTGGTAGGGGGGCCGAGACAGTCCACAGATAACTGAAGTGCATGGCAGAAGGTGTTGTGCACAGGAGAACAAAACTTGATGGCTACTAGGAGGGACAAATCACATCTAGTGGGGGGCAATGGGGCATGATGCCATGCAGGAACCCAGGCTCTGGGTGTATTTGCAAGAAGGTGCTTCCTACCAGCGATTCCGCACCAGCAACTCCATGAGGCAGACAAGGTGGAGAGACAGAGGCAACCTGCTCGGGGTCACACAGTTAACATGAACTGCTTTGTCTGTCTTCCATCTCATGTCCTCTCCATTACAACAGACTTCAAATGCTGTTCTATGGACCCTTGGCAGGTTGGGAGTCAGGAGAGGCCAGGTAGGTGGGGCTCGAGCGTCTATACAAAGTTCAACTCCAATGGCTCTATTTTGCATATATATTTGTAGATCGGGTTCTTCATGAGATTCCTTTAAAAAAAAGCTCTGATAACAAAATAGGGTATGAAGACCTGTACTCCCAGGTACTAGGCCAGTGAATGGGGGTAGGTCCTGGAGTTTGGGCAGGGCAAGGAGGGCAGGGGATCCATGCAGAGGGGCAGTGAGGGACAATGGCTAAGCAAGCAGGCTACGTACGCCCCTCACTCTGGAGTGACGCAGCCTGCATTCAAAATCAGGCTCTGCACCTGCCTAGCTTTGAGACCGTAGGCAAGGGGCTCCTGAGCCTTAGCTTCCTCACGCTCAAAACAGGGATCACACTGGTACCTGCTTCATAGGGCCGTTGAGAGGATTATACACTCAAAGATAGTGAAAGCACACGGCACAGTACCTGGCATTTAGCACAGTGTCATTCTTATTAACTTGCTGGAAATAGCGAGGCCAGTCATAGGAGATAAAACAGCAAGAAAATAAATATCATTAAACCCCTGAAAGAATTCTCAGGGAAACTAAGAAATCCTCACTGCCCCCGAAGAATTGCTGTGGTTCTGAGCTCTGCCTTGCATTCTCCTGGTCTTGATAAATATGGGCTGTGAATCGGCAGGACACACACCTGAAAGACAAGGGAGGTTTTGCCGCCTCTATCTGCCGAGTTGCAGTTGTGTTCCCACCGCTACTTGTCAGCTGGTTTGGCAGAAGCTCAACGGAGTCTGGGCTTCGAGTGATGAGGCCAGTCACCCCAATCCCCCAAACTCATTTACTGCCACTGCTCAGAGGAGATGGCCACAGAACCCTAGGTCGTCCCCCTGAGCTCGACTTGGCTCTTGAACCAAAAGGCCTAGAACAGAGGGAGGCAGGTGTACCACAGAGCCAAGCCCTCGAGACCTCTCTGACTGGCTAGATGAGGCCTCGCTTGGGCAGAACTCTGCAGGGCACAGAGGAGTCCCAGGTCCCTTTCCAGTTCCTTCCATCAGACTCTGCCAGTGAATTAAGTTGCCAGGGAAGGTTTTGACGCTCACGGGATTTTTGTCTGTCCTGTTCGCAGCCGTGTCCCAGTGCAGCACATCCCTGCGAATGAATGAGTGCCCATGATATTCGGGGTGCTCTAGCCGCCGCATCTTCACGAGACAAACAGAAGCAATCGGCCACATGGATTCCACGGTCATTCACTGAACAAACCAGCTGTGTGGGATCTTCCCGCCACTGCTCTGCTTTCTATTCCCTGACCTGTCGCCTCAGCTGTTAGCACCACCTCTGAGACTTCGACAGTTTCCCTTTGGGAAGGTCTGACCTTTTCTCTCCTCTTGGAGGAAGAGAGGGTCATTTGTTGCAGAGCAGTGAGCAAGAAGGTCAGCTCGTGCCGAGCACACAACTTGCTCCTTTCATGCTCAGTCTGCCAGAAACGAAAATGTTAGAGCTAGAAGCACCTATGGAAATCACTCCTCACGGAAGAAAAAGAGAAACCAAGCTCACAGAGCTGGCTGCAGGGACGTCGGGGGACTGGGCCTCTACACAGAGCTCTGTATGGCACTTTATCTTGGGCCCTCTCTCTGCCTTGTGTAGGTAAGAAAGTTTTGGAAAGTGCCACTAAATCCTGAATCCTCTTTCTACAATATTAAAAACACAAAATATTCCCACTATGTATACAAAGGCACACACTGATACAAATTATATATATTTAGATATGGATATATCATATATACACATATTCATAAATGATGTTAGAATACATAAAAACTATTCTAAAGGCCCAAATACATTTACTGAGGAGCTTGGATAAGCAACTCCCTTCACTTTAAACCTATTTATTACAGAACAGTGACAACTGAAGGGGGTGGGGGAAAGTCGGAAACTCTGTGAGAAAGGGGAAATGTATAATTTACAAAAGCATACCCAATATTATTATTGCTTTGATTTTTTTTAGGCACGATATTTAATGTGCTTTGAGCTATCACAGTAAAAGGGGGCAGCGAGACATTACGTTCATCAAAAAGGGAGTGGGGCTTAAGTAGAAAGATTGGGAAAGCCTCTTCTGGGATTCACAGCTTTGGAAATCATCTGGTCCAACTCGCCGTTTAAAGATAAGGAAACTTCTATCCCACGAGGTTAAGTAACTGCCTGTCTGAGGTCAGTAGCTGTTTATGTGTTCCTGAGGTAGCAGTCCCGTGGACTTTATCTGTTCTATGTCCGTGGCACCTACTCTGAAGGGCGGGTCTAGGGTTTGCTGTTGACCTACCAAAGGGAATTTATCACACCAAGGATGTAAAGATACGGAGGGAAAGTAAGTTCCCAAACACAAACAAAAAGCATTCTTGCAGAGAGAGAGAAACTGAACCTGAGGCTGTAAGAACCAGGCATTTCCTGCGGCAGCAGCCCAAGAGCCCCCTGAGTCCCAGCCCCTCTGGGGGTAAACCCCGGGAGACAGTCTGGCCCCCTCTTTCAGGGATGTCGGGCTGCAGGTGCGATTCCTCAAGCCACCGCTCTGCCCTTCTCCTTTGGTCACCTTGGGAGGCCCCCGGCAGGTTGGGCGGATGGCTTCAGTCTGGTCCCATTTCCCTAAACAAGTTGCAGGTTTTCTCTCATTTGCTCTGACAGGGCGGAGCATTTCCGAAGGGGGACTACAGCTCCGAAAATCGTTCCCCTGTGAGCAGAGGCAGAGCGGCAGGAAGAACTTCCCCGCCGCCTCAGGCTGAGGCAGGCACACCGGGCCGACCCCGGGCCGTCCCAGAGCCAAAGGGGGGCGACGGTGGCGGGAGCGGCGGCTGCGAACGTGCGGCGGGGTGCGGGGGTCCACTTACCGCAGTGCGCCTGGAAAACCTGTGGCTTGACGGCCTGATTGCAGGCACTGCACACTACGAGATAGAAGTCGTCATGTGCGGGATAGTGGCCAAATAAGTGCATATCTGTGGGGGAAATGAAAACACGGTGTTTTGAAAAAAGCAATTAAGTCTCAGAAGGTCTACTGTTTCCTCTCGCAATTTCCTCAAGGACAGGGTTTCAAATGAGACACGCAGAAAGGCAACGATCTTTACTAAAGGGAACATGGTCTGTGCTAGCGCAGCTCCCAGCTCGCACAAAAGCTGCAGCCTCACGGGCCCCCCCACCCCATGTCGTCGCCCCTGGAGGTGGCCGCTGTAACCCTCGGTGTGGACAGCGCGGGGCGGGGGGGCTGCCCCAAGTCCTGTGCCATGGGGAGTTACCTCGCCCCGAGACAGAGCCCACGTGTTAGCTGGCACCCAATGGGGCTCTAGCTATTTGAGAATGGGGGGCTCCCCCAAACCCATTCCAACTTTAGCAGAGGTCTCTCAGGTGGGTTGGGGGGCAGGAGGCCTGCGAGAGCCACTGCCTGCGTTTCCCCACCACCTGAGGGAGACCTCACAGTCTCCCGGTTACCTGTTCCTCATTTGTCCGATATTTACGGAGCGCCTAAGTGCCAGGCACCGAGCTGGCGCCGGGCCGACGGATGAATGCCAGCGAGGGCCCTGCTCTCCTGGGGCGTCCGGCGGCAGAAGAGAGAAATACTAGACAGATCACCACACAAGTCAGCACGTGGTTCTCACTGGGGTACGTGCAGGGGGTATTTTGGCTGAGACCTCGGGATGCGTGGGGTTCAACTAAGGCCAGGGGGTGCAGGGAGGAAGGTTCGGGGTCTGCCAAGGTAGGAAGTGTGTCGGAGGAACCTTTTGGCTGGAACAGGAGCACAAGGGGAGAGCCCAGAAGCTGTAAGCCTTGCGGACCAAGTAAGGATTTTGAACGTGACTTTATAAAAACAAGGGAGCTACTGAAGGCTTTTAAGCAAACGAGTGACATGATCAGCTATACACTGTTAAAAAATCAGGTGTGAGGCTCAAGGAACACAAAAACTCATCCATGCATGTTCATAGTCGCATTATTCACAACAGCCAAGAAGTGGGAACAACCCAGATAGATGTCCATCAACCGGTGAAAGGATAAACAAATTGCATGCTAAGCGGACAACGGAATACTACTCAGCCATGAAAAGGAATGAGGTGCTGACCCTTGCTACAACATGGATGACGCTTGAAGACATTATGTGAAGTGAAAGGAGCCAGACACAAAAGGCCACATGTTGTAGGATTCCATTTGTCCAGATCAGGCAAATTTAGAGAGACAAAAATTAGATTTGTGCCTGGCTTGGGCTGGGGGGCCTGAAAGGGGTTGGGGGGTGCTGTTACGGGGTTCAGGGTTTCTTTTGGGGGTGACAAAAATGTTCTAAGACGGATGGTGGTGATGGTTGTACAATCTTGTGAATATACTACAAACCACCGGCTCATACACTTTCCATGGGTGAATTTGTACAGTGTGTAAATAAAAGTTGTCAAAAAAGAAAGTTAGGTTCTGAGGACACATGATCACATCTCCCTGTGTACCACTGGGTGCACACGGAGCCCCAGGGGCACCTGGCCTTGCCTCCGCTCAGCCCACCAGCTCTAGAGTCGCTCCAGAATCACACAGAGCAGGAAGCTCGGGAGCACCAACACGGCTGACAGAGGAATTAAAAGACCGTGTATGCACGAGCATGCTTTCTGTGGCAAAGCTCCTGAACTTCCTCACGCCACCCCCCAAGCCTCATTTTCTAGACTCGACCTGTGTCTTTCACAAAGAACCGGCAAACGCAGCAAGGTTCCCCCAGCTGCAGAGCTAGGTCCCAGGGAAGAGCCGAGTCCCTCATGATGTGGGGACGGCTCATTAATCACCCAGCAAATGCTTTCACAGGGGCAGTCTCAGCGCTGCGTCCTTGGTGCAGCCCCACCACCCGGAGAGAAGCGGAACGGACACGTTTGTCACCGGGCAAGGGGCTGAGTCCCGCGCTGCCCTGGAGGAGGCATGTGGCTACGAGGATGCCACCGGCTCTGGCCGCAGCCGGTCCTCCTCGAACTGCAGGTGCATGTGGGCCCGCTCACCTCTGCCGCGGTGACGGGTGGGGCTGGGGACGCAGGCCCTCTGAATTTCTCACTCGTCGGTGGCCCTGTGCGCGGCCTGTTATTTCCCCTCTCTAGGACTTGCCTCTGTTCCCACTTCTGACTAAGACTTGTTACCGCAGGGGAACGTTATTAGTCAGTACCTGGTGGGTGGGAGGCCCGAGGAGAGAGAGGCTGAGAAAGAACCCAGCTGTGACAAGGGTCCTGAAGCATGAGGAGGTCCATGCTGGGCCCACCCAATGTGTCCGGGGCCCCTGGTTCAAGCACCACAGAGTGGAGGGGATGTCTGTCGGTGTCCTTAACTGGGATACCACTCGGTTCTACTCTTTATTATAGGTTATTTTTATAATACATGTTCTTTCTTTTTTTTTTAATAACAAAAGTGATCCACGTTCTTTGAAGATACATTTGAAAAATGCAAAAAAGGGGTGCCTGGGTGGCTCAGTCGTTAAGCATCTGCCTTTGGCTCAGGTCATGATCCCAGGGTCCTGGGATCCAGCCCCGCATCGGGCTCCCTGCTCCGCCGGAAGCCTGCTTCTCCCTCTCCCACTCCCCCTGCTTGTGTTCCCTCTCTCGCTGTGTCTCTCTCTGTCAAATAAATAAGTAAAAAATTAAAAAAAAAAGAAAAATGCAAAAAAGCCAGAAAAAAATTAAAAAAAAAAATCACTGGCAACTTTATTAACATTTTGCATCTCATTTAGATTTAGTCACATTTTACATCCGGGAACATGTGAAACCAGGAGCTGGTGAGGGCTAAGACTTACTTATTGATTCGACAAGCATTTACTGAGGGGCCTTACATCCTTTCTGCAATAGATTAAGCTATGCAGGAACAGAAGAAATGTATGAATTAAAAACACAAGCGTGAACAAAAATGTCTTGAGTGCCTACTGTGTGCAGGAAGCTGTGCGGCGTCCGAGAAGCGGAGACTGCAGAGCGTGGGGGCGACCGCCCCTCTGCCCCTCTGTCGTCTGCTGTGCACACCTGCTCACCTGTCGGAGGGCTCTCGGGACTCCCGCTTCTTCTGTAATCCTTCAGAAATCTGCAGCCCCCACCCCCACCCCCACCCCCACCCCCAAGGGACACATCCTCCTCTCCGGTCATGAGTTAGGCTAGCCAGACGCTGGCCGCAGGGCTGTGCGTGCGTGCGTGCGTGCGTACGTGCGTGCGTGCGTACGTGCGTACACGCGCGCTCCCCTTCACGCTCTCCGCTCCACTGAGACCCTTCTCGGTTTCCTCTAGGGCAGTTTCAACCTTCCCCACGTTGGCTGAAAGTGTGTCTCCCTTGTAAAGTTAAAGGACCTGCTTGCCTGCCTGATTATTCCTCAGTCGGCCGACTCTGGAATCTCCTCTGCAGGCTGCCCGGGTTCTGAGCGCCCGGCAGATGGGGAGCAAGGTAAGGGCCCTTGACCTCTCAGAAGACCACCACCTCACGTAGCCTGGCCATCACAGTCGGGGTGCTGTTTGCTTGGGGATGGAGGAAGGTCGGGCAGAACCGAAAACAGTTGCGCCCGGCACAATGCTAGGTATTCTATTCATTAATTTCCGCTCTCTCTCAACTTACTGCCCAAACAACACATTCAGTGCACAGTGAAGAGAGCAACAGTGGTGTGCTGAAGTGGGCTTGTCCCAGCACGTCTCCCCTCAGTTCGTTCAGTGATTTCAAGGTGGTAGCTTGAAATCAGCCTTCGTGGGAGTATTTACACCATGGAAAGGGGCACAGGGTACAAATCAGGGCTGGTCTTTCGGAGAGCCGGTTTTCAAGCATTTACCAGAGCACCACTGAATAAAGATGAGAAAACAGGGAAAAAGTGAAACCACCTGCAAGGAGACCACCCCGGGGTAGCCACCATTGAGAGGTTAATATGGATCCTTCTCGACTTTGTGATGTGATAACATTATCTTGGTTAATCCTCATAATGAATCAAGAAAGTTGCCATCATCTTCGCTTTCCAGGGCAGGAAACAAAGGTAATTTGCTTGAGATCTCGGGGCGCTGATTTGTAAACTGGGCTGAGATGCCAGGACACAGTGACTCTAAAGACAATGCTCCCTCTCAGCAAAAGGCTGCTTCCTTCCTTGACAGAGCAAAAATCCCATTCACAGATGAAAAAACCAGTTTGGAAGGGTCTCCTGGGCGACTAACAGGCTTTCCCAAGGCTCAGGGGGAGTCACTGGCATGAGCACAGGCCTGGAGTCAGAAGGAGGGATTTTTTTGTACAAGGCTCATGGTTGTGCAAGCTCAGGGAAGGTGCCCAACCTCTCTGACTGTCAGTTTCCTCATCTATGAAATGGGGCTCACAGTTCACGGGGTTGCTGTGATGGTTCGTGAACGGTCATGTTTTCTTCCACCAGGGATCCAGGAGAGTGTGGAGAAAGCCTTAACCAAGCTCATCTCTCCTACCTTCCAGAACTAACTGACTCTTTCTCCATTGGGAGAGTCCTTGCTCCAGGCAACACATCCTTTGTGTCTCCCTCACGACCACTCACAGCAGACTTCCCGGGGAAGCCCGGGGGACCCTCCCACCTACAGAATTTGCACACGTGCGTGGACTGATGAGGGCCTTTGGGAGGGCTCTCTCTGGCTGTGGCTGGGTTCTAAGAAAGCATGTGCACAAAAATGATGAGACTTTGCCCAGTTTCAAACAAAGTGTTCAACCATCTCCCAGAGAAAGCCAAACCTCTCCGTTTTGCCTCATTTTGCCCCTGCAAATAAAACAACTGTAGGTCAGATAGGGCACTATCGCAGAGGTGACCTTAGTCATGCACCTGGCCTGAGAGAGCAGGGAGGGAGCAAACTCCATTAGCTCCATTTTGCAGATACGGGAAATAGGTACACTTGCTTCTAGGCCGGTATTTTTTGGTTTTTGACCCCAACCCACTATACACATATACATATCTCTCTATCCTCCCTCCCACCCTCCCTTCCTTCCTTTCTTCCATCTATCCATGCATCCATCATCTCTCCTTGGAACATGTACATTACGCTCTGATATGTTCTGTTCTACTCATTTCTTTTCGTTTCACTATATTCTACTTCATTTAAAAAATGCTCATTGCTTTAAAAAAGTGCTCATTGAGATTTCAGAATTTCAGGACTCCTTAATAGGTCACAACGCAAAGTTTGAAAGACACTTCTCAAGGCAATCCAGCAAGTCAGGGCCTGAGCTCAGCCTGAGAGTTCACTGGGGATTTAGAGCAGCCTGAGCTGGTCCTTAGTGGTCATGTGGGAATTTGGAGCCCTGAACTGAATCATTAGCGCCAATCCTATGCTGGAGCCCGCTGTACAAGCTCACAAGAGTTGACTGTATCTTCCGATCTCAGCATTCAGGGAGGCATGTGGGTAGCTTAGATCAGCCAAGGTGGGAATATTTACACCACGTGAATCAGTGTCCACCATAAGCCAGAGAGAGCTGGGTTCTTCTCTTGGAGAGCTGGCTATTTAAACATTTAAACCACTGACGAACACCCATTCTGCCATCACTCTTCCCTGTGTTAACTTCCCTAATTACAAAAATGGAGAAAATTATATTCATCATCTACCACAGTGGGATGCAGAGAGTCTTCTGTAAACTTGGGAGGAAATCATTATATTAATATAAAGTTATGGTTGGGGTCCTGATCATGAACCCAAGAACCCACACACAATGGAGCCAGGTATATGTGTGGATCACTTTCTGTATCCAATGAGCACATAGAGGCCACGTGTCCGCGGTCTGGTGGCTAGAAGGGGGTGGGGTTGGTGGAGTGGGAATAGCAGGGAGTCGAGAATTAAGTTACTGGAGTTCTTTCCAATGTCTTTCAACTTAATGCATACTTATTGAGGGTTATTTACAGAGGTTATTCACAGATTTGGCTCATGGTATTAACCTAATGCTGCTTATAAATTTATCGCAGGCTATTCTCAGTGCCTCGATTTAAAGCGGGCACTCCTTTACTTCTCTTACCTAACTACTGCTAAAATGCTCATTTGTGGCAGAGTCAACTGTCAATTGCATTCATGCTATCAGTGTAGGCTGGCAACCTCGGCCTGCTTACGGACGGCCTCACGCTCCCTAAGCGCACCCCACCTCCAGACAGCCCAGGAGGGAGGGAGGGGACAGAGCTCAGCTGTGATGGCAGGAGAGAGACAGTTTAGGAAAACAGAATGATTTCTATGAAAGTAAAACAGTAACTCTGATGTCCTGGTGTAGCTGGTTGACTGTTTCTTAAGTCAATACCTAAAAGAAATTGGCCGGATAGGAGTAGCATTTTATTCCAGATACACAGCTTTTTGAGGGGAGGAGCACTACAGACACGCAAAGCCACGTGTGTGTATGAACTTCCGTTGCATCCAGTCCTCACAATCGGAAAATGGCTGTAGTTAAGGAAAAGGCAGGGTGACATCTCCAATCCGCTATTTGTACAGGATGTGTTGCTAAGAAGGGAAGACAGCTGTTTTTGTGGATTCGGGATCAAACTAGATGCTGTGTGCTTTTGAATTTGCCCCTGGACGCTTTCCAGAGCCCAAGATTCCGACATTATGAAGCAACAACCGGTTGCGAGCCCAGAAGATGAAAAAGTTGAGAAGGCATGAGTCAGGATTGATGCCTTCCCTCTGCGAGTGGGAATGCCGAGCGGAGCGCAGGCTGTAACAGAGAAGCTGCAAGAAGCAGACTTGCTTTGAAGGCAGTGGGACAGCTTATCAGCCGTCAGTGATATCTATGGCTCGCTAGAGAAAATCCCACAGGGCGGAAAGGAAGACAGCAAAACAGAACGCTGAATTTCAGTTTCCATTTAAAAAAAAAAAAAAAAGCCCCAGAAAATGTCCTTCAGTTTCCCCCAGAAGTCCGGTCCAGGGTTGGGAAACCACCCTAGTTGCTATAGGAATTATAAAAACGTCAAGGTAGCCATTGCCATAATACTCTATTATAACAACAATTTCCTGTAATTTAAAAAGTGATGCTTCCCTTTTAACGGACTCCAAAAAACTACTGTAATGAACAAAAAATTGAGATTGTATTATGTAATTGTGACCCACCACACCCTTTCCAGGAAGGTGAACGTGAGCCCTGAGATGCACGCCTCTGCCCATGGGAGACAGCTGGACACACAGGGCTCGGTAGGATCTCAGGGACAGCCGACCCCGTGACCGCCGCCGCTGGGGAGCCGGGAGCTGCCGGACTTCCTTGGAAAACTACCAGAAAGATGAGCTGGTGGCCGGCAGAGGTGGCGAATTGTGGGCTTCCCCTTACGTAAACTCAAACAGGCGAAACTGTTGGGAAGAACAGTCACTGTGGTTCAAAGACACACATGACTGCCTCCAAGCGGATTCTGATCCGGACGCAGAAGGGCACCTACAGGAACGAAGCGTGCCACCTCGGGAGGGGTGCTCCTCACGCTGGGAGAGGCTGCTCTGGAGCGCGTTCCTGTCCCCCATTAATCTTAATATGCTCATTACACAGTTTTTATTAATTCGTCTTTTCTCTCTGCCGGTGGAGTTTTCGGCTGCATTTTAATCACTTGTGTCAAATGGAAAGCTTGAGGGGATATAAAAAATGTTTCTCCTTTGCTCTGACAGCGTGATTCTATGTGTTCCTGAACTCCAAAATCTCCTTAAATTCAGACATCAAAACAACGTGGGGTCTTCAAAGCAATGACCTCAGACCCAATACCTCCCACTTCCCCGGCAGAATGTTGAACTCCCCTCTAGGAAAATGAAAAAAAAAAAAATGCGGTCACTTTCCATCTTTCAGATCTCTGAAAACCCAGGGCCTGACTGTGAGGGCTTCAAAAACAATGAAATCTGGAAACGGAAACTTGACAGGAGGACTAGAAAGCAAGCAGCAGCGGTGAGCTCTTCAGCATCAATGAGGGCGGGCGGGCGAGCGTGCGCGGGCGGCGGGCACAGAGCCTTTCTTCTCTGACAGACCAGGACTAAAGGGGTCCCCAGCCTCCTCATGCTGTGACTGGGCCGGAAGGCACCCCCCTGCCCCCCTGCCCTGCAAGGCTGCAGCCGGGAGCGAGGCCTGGTAGCAGGTGGATGCTCCCCGTGATGCTGTGTGAACCATCCCCAACCCAACCAACCCACAAACCCCCGCCAACAGGGCTATGGCCTCGGCCACGTGAGACAGCTTAATCCCTCCCCGCTCAGAAGGGCCTTCAACACCCATGCAGTCACGCTGTGTGGGGTGAGGGGGGCTGCTCCCTGGGCCTCAGGCTTCCAGCTGGCCCCTCTCAGCAGACTCTCCTCTGGCTTCCCCTCAGATCCAGCAGAACTCCCATCCTGCTGCACAAGGAAGGATGGTGGGATGCAGCTGGACCCAGGGGGAGACTGTACTCCAGGGTTTAGAACAAAACCTGTGAGACATGGGCCTCGTACAATGCAGGGCCCCAGAGCTGGGCCCCGGAGTCAGGCCACCTTGAGTCCAAATCCTGACTCTGCATTTGGCATGACAATCCCCTCTAAACTGTTTTGCTCATCTGGAACTAAAGGACACATGTGTGAAGGGGCTGGCACCCAGTAAGGATATAAGGAACAATATACTATTATCTCTGGCCTTCTTCCTGTCTCTCCAACTCACCCATGCCCTCCTCTGGGAAGCCTTCTCTGCCTCCCCCAGAGGAGAGGCAGAGTCAACCCCCCTCCCAGTGTGCCCTCCACATGTGCCCACAGCTCCCAGGCTATACCAGAGCATGTGGCTTACACCTCTCTCACCAGACTGGGATCTTCTCGAGGACAGGAACTGTGACTCAGTGCCCTTTCTATCTCTACAGCCAAACAGTCTGGCCCGTGGTAGCTGCTTAATAAATGTCAATTAGTTCATGAGGCGGAAGGTCCCAAGAAGTTGATTTACTTTCTCTTTTCTCTTCCTTCAAAGGGGGAAGTTGTAAATGATAATAAATTGCCCTAATATCCATGCTGCTATCTAAGATTATGGGGCCAATAACTATGTCTATTTGTTCGTTCATGAGCTCCTTGGAAGACAAATGCTGCCTGAATTTAAGAAGAATTTAAGAAGTGCCAGGTGGGCCATCATAGTGAAGAAGTGGTTAATTCCTGTCCCTCACTGTGCCAGAGTCATGAAGGTTGCATCCTTCCCTGTCTGGCAAATACGGCTGCTCCCCATTCCACCTCCAGTGATGGCCCCCTCAGAGCCAGCATTTGGGGTGGGCTTAGGGGTGTTTACTGAGTGCTCCCCCGGTCTCATTTTCTATTTCCTCATCCTGGGGCTGTAAAGTGTCTTGTACATCAAGGCAGTGAGTGATCTAGGGCCTGGAAGATTGAGACTTCCCCCAGTCCTTCCTGCTTCAGCCCTTTCCCGTCTGACACTGGACCAACACAGTAGCCAGGCTCAGCCCAGGGCCCACTGAGTGATCTGAGGCCAACCTGGCAGAGGATCTACCAGGTCAGCAATGACCCCGGTAGCTAAGAAAGTCATTTTGCAAAGGGCTCCCCTTTGCCTCTGCAGGGCTTAGGCAACAATGCCAACAATTTGTCCCTAAAAATGTTGCCCGGGTTATAAACCCAGTCCTGACTCCCTTTCCAGCAGCCACAGGGACACCCAGGCTCCTCCCTGTCCAGTCACACACATCCTTCTCCGCCATTCCAGCCAGGTCGGCTGGTGGCTTCTGGCCTGACATCCCCACCTCTGGCCCTCAGGACAGATGAGGGACATGTAACCACTCTGGCAGGTTGCTGAGTCCTGATAAGGTGTCCTATGCTTAGAGCAAGGGCTGCTTGTGTTCAGAGATCAGCCAGAGGGGCAGGACAGCCTCCAACCCCCTTTGCCATGTTGGCCCCAGTGCCCTGGCCCAGTAAGAGAAATGTTCTGTGGAGAGGACAAGGGTGGATATAGCACATTCAGCCAAAGGCCTGCTATGTAAAAACTGTATAGTTCACTATGACTCAACGAGAGAGAGAAGCATCAACCTACTGGGGGAAATTCTAGTCCCTTCCTCCAGGGGACCAGGCCTCAGGTAAGTAGAAGGGCCTATGAACGTTTTGGAGTGGCTGCAAGTCATCCCCAGACTCCCTCCTTTCCTCTCAGGTTCTCCCACCTGGGTTGTTAGGTATGTATATATGTATGTATTTGAGAGAGAGAGAGAGAGAGAACGTGTGAAAGTCGGGGGAGGAGCAGAGAGAGAGAGAATCTTCAAGGAGACTCCTCCCTGAGCCCAGAGCCCAACATGGGACTCGATGTCACGACCCTGAGATCATGACCTGAGCCAAAACCAAGAATCAAATGCTTAACTGACTGAACCACCCAGGTGCCCCTCCCACCTGGGTCATTTAAATGTTTAAATATTCACCTGAATCTTTATGCCCACATTACCTTCAACTTGAGGACTACAGTTGAGATAATAGTTGTTTTCACAAAATGAGTAGGCCTCCTTGGGTAATTTTCCTCAATTCTTCTTCAGTAGGCTTTGTTTGGAATAGGCTTTTCCTACCTTGAGCCTCATTCAGGATAGGAAATTTAAGAGCTGGTCTGAGTGAGGCCTATTTCCAGTTCATTCTGGGGTCACTCCTTCCACCCCCATCCTGGGCATCTCTTGTGTCCAGGTTGGGTCTCCTGGTGCAGTCTGTGATGCCCTCCCTCCTTCTATCCCCCACCCAAGAGAGATCATGAGAGGTGGAGGTAGGTGCCATATTTCAAGGAAGAGGGCAGTGGATTGGGGACGAGGAGGTGATAATGGCTTTCCTTATAAGACAGGGATGGTAAAAAATAATTTCCAGACTGTACAGAGCACTGCTATGAAGAATTACTTAAAGGGTCAAGGGGAAATCAATGGAAACATCTTCTTTGGTGCCTTTTCATATAGGACAGTCTACCTTCTTGTTGTGGCAATCTGACAGAGTCTGGAGGATGGACTAACCAGTCCCTTAATTCCTTTCTAGCTCTTCAGTTATGATGAAGGTCCAACAGGGAGTGTGTCAGGAGAAAGATGGCCAAGAAGGAGGGGAGGATGCCACATTTATGTTACAAAGGAAATCTCTAGAAAAGGTAAATCAAGCACGAAATCCTAGTGGCTTATTCTTAAGAGGAGTTAGTGAGGGCCATCTATTTGTTGGTCTATCTTTATCTCATCTCCCATATCTTTCACATCAATCATCCATGTAGATCTAACAATCATCTATATTGATATATTGATCACATTTATCCTACCTACCTACTTACCTACCTCTCTTATCTATCTTCTATGTCTATCATTTCTTTCTTTCTTTTCTTTTCTTTTCTTTTTTCCTTCCTTCCTTCCTTCCTTCCTTCTTTCCTTCCTTCCTTCCTTCCTTCCTTCCTTCCTTCCTTCCTTCCTTCCTTCCTTCCTTCCTTCTTTCATCATCATCTCTCTATTAGGAAGCACTATATTATTTGAGCAATGCGCTTTTGAGGTGGACTTAACTCAGTTTCAGCCCATTTTATTGCTATACCAAATGCTACAGTTTGGGGTGACAAGGGTGAGATGGCTTTATAAAAATAAATAAAAATTTAGAAAAGAAGAAAACAAAAGATAACGAGAAACTTAGACAACACCAAAAGAGTATTAGTTGGTTTTCAAGGGCTGCATTATCAACTACATGAAAGCATGGACCAAGCCTCATGCACAGCATCACCTTCCCCACCCCAGCACAGTTCTGTTCATACAGTAGGAGTGAAGCAGAAGTCTGAATCGAAGTTCTCCTTGTAGGCAATTGAATTCAGCCTTCTCACCAAAACCTGACTATACTTTAGACTTTAAAAAAGGCTGCTCTAAGGCATACTGAAGGACTTGATGTCTGCCATCTTGCTTCTTGAGATTCACATGCCGAGAGGCTTTCCATCTCGATGAAAATAAGACCAAGAGCCCCAGGCAAAGGAATGGGATGGGGCTGGGGTACCCAGCCATATGTGGGAATCAAACCATGCCATGTTGAGGGCTTTCATAGCTCTGCTAAGATCAGGACAATTATGTAGGAAGAATGTCTCACTGGCCTGCCATCACTGTGTAGAGATTTTAATTTAGAAATGGACCAGAGGGGCCAGGCAGCATCTACCACACAGGTGCTCTACTGTGCCAGCACGGCAGTTTGGGGGGTTTCTGGGATGACATGTTGCTGGAACCTGCTGAAACCTGCACAGTCGATGAAGAAGCCCTCCAGCGGTGCCTCACGAATGCTGGAAATGCAACATTTTTAAAGACACAAAAAGATGCCTTCATGAGGCTGTAACATGGCAGGCTTCAGCTATCAAATGACCGTTCCTGATGCCATCCAGCACATGCAATGGAGACCACAGGGTCAAGAAAACACCTGCCCCAGAAAATGCCCCCATCATTTCAGACATGCTAGCCCCTGCTTAGCTATGAGGGGTTACGTCAGTGTAATGCCTGCCTATTCGAGGATGAAGAAGAGCCGTATGCACAGAGGCCATGAGACAAGTGGACAGAATGACAGGTGGCCCCAGTGCCTGGTGGTCTTGATGAGTCCCCTGGCAGTGGTGAGCTCATTCCCATTCGGAAGGTCTAAGGATAAGAGACCCCTGGATCCTGTGGCACTTGTCAGTGGCTCTGAGTGCCATGCAGAGTTGGGTCTGGCTATAACTGGCAAAGAGAAGGCGGCATTTTTTTTTTCCAGAGGGTCATTTGTCAAGGCTATGGAGCCCTACATGCACCCTTCAAGACTACAGTGATCACTCAAATGATGCTGCCAAGCTCGGGGGAGGATGTGCCATTTGGCTCTGTCATGAGAAACGTCCACTTGGCATAGCCAGAGGGCCATGGCAAGAACTGTTTAATGTCCCTGGGAATCAGTGTCCAAAGCATTCAAGCCATTGGGAGAGCCAGACTGCAGGATGCTGCTGACAGATACCCAAGGCAGCCCCCCGGGACAGGGTGCTTACAGGGGTGTTCAGGGCCACTCCCGCTGTGCCTGCTCGTGAAGACCAGAAAGGGATGTCTGCTCTAAGAGAACAGAAAGGAGCATCTCATCGCACGCAGGCTCCTCAAACCAGTCACACACACACCTGGCAGCCACTGTGCTGGGTCAGTGCTTCAAGCTGGCAGATTTCGGAGCAGAGACCAAGTAAGAAAAAATCCACCATAGAGAGGATTACAGAAGGCTGTTTGAAGGTACTAATGGAAAATAAGATCGATCAGCTGGAGGAGAAAAATCACAATGTCTTCCATCACAAATCAAGCATGAAGCTAGTTATGTGCCCGAGGGGAAAAGGGAGACTCTCGGCAGGGTCCGTGAGCCCCTGGGATCCAGCCCTGCCCCTGGGTCCCTCAGTCAGCTTCGACCACGTCCTCCTCCCTGGCAGCCCTTCCTTTACCCCTCCCTCCACACTTGCGGAGGTCCTACGTGTCCTTCCAGGCCAGCGTTAGTGTGACCTCCTCCAGGGAGCCTGCCACAGACACCACTAACCCTTGCTCTGTGCTTACTGCATGCATGTATCGGCGCACTTGGCCTTCTGTACCTGGTGGATGCAGATAGTGGTGGATAGGCCTACCTTCCCCATTTGCACACTAATGTTTTACATACGGACTCAGACATTTAACAGTCAAAAATCAAGGCAGCCAGAAATATACTCAATGCTTCAAAGAGCACCAGTGCATCAGGCAGCGCCCCGGAGACGTGGCCGGGGCAGCTGTGCGGGAGTGTGGGCTGAGCGACAAATTCCGGCTCGGCCTCTAGCTGGCTGCGTGACACCGGGCAAGCCACAGAACCTCTCTGGATTTATCTTTGCTCTTCTGGGAAATAGCAACCATACCCTCCCCATCAGGTTGCTGGGCGGATTCAATGAGATAGCTCAACTGGCAGGCGCTCAACTGAATGCCCACGAAACCCGACAGAACTAGAGCCTGCGCTCGCTGAATCAAAAGCCACATGCCTTCCGAGGATCACTGCTTCGCAGAGGCAGCTTGGGGTCACGTGGGTTCTGGAGTCAGACTGTCTGGATTTGAACCCTTGAGAAATTTCTCAGTTTCTTCATCCACAAAATGGGAAGGATAATGACAGGGTAGTTGTGAGGAGGAGACGGGAGTCACACACTTTGATGTCTGGTGCTTGCAAAGCTCTCAATAAATGTCCGCTAGTCTTAGGATTTGGAATCTGATTTTGCACGGTGGGACTTGAAGAAAACAATCCTGTTTCACTGCAGGGAAACAGGGAACGTGGAGAATGAAATCATGATGCTCAAAGCCTCCAGACCTTGAACTTCTAGTTGTCAAAGCCACAGGGGGAGGAAACAGTAGATGAGGGTTTTTCAAGGTGTGAATCCTCCCTGCTATTTGGTGGCTAGATGTAGATGCTTGGACCCTATCCCAGATCTGTGGAAGGAGATTCTCTGGGGGTGGCGCCTAGAAGGATGGACTTTAAGCAAGTTCCTCAAGGGATGTGATCTCCCCTAAAGCTGTCCAAAGGCTGTCGTTCTCATAGAAACTACTGATACGGAGACAGCTGGTGGTATGCACCAGCGTTAGTTCGGTGATATGGAGCCTCTCACTGGTTCAAAGACTGTTAGCCAAGGGAAGGTGTGTTCTGTACATGTGGGGGGGTGGTGCCACTGTGAGTCTCCGTGGCATGTGGATTCGTGGGCCCCTCCTGGGTATCTCTACCATGAGCGCTAGGGATCTATGTGTTAGAGACACCGGTGCGCTGGAGCTGCCCTGAACTGCTCGTGAGAGCTAAGTGTGTGCCTCTCTTTCCATTTCTCCACATTTAGCGGCTTCCCGTTGGCTCTCCGAAATTCACCACGGTGGGAGTCCTCATACCTCAAAAATCAGCAAACGATACAATGAGGGCTCTTAAGTTTGTTCGGAGGGCCAGCATACTAGCATTCCCCTGGTTCTCATCCATAATAAATTCTCTGCTAGAACCCAAACTCTACGGAATGTGGTCCTGGGCACTGTATTTAGGTCCTTGGATGGTTTGGGACCATTTAGAGCCTGGCTTCTGAAAGCCTACCTGCTCGATGGTGCTCATGATGCTAACAGTGTTCTGGTGTTCAAGTCTTCATGCTGGGGCTCAGGAGAAAACCTCCTTTGCGCTCTGTGGTCATACTCTACACTCCAGTCCTGGGCTGGCCATGAGGCAAACTGCAGTCTTGATACCCAAGTGGAAGAGAGTCGGACGTGGGTGCTTCGGAGCCAATCCCTCAGTGCCACTAGAAAAACAACCCTGTTCTCCTGAGGGCTGCCCCGTGGTCTTCATACCTGCAGGAAATCAATCTAGAATGCTCAGGCAGAGCAGAGGTTCTACAATAAATCTCCCTCTCATCCCACGGAGTGGAGGGTTCCGGTGGAGGGGTGGCCCAGCTAAGCTTTAGCCCCGGTCCCCAGCCTGCTGTTGAGACACCCCAGCTGCCTTTCGAAGGGTCACCCATTAAAGACACAAGCCCTGCTGTTGGCACTGTTTTGGCCGATCGGCCCGGGGGGAAACACACACACTTTTCTTTTGAATTCTTCCACTCAGCAGTCAGGTGAGTCCGGGGGAATTCAATCCAATTTCTCAGTAAATCCTCCTATGCTCTGGAAGGACACGGTTTGAAAAATCTATTTTTGTGCTTTTATTTACTTAAGGTCTGCATGCCCGGGGAAGCTTTCTCATAGTGCCATCAAACTGCCTCTCACTTACCAGGAAAAAAAAAAAAAAAAAAGAAAGAAAGAAAGAAAAGAAAGATCCCACCTTCCTGGAAGACTACCAGCAAGAGCCAGGCCACACAGCCTCTCTTCCCATCCCTGTAGGCCTACGGCAGGCCTCCTCAGCACCCATGCCATCTGAAGCCCTGGGGGGAGGGGCTTGAGGAAGACATCTTCCCAGTGGGACTGCAGCTCTGGGCCCTCAAGTCCCTGTGGCAGGAGGCCCCCTCGTGCACCCTGCACAGCTCTCCCCTTCCGGGGCTGCCCAGGGCACGTGGATTTCTGCTTTCCTGGTTTAAATGCTGCTTTCGTCCAGATGCCTAGCCTATCTCTGTGGGGTCTGCACCTGCCATTCCAGAGGTTTCCCGGAGTGAAATGTGGGGAGCAGGGCTGGGTATCTTTGGACAGTCTCATCTTTCTAGAAGGGCCTAATGCTCAGATCAGAAGACAAATGTACTCAGTGTACTCGGGGGCTTGGGGTTGTCTGTATTGGTAAACTTCCACTTCTGCCTCTGTGTCAAATCGACGCAGCTGGGACACCGTCCAGCCAACTTCAGGGTGGACCCCTAACAGGACCCCGGCGCCAGCAATGGTGGCTTGTAAAGGTGCCGCCTACACGGTCATGGGTGGCTGTGGAGGGCGGAGAGTGGGAGTACAGGCCTCTATAAGGAATGGTCAAAGAGCTCCTCTTCTCTGCCCTGGCTCCTTCCTCCACTTCCCTGGAACTACGCACAGCTGGGGGCCCCCGAGTCCGTGCCCCACTGCTGGCCCTCACCCCAGTGACCAGATCCCAGCCATCTGGCTGTGGCTGGCTGTTGGGAGAAGAGAGGGCTAGACCAGCATCTATGGGACTTCGGGCCTCTGTCACTAACCTGTCAACACGTGAGACCTCTCTGGGTCCCTAGAGCACCCCAGCCCCTGCTGGTGAAATGAGGCCATGGGCGCAGGCTCGTGGTTCCGTACCCAGCTGAGCAGCAAAATCTCTTAGGAGCTTTTAAGGTACAGATTCCTGGCTCCTAGCCAGACCAAGTGAATTAGAAATTCTGGGAGTGAGTCCCAGGAATCTGTATTTTGGAACACAGTTTCTCAGGTGATTTTGCTGTAGCTGTTCAACTCAGCGCTGGGCTAGGCTCCCCCATAAAAACCTTCCCATTAAAAACAGTCTATTATTTTGTGTCCTTTCACCCAGTTATGAGCCGGGATGGGGAAGGGAAAGCATGGGGGTAAGAATCATTTGCATGCTTTGCCTCGCTAGCAAACAGAGCTGGGGCTAGAATACCGTCCCCTCTCTGGCCCTGTTGAGTGGCCACCGGCCAGCCATGGAAGGCAGTAAGGGGCCACCACTGGTGAGGGGTGGGTGAAGCCCTTATTAAGGCTTCAGCCCCCCTCTCCCACCTCCCATGGACAGGACTCCATCATAAGAGGATGATGAAGAGCAAGAGGGCCGCCCTCAGCCTCAGCCTTGGCCTAGCCATGCCCGGTGCTAGACAGGTGTGGCCCGGGTCTCCCTTCCGCCCAGGATCCCGTCAGGTCCTGCAGGCTGCCTTCCCCTCGTTGATGTGTCAGGAAAGCCCTTCAAGATAAGTGACAGCCATGCTGAGACCAACTTAGTCCAGGAAAAGCAAACCCTCACCTCCTGATATGAATGGATGGGAAGGGCCTGGCAGATGACCTCTAAGAAAGCCTGATTAAAGAGGGACTCCTGGGTCTGGCTGTCCCAGTGTTTGCACGTGTGGGTAAGGAGCCAGCACAGCCCACCCTGTACCAAGATGAGATTCAGAACGGTTATGTTCACAGAGAAGACAGGAGGTCTCCCTGCCCCGACGTTCTCCTTCCATCCCAGAGGAAATCAGTCTCTCATTCCAACTAATGAGTAAGGGGTAGAGCTTCCGGGGCGGCCCTATGAAACCATTTGCATGCTAGTTTGACATTTCTACCAACACTCATTCCACATGTTAGCTGCTGGCCAGGGACTGGTCTATGCTAGATCCTTACAGGGAAGATTTATTGATAAAATCATATTGCAAACAACACCACTCACAGCAGCCAATACTGACTGACCATTTACTCCTTGCTGGGCACCGTGCTAAGTGCCTGACATCGACTGCTTCGTTTAATCCTTACAATAGCCCTGCAGGGGTGATCGTATCTCCATTTTACTGGTGAGGAAGTAGAAGCTCAAAGTGGGAAGCTACTGGCTCCCAGTCTCCCAGCTTGGGAATGGTAGAGGCAAAATGGGAGCCCTGGTCTGCTGACGTTGAACTCCTAGGCCATTCTGCCTTTCCAAAGAGGACGGCAGTTCGGAGGAAAGGAAAGCAGTGGGGAATCGAAGGGAAGCCCGGTCAGTTATGAATAAAGAGTCGCATTTGCCAAATGTCCAAGGCCCGAGGAAGTACAGAAGCATGACCCGCAGCCCCTGCCCAGAGCGAGGGCGCAGCTAGGACAACATGCGCCCTTCAAACAAGGGACAGACAGACAGCAGAAGGTCCTGACTAGGTAACAAGGTAATCAGTGCAGATAGACGATAGGACAACACACGGTGGTGTCAGAACTGAGCAGAACAGGCAGGCAGCCGATGCCAACGAGGCATTTGAGGTGATTCAGTGCGGGAAGGAGGAGGCTGCTGGGTTCACCCACTGCCCTCGTCCACAGACTTACCATATTCATTCATTCGTTCGTTCATTCATTCATTCAATACTTCTTCACCATCCTGACTATATGCTAGGCACTGGGGTACAGAGAAACGAATGAGGTAATTCCTGCCCTCAAGGAATGCAGTGACCACGAGGGGAAACGGCCCACAACACACTCTGGCGCGTGATAAATGGGGGGCGTACGAGGTACAAAGGAAGCAGAGGGCAGGGAAGGCTTGGCCACGATGAGCCCGGGCTTGGATGCTCGCAGATGAGCAGGAGTCTCCTTGCGGCTGAGGGTGGAGCGCCACCTCAGGTGCGGGAACAGCAGCCGACTGGGATGGCTTGGTCAGGGCGCTGCAGGAAGCCGAGGAGAGCAGAGAGCAAGGCCTGGGGTGCTGGGAAGAGAGGAAGGTGGATGGGAAGACAGCAGGAGCGCAGGAGGTGTCATGGGCTGAACTGTGTCCCCCCACAAAGTCATATGTTGAAGCCTTGACTCCCAGTGTGATGGAATTGGGAGACAGCCTCTCCAGGAACCAACCACGCTGACCCTCTGACCTTGGACTTCCAGCCTCCAGAACAGAGAGGCACAGATTTCTGTGGTTTAAGCCCCCCAGCCCGTGGTACTTCGGATGGCAGCCCAAACGGACGAAGATGGATGGGGCAGGTATATTTGTTTGCAACCTACTGAATTTGAACAACTGATCTGCAGTTCAAGAGGCAAGTAGGGCCCGGGGAAAGATGAAGACAATCACGAGCGTGTAGATGGTCCCTGAGTTGGGAATATGGCGGGGTCAGCCTGTGAAATGGAGTTGGTAACAACACGGTAAAGGATGGAAGTTGGGGAACACCAACCAGGAAAGGACAAGGAGAGGAAGGGGACAGGTGCAGGAAGCTGAGAAGAAACATCCAGAGAGGGGGAGGGGAGTCATCAGTAGGTGCCGAGGACAACACAGATCAGGAGGACTGTGCACAGGACATCAGGAAGGAAAACGCTGCGGAGTGCCCAATGCCTCTGAAAACAAGGAGCAAATGCTATTTTGGGGACAAGGTGAGTTATGGAAGCCAAGTGGCCACTGCTAGGACATGAGCAACCAAGAAGGGGTGATTTATTTGTTTTGATTTAAACAACAAATATCTGAACAAGGGTTTAGTCTCCAAGAAGCCAGGAGAGCCTTCTTTGCCCTTTTCCAGGGTCTTTCCCTGGCCTCGGGGCCTGGGAGCACTGTAGCCCAGGACTCAGGCAAGCCTCCTGGGCATGGTAGATCCCCTCTCACCCCCTCTGCCCAAGCTGCCCCCCAGTGAAAGCCAATGTCAGACGCTCATGGCTTCACAAATATCACACCGTCCAGTCCTTCTGAACAACCTCATGAAGGTGGTATGCATAGTGCAGTCTACAGGTGAAGCAACTGGTGCCTGGACAAGTGAAGTTCACCAGCCTAGAGGCTCATGGATAGTAAATGGGATGTGTGGATTTGAATCCACATGGGTCAAACTCCATTATACTCTCCCACTACAGAAGAACATCTCCCAGTCCTGTCTTCCTTAAAAGAGCCACCCGTACTGACCCCACACACTGCCCGACAGGGATAGAATAGGACACACCTATGACAAGCCACTGCTGGGCAGATGTTGTAGGAATGACCCGAATTTGTTTACTCTTCTGCATATCCATGCCCTTGAGCGTTCCCCTCCCATACCGATTCTATGCTTGGCCATGCAACTTGCTTTGGCCAGCGGGACAACAGCAAATATGATACAACCAGAGATCCATCAAGTATTTGTGTATTGGGGTTTGTTTGCCCTCTCGTGTTGCTCTTTGGAATGCTGATGTCTCATGTGAAGAAGCCCAGGCTGACCTGCCACAGAATGGGATAAGCCATTCCTGAGAAGGCCGCTCCAGATCAACCAGCCTCCCAACTACCAGACAGATGAATGTCGACCATCCCACCCCAGCTGAGCTGTCCTCACCAGAAGAACCACCCTGAAGCCCCCCAGAATCATGATAAATGAAATTTATTGTCTTAAGAAGCTATCAAATTTTGGGATGCTTCGTTTTGCAGCAAAGGCTGATTGATACAAGTCCTGAAAGAAAGCCCAAACCAGTTTCTCCTTCTAGCTCTGAAAAGTGGTGGGAAGTCTTGGGTCTCTGGTGTCCTCAGACTCTGTCAGCAGTGGAAGAACCACCCTAAGAATACAACACCATCCTTGGCCTGGCGGGTCCCTGTGCTCCTAGAGGGAGCAGGAAAAGGGACAGTCTTCTGTGTACCTAGCCTCTGGAAAGCACAGTGGGCCTGCCCCCAGCCAGCAGACAGCCCCTGGTGGGTGCCAGGTTATTTGGGGACAAGGTGATACAGAAGTCTGCTTCTGCCATACTGTCCCCAGCCTAGTGTTTTTCCATGGATGAGAAAGGAAGGAGATCATCTCTTTAGTGAGCACTACTGCAAAGGCTTCAAGGCAGCATTTCATCAAAGGGTGCTGGGGGAGCTCTTTTAGGAGGCTCTGCAAAACCCAGCAATCTCCAGCTCCGCTTAGCAAGGAGCTTGCCGTTTCTGTTTCCAGACAGGCATAAAAATGAATGAGTACCCCAGAAAGCTAACCTGATCAGTGGCACTTTGATAAGGTGACAACATTGCTCCCTCCTCCAGTCCAAACCCACTCTCTGTGGTGAACTATCATGGAAAGGAAGCATCGACTAATTAGAAGCATCTCTAGGACATGAGAAAAATCAGCATCTAAAAATGCCTAAGCAAAGAGAATTCCTCGTTAGGAAGAGAGACAACAACAACAAAATGCTAGGATGTCACTTTCCCCGAGCATGTTTATAAAGGGAGGAGGAGATAAGAATTAATTAGGACAGGAGCTTCTACCCGAGTGACACAGAAGACACAATTATTTTTGCTGCTTTTATAGACCAAGTGCCCCTTACAGGTGGGGACAGATGCCTGACGCCACCCGCCATTTTGAAAAATGACTTTTAGTCTTTGCTGGTTCTAATGAAGCTTGAAATGAAGACGTCCTTTTGTTTACTCCCCCTGTTTGCGAAGCCTTAGCCACCCATCAATAACACCAATGTCTGGATTATTTATTTCTCATTGCCCAACCTATGGGGCATTGAAGAATTTTACGGAGCCAAAACATGAGGCGTTCCTCCTGAGGGAGTGTGCGTGTGCCCCTCCAGGATGGCAGAACATGGCCCTTCAACAGTCTGGACGCTGACAGACAGGACCGATGCCCCACCTGGGGCGGGGAAAAGAGCCCTGAGAGTCAGAGGCTCCATTCTTGCCGCCCTCTGCCATTTATTAGCTGGGAGCTTTGGACAAGTCCCTTAACCTTGAGAAAATTCAGTAAAATGGAGGGTTTAGGGACTAAAAAAAAATATATATATATTTTAATTGTGGCAAAAACAAAAAAACCCCATGAGATCTAACTTAATACATTTTTAAGAATACAGTACAGGCTTGTTAACTATAAGCACAAGGCTGTACAGCAGATCTCTAGAACCTTCTTATTTTGCATAACTGAAACTCTACACCCTACAAACAACAACTCGAACTGCCCCCTCCCCCCAGCCCCTGGCAACCACCATGCTACTCTCTGTTTCTAGGAGCCTGACTACTTTATAGATACCTTATATAAGTGCATCATGTGGTATTTCTGTGATTTATTTCACTTAGCAGGATGCCCTCAGGGTTCAGACATCCTAGATTCTTATAGTAACACATGGTACTCACTGTTTGTATTGTATTTACATATATTAACTCATTTAATCCTCATGAACATCCTGTGAGGTGCAGTATCATTACTGTATCTCTTTGAGGCACAGGGAGGTGAAGTCATGTGCTCAGGCTCACCTGGTATGAACTTAAAAAACACAAAGTTGTTTCTGGACAGTTTATAATTTTTTTTTTTAAAGATTTTATTTATTTATTCATGAGAGACAGAGAGAGAGAGGCAGAGGGAGAAGCAGGCTCCCAAGGAGCAGGAAGCCCGATGCGGGACTCGATCCCAGGACCCTGAGATCATGACCTGAGCCGAAGGCAGACTCTTAACCATCTGAGCCACCCAGGCGCCCCAGTTTATAATTTTTATTTTAGGCAATATGCTTAATAGAGATACTGAGGATGACAGCAAAAGATGGGGCAGGGAGAATAAGCAAGAGGTGGTGTCTGAAGGATTCACCTTTGCAGAGTTGGAAGCGGTCCTTCCCAATAGAAAGCTTGGAGCTGGGGAGGCCTAGGTCCGATTCTGGCTCTACCCCTGCTCCAGGCACTTGGGGAAAAAAATTAACAAAATCAACAAGATCCCTGCCTCATGGAGATTACATTCTAGCAAGGAAGACAAAGAACAAACAATAAATACTTCAAATAATATAGTATATAGAAAGGGAAAGTATTCTGGAAAATACACTTGAGCAAATAGGGGTTTGGGAACACTGCTGGGAAGGCTAGTTGGAATTTTAAGAAGGGTGTCACTGAGAAGATGATATTTGAGGAGAGACTGGAAGAAGGTGAGAGCATCAATCATGAGGTAGAAGGATATCTAGGAAATCTTGCTCCAGGCAGAGGGGAGAGCTAGTGCAAAGGTCCTGAGGTGCACAAGGTTAGGATGTATGAAAAGCAGGGCAACAAAAGTTGCTAAGAGAGCAGATCTTCTAAGTTCTCATCATAAGATAAAAGGTTTGTAACTATTGGGTCAATAGATGTTATTTAAACTTACTGTGGTAATTTTGCAACATACACATGTATTAAATCATCGAATTGTACATCTAAAACTAATACGAAGTTGTAAGTGAATTATATTTCAGTAAAACTGGAAAAAATACTAGTTTTCAAGCCTCATTTTCTCTTCTCTACAAACTTTAATGAGCAGATCATCAATGTCTTTACTCGAGTCAATAATATAACACTTGGCAAGACAACTTATAGTCAAATACAGGCTTTCAGTTGGCTACAAATCTACCAGAACCAGATTCTCCTCTTATCCACACACATTTCATGAGAGACCTTTGTCAAATGCCTTGTTAAAATCAGGGACACTGTGTCTAAATATTTCTTGACCTCTCAGTCCAGCAGCCTCTCAGAAGAGGAAATGGCATTTGTCTGGTGTTTGTAATTTCTAGTAAACCTGGGGTGGCTTCTGCTGATCACTGCCTTCCCCTTCCAGCATTCACAATATATCATTTTATCATGCAGTTTAGACTCTCCTCTGTTCTGTAAATTCTCGAATTAGTTTCCTTTTCTTTTGGGGAAAGAAAAAAATCATTGACTACATTCAGTCTTCTGGGACTTCTCTTTTTCTCTGTGAATCTGCCAAGCTCACCAAAAGCAAGTCCATCTCCTTTTTTTCATTATCCTAGAATATCACAAACTGGTTCTGAAATCTGAACTTAAAATAGCTGGGTCTTCTCGGATGATTTCTCCATCTATCCTGAACTCCCATTTCCTCTTATGGGTCCCACAGTTTGCAAATCTTTCTTCTTCTTTTCTTCTTCATTTTTTTGGAAAAATTGCAAATTATTACATTAATGCAGCACATATTTAAATAATAAAAGCATTTCTATGAGAATCTTGCCAAGTTCTTTAAAGTTAACATATCTTTACAAGCCATGGGCAAAATGCACTGCAGATGTCATACAAATACCGTAAGTCCAATTTAACTTGGTTGACATTAATTTTGATCCAATCACTGAGCTAATTTAAAGATGATGCAGATATTAGTAAATTATCCATTTAGAAAATCTTTCTTCTTCTTGTTTTTTAAATATCTTATTTTTAAGTAATCTCTACACCCAACGTGGGGTTTGAACTCACAACCCTGAGATCAAGAGTCACGTGCTCTACCGACTGAGCCAGCCAGGCTCCCCGAAAATCTTTCTTCTTAATAGGCTTCTGTAGCCTCAACCTTCTCTTCACCCATCTTCCCTTATGTGAAAGCCATCTTTCCCAGAGAACACAGCATCCTCTGGACACTTGATGATAAAGGCCAACTTTGCTGCTCTCCCCCAACTCTGCAGCCCCCCTCCCCCACCACTGGCTGTCGGATACGCTCTCTCTCCTAAGGGCCTTCCCTGTCTGTCCAGTGCTCATTCTCTCACCCAGCTTCCAACCATCGTCCACAGCAAGGCCAACAACCATGTGGTCCTGATAGTCATCTGGCAGTTCTTTGCTCTTAGGCCAGAAAACTTTTAGAAAACTCTAATAAACTTATCACTGTCTCCCCCCTCCCCCAATACTTGAGATTTTGATGATGAGAATGTTGAAGAAGAAGGGGTGGGAGAAGAAGAAACTCTCAATTCAGGGTTTCCCACTAAGGTTTGTTCAGGGTCTCAGGTCTAAGGAATACAAAAGCTAGGAAAGGGCATCTGGGTGGCTCAGTGAGTTAAGTGCCCCAACTCTTGGTTGGAGCTGAAAAGCTGAGGTCGTGATCTCAGGGTCATGAGACCGAGCCCCACGTCAGGCTCCATGCTCAGTGTGCAATCTATTTAAGACTCTCTCTCCCTCTGCCTCTCCTCCCTTCCCGACCCTGCTCTTTCTCTAAAATAAATAAATAAGTCTTAAAAAAAAAAAAAAAAGCTAGGATACCCATATACATCTGGCTACCAGATTATATTTACATATACTTATAGGATATTAATAGGTATTTCATTATTACTTGGACTTTAGGTGGTGTTTCTTCTCCCTCACTGCTTCTCAATTCCTCCCTCATTTCAGTGATTCAATGACTCCACTGCTCAAAAATTCTTTCTAGTACATGTAAGGACGGATAAAAAGGAAGGTAGAAGAAGAAAGGACCCGAAGGGGGACGGACAGAGTTGCAAAATACTTGCATAGTTTAAAAGATAACATTTTACTTTGTCTCTCACCTCCTCATGGCTAGACATTCAGAGAAGATACAGAAAGTTTGATGTAAAAATAAATTCTTCCTTAAATAAGAAGAGAATGTTCTGAACTGCTTCTTCCCGGGGCTTCGTATTTATTACTGTTTCACAGAAATTGCCAGTCTAGAACAATCAGTTCACAGGGCTGTTAGAAAAGAACATTTACTGGGAGCAGAGAAGGATCAGGATTGCTGCTGAGAGGGGGTGCGAGGGCTGTGGATGGGGCTGGTCTCCCATCCCTCAGCCCCAACCTCCCTTTTGTCTCTTCAGGGGAAAGAGGAGCAATTACTCTTGAACCTAAGTAGGGGTGCTCATTCTCTCTGTCTCAGACACTTGGAAGTCGCTCCCTTGTGTCTGGAGAGCCAGCTATTGTGGAGTGAAGGGGAAGGAGTGCCAAGTGCAAAACCATCTGAGAGTCCGAAACCATCAAGATCATTTGCACTTTGTAGGTGGCTCTAGGAAAAGGTACTCACACTGCAGACTGACTCTCTCCCTTATTAAGAGTGGTGCTATTTCCCTCTAAATGGTCTATGTTGGGATAATTAAAAGAATAGTTTCTTTGAAACATGGCCGATTCAACCACATGTTATTATGTTTTATGTTTCCTTTCCCTCATAAATCCCTGAAAGAATATATTAAAGATATTAAAATTGTTGAACGCTGAGGACAGAGATGTGCAAGGAGGGCTACGGTCAAGGCTGACCAGAGACAGGTTGACCCCAGTCCCTCCCCCAGGGGTTCCCTCTAGCCTTCCCCCCATCCCTGCCCAGAGCCATCAAGGAAGTCAGAGTGGTATTCCAGGGGGAAATTGCTCCAGATAGGCTCCTGTTGGGGCAAAAGTGTGGTGCTAGATGAAAACAGGGAAGGAGGAGAAAGTCCACATCCTGAACAGCAAACCAAGCACGAGCCACTGCCCTCAATGGTTTAGGCCTCCCAGGCAGGAGAAAAGAATGGCTCCATGTCCTTCCCCCTGTTGATCAGAGACACCAGGCATTTGAGGAAAGCCTCCCAACATGAAAAGGTGAGCCCAAAATCATAAGGAAAGTGGAACTCAAAGGAAACCAGGCAATTCAGAAGAACAAGAAAACCTAGAGAGAGAAAGAAAAAAACAACAACCCAAACCCCAGTAATTAATATAATCAGTGATATCAGACATCGCATGTCGGAAACAACGGTGCTCTGAAAAAGAATCAGAATAGAAAGTACTCCTAGAAATTAAAAATATGTCAATTGCAATAGAAAATCCAATGGGAGATACTGGAGAATAAAGTCTAAGAAATAGCCCAGAAAGTAGAACAGACTCATAAAAGGATATGGGATAAGGAGAAAAGGGCAAAGGACTTAGAGGCCAGTCTAGGTTGGCCAACATCTAACTAACGGGGTCCAGAAAGGAAAAACAGGGGAAACAAAAGAACCAGTTGAAATACGAACACATTCTAGAATCAAAGAAAGGCATCTTCAGGTTGAAAATTCCCAGTGAATAACCAACTTAAGGAGCGGACCACAAAGAAAGGCAGGCATGGAGGGAGGGAAGAGGGGAAGGGGGAAAAACATAACAATTCAAGGCATGTTATTCTGAACGATAAAGAGGAGATATCATAAACTTCCAGAGAGAAAACTTGGGGAAACTTCTCAGTGGCCAAACCCCTCCCTGAGGGACAAGGAATATCCCTGTGCTCCAGGTGTGGAGAGAAAGAGCATTAAAACTCAGAATGGGGAGGTGACTGGGTGGCTCAGTCGTTAAGCGTCTGCCTTCGGCTCAGGTCAATGATCCCAGGGTCCTGGGATCGAGCCCCGCATCGGGCTCCCTGCTCCACGGGAAGCCTGCTTCTCTCTCCCACTCTCCCTGCTTGTGTTCCCTCTCTCTCTAATAAATAAATAAAATCCTTTAAAAAATTTTTTTAAAAAACCTCAGAATGGCGTCAGACTTTTCCAGGAGCTTGGAAGGTAGCAGAATGTTACTTTCCAAATCTGGAGGGGAATTATTTTCAGCCGAAAATTCCGTAAGCAATTAGCCATCATTCAGGCTGAGGGAGGACACAGGTGTTTTCAGACCTATGTGGCCTCAGAAACTTTGCTTCCCATGCACCCCTTCTCAGCTGCTGGAGGATGTGCTCCCCCCCAAATGAAGGACTAAAGTGAAAAAGAGAAAGCCATGGGGTCCAAGGAAAACAAGGACCTAAGACACAAAGGCGCAGTGAAGGGAAGTCCCCAGATGATGCCTGGAGAGTGACGAGTCCAGCCTAGAGCAGAAGGATGAAGGATCCAGGACGTGGAGGGCAGGGCTGAAGTGACAGATTATCTGAGGCTTGAGAGCATTTGGCAAATGGCACTGGTAGGCATTTGATAGGTCTACGGGGTGTTTGGGAAAAAACGTGCAACAGGTATGTAGTCAACTAAGCAATCTTTTAGAGGTAAGGGTTAACCCTGAGAAAAACAAAAGGTTGGATGAGAAAGGATGTGTAATTCCAGCACAAGAGCTGGTTCTCTAGGGAATAATATTGAAATCATCACTGCACTGGAAACACTGACCACAGATTATATCCCACTTTATATGTAATTCTATTGGGAAGAAGGGGAGGGGATGTAGGGGTGGGTGGTATGAGGGGATCAAACTTCCCCAATAGGAAGTCAGTAGGCAATGTTTAAAACCTGTCCATCAGGAAATGCAGGATAAGCATCTAATTTATGGAGATCAATACCAGAAGAAAGAACTAAAGGATTTTAAAGAGGTTGCTCTGGGGAATGAGGCTGGGGGGCTGGAGAGGGGCTGAGAAGGGTACTGCTGTTGGCTTTTAAACTCTCTTTTTGCAATACTTTGATAATATAAAACTTAATTTAAGAAAATAATGCATTCCCTTGACATTTATAGAAAAAAAGCTTTTATTTACTTATTTTTTTAAAAGATTTTATTTATTTATATGACAGAGAGAGACACAGTGAGAGAGGGAACACAAGCAGGGGGAGTGGGAGAGGGAGAAGCAGGCTTCCCGCGGAGCAGGGAGCCCGATGCGGGGCTGGATCCCAGGACCCTGGGATCATGACCTGAGCCGAAGGCAGACGCTTAATGACTGAGCTACCCAGGCGCCCCAGAAAAAAGCTTTTAATAGGGTAAATGCAGTGACAAAGAAACTCAAAATGGGGGAGATTAAGGTGGAGGAGGACAAAGGGGAAATATGACAAAATTCTCAGTGTGAAATGGTTTGAATTCAGAAAGCACTAATGTGATTTTCCTGCTGCCGGAAGCTTCCAGCACAGCACTCCTGTGATGCCGTGCTCTTTCTCCCCACACCTGGAGCACAGGGATATTCCATGTCCCTCAGGGAGGGGTTTGGCCACTAAGAAGTTTCCCCAAGTCGCTGTCACTCCCACCACATCTGTTCTCGGCTCAAGGGGAGGCCTCCAATTAGGAAATATGTCTGCTGAGACTTGCCTCCAGCTGTGAGCTGGAATGTTCAGGAATGTTCTGGAATGTTTGCTTTTGAGGCAGGAGAAGCCAAGAACTCTAGGAAACCCGCAGGGTGTGGGGAGCAGGGTGAGATGCAGCTGATGACAGGTGTCACAAACAGTGACCTCAGAGTTTAGAAGACAATCAAGGGAGAACAGGCATGGGTCACTTAGTAGTTTAGCCCAGCTGATGGATTTGATGGTGAAAGTCAGTCAGCAAGGGGAAGCTGGGCGTAGAGGGTGCGAGGGATATTTGACTGAACTGAGAGCTCCCTCCTTAAGGGCTGGAGACATAAAAAGGGAACATGTTCCCACCGGACCAGGAAAGCGTTAAATTATACTGGTGTTTACTCTTTCATGTCCAAGGCCTGGGAGTGGGGTAGAGTGTTTACTTTTACTCTCTCTCTGATGTATTAAGAGACCTTAATGAGGGCAGAGAGTAAACAAACATTTGATTGAAAACAGAAATGTCAATATGCACCCTCTACCTATTGTGGATACAGGAGAAGGCAATTTTAATAAGATTAAAACAATTAGACTTGAAGACTGGTGCATGCAAACCACATGAAAATGGAACCCTACTGCTCCGTGTGCAGAAGAAAATAAACCACGGCTGGTTGGCGGTTTCTTCTGATTGCATTAAATGCTCGGCTGTTCCACGCACTGAAGTTGAGGACTGTACTGAGGTTATATAAGAGACACACACTTTTCATTGGTAAGGTGCCAGGAAAAATGTAACTTGCCCTCAAATGGCTCAGAAAAATATTATGTGTGACTATTAAAAAGTATACACGGATATGTATCTATAGATCCCTATCCTCTATGTATGCATGTATTTATCTCTCCACCTAAAGAGATATTGATAAAGCAAATTGGGCGAAATGTTAACAAATTGGGTAAAACCTATAGGAGGCTACTATTCTTATTCTTGAAACGTCTCTGTAAATTTGAAGTTATTTCCAGATAACGAGTTTAAAATCATATAAAATAGGATGGATAGTATCCCAAGTGAAACTGTTAAGAAAATGACCGATGGCTTTGCAAATATTCCAAAAGCATCTTGGCTGAGTGCCAGATACCAGACGCTAACTCTAACAAGCTGCCTGAGCTAAAATCCTTGTCTTTTGGAATAGCTTTAGGATTCTTAGCAGCAAAAGCAGCAAGGCAGTCTTAGAATGCTTAAGGTGGAAGCAAACTAGTCTTTCTTTCTTTGACTCCGTAATGGCCCAAATTCAAGGCTGAAGGACCAGTTGCACAACACAGCTTTGGTTTTAAAACAAAGGGACCATCCACTGTCTGACTGATGTCAAGATAATTCCAGAATGGGGGGGGTCTCCAAAAGTTTGGACACCATTGGGTTAAGTCCGCAGCAGTCATTGAGGCCAGCATGCATTAGGATAATTCATAATTGCACCCCACCGGAAATGCTTTACCAAAAAACCAGGTTACTAGAGGCAAGTAGGACCCCAAAACATTGCAGCTAGAAAAGACGATGCCTATATTTGTCCCTTATTGCTGAACACATGGGTGGCTAATTTTCACACTGAATTTAACTTTTTTTAAAAAAATTCCGGATAGGGGTGCCTGGCTGGCTCAGTCAAAGCATCTGCCTCCGGCTTAGGTCATGATCCCAGGGTCCTGGGATGGAGTCTTGCATCGGGCTCCTTGCTCAGTGGGGAGCCTGCTTCTTCCTCTCCCACTCCCCCTGCTTGTGCTCACTCTCTTGAGCGTGCTCTCTCTCTCTCAAATAAATAAATACACAAACAAATAAAATCTTTAAAAAAATTTAAGGATGGAGGTTGCTCTGGGGGTGGGAGGGGAATGATAAATGAAACAGGACACATGGATGTGTCTAAATGACTACAAAGGTCCTTTCTCAACATGGGAGGTGGTTACAACAGTGTGGGCCTCATATAAATTTGTGCATTTGTTTTATGAAGTTTTCTGCATTTGTGTTGGATATTTAACAATAAAAAATGTTTAAAATTAGAGAAAAGTAGAAAGCATTAACTTGTTTTGGGATTTTTTTTTTTTTAAATAGTTGGGTCCCATTCAAATGTCCTCTCTCCCATCTAACATTGATGTCTGTAGGTCACAGAAATAGAAGCAAAGCCTTGCAAACTGATATTCAAGAAAAACAGTTAAAATGTACATATTACCAGAAGTAGTGTATTGGCCTAAAATTCATATTGGGGTATGGATGACTGGTAGTTGAGTGTTTTTCCAGAGGGCAAGGTTTTTTGGGGAGAATGAAGAAAGGATGTGTATGAGGTGGGGGGGGGGGAGGTGCTGGCACTGAAGTGGACCTGCAAGGCTCACCTGGCCCCTGGGTGAAGCTGGAGCCCCCGCATGACTGGACAGGCAGACAGCTGTGGTTCTCATCACTATAAAGCCTCGCACACGCAGCTGCCTTCTCCTGGGCTGCAAGGTGAGAGACTATCACTTTCCCACTTGCACTCCAGTTTTGGGTAAAAGGGGAGCATTGCTTTTTCAATTGCAAACTTTCCTCAATGTCCTTGGAAGACTTGGCTGTAACAAGCCAACAGATTGCCTGCAGCTGTTTTAAGATCCCATGGCAGGCAGTGGGGGCCTGGGGTTCTATCCCAGCTTGGCCTCAGGGAAGTGGCTGGACTGGGAGAGCTCCAGGCTTTTTCCAGTTTGGGGTCCTCTCATAACTCCATAAACGACCGGTTATATGGATATCCAAGAGCGGTAAGTTGTCATCAAAGGTGAAAATAGCTCATTTTATAGGCAGAAGGGTAGCGTAGGTAGGCACGTGGGTTCTGGAGACAGAGGGACCTGGATTGGAATTGTGGCTCCACCATGACCTTGAGCAAGCCATCCCGCCTCTCTTACCTTCACTTTGCCCCTCTGCAAAATGGAAAGGAAAGCGACCAGGATTACATGAGATCACTCACGCACAGGAGGCAAGAACGAAGTCAGTGCACAGTACGGTAAACTGGGATTGTTGCTATAGCTCTCACGGTACTTACATTAACTGGCTGGTACTTGGAGCATTTTTTTCCTCCTTGCATAATCAATCCTCTATTTTGCTTGACGCCAGAGATGCAGTTTTGCTACACTGTAGCACAGCATAGGCTGAAAATGTGTCTGCCCCAGACATCTTCCAGGGACCAGCTGCTGGGCGCAGAGACTTGCCATCAGGCAGCTCATTAATTGTCTTGCCGAGGCCACGGAGCCCTTCTCTTACACTTCAGCTGGACATACCGAATTTCTCCCAGTCCCCTGGACACTGCTTCTCAACAACAGACTTTCTTTTCAATATTTATAGTGTCTATGTGAACAGAGCATAAGACCCTTGGAGCTGCAGGGAGAAATAGGCTCCTCGGACTCATTAGCTGCAGGATTTGGCCTTGGTGTTGCTTTTGGTGTTTGTCTCTTTAAGTAAGGGTGGGAGCCCTCCGCGACTTCGCTTGCCCACTTCCACCCCGTGACCTCTTATGACCAGCCGGCCAGATTTCTGGATGGTGAGAAAGTAGAGCTGGCTGGGGACATGAGGTGGCTGGCTGGTCGCCTGACAGGGTCTGTGTAATGAGTGCTCTACAGCCTACAAAATACCCTCAGAAATGTCAGCCCAGTCGCTGTCACAGCCACCCTATGCGGAAGGCAGGGAAACTGCAGTATTTCTATTATGACTCCACAGATGGGGAAACTGAGGCCCAGAATCCAGTGGCTTGCCTGATATCCATCCCACGCCAGGTTACGGTGCGATCTATGACCAAGTCCTCACTTCTCTTCTCCCAGCAACTGGTTCTAAGTGAGGGTCACATGGCCAACATGATCCATTAGGGAGGCACAACATATTAACACTTCGAATTCTAGTTATTTCTTCTTCTTCTTCGTTAATTAATGCTTTATTTCTGGGCCCCTGGGTGGCTCAGTTGGTTAAGCGACTGCCTTCGGCTCAGGTTATGATCCTGGAGTCCCGGGATCGAGTCCCGCATCAGGCTCCCTGCTCAGCAGGGAGTCTGCTTCTCCCTCTGACCCTCCCCCCTCTCATGTGCTCTCTCTCATTCTCTCTCAAATAAATAAATAAAATCTTTAAAAAAAAAAATTAATGCTTTATTTCTTTGGTGCAGTTTTAGTTATTCTGGTTATTTTTAGCCCACCCTTTTAACATTTTAAATCTTGTATCTGTTTCATAATACTCTGAATATATTACGAATTATAACTGCAATTATAGAACAGTGTATTAAATACACATATGTTGGGGTATCAGCTCCAAATATTTTAACCAATACGGGTGCGAGACGGAAACAGCTTGGAGATCTCTTCTTCTCTAAGGAGGAGTCTTACTACTACTGAAAATTAACAGATTTTTCTGCTCCTTTCTCTTCCTTATACTGTTATTAGTGACTTTTGGTCAGGAAATCTTAACGATGTGTAGTTTTCAGATTGCACCCCACCCTGGTGAAGCCATCCGCTTGGTTTCATAAAGACTCATAGAAGGTGTTTTCTCCTATGCAGTCTAGGGCTGATACGAATCATCTTCCTTTGTAAAAGGATTCCAGTGACACACAAACACGGTGGTTTCCGGCTCATCACTTGTGACCAGTTAGAAGCAGCGAAGGTTCAAGCAAGTATACGGGTACCCAGGTGGCTGCACATTGGCTCTTGAACCATAACAAGCCCAAGCTTCTTCTCATAGTTTGTCATACGATTGCCATTTTGTGGCACTGAAGAGCATGGAGTGTCCAGTGCACATGATTTGGGGAGTTTTAAGAAGGATTTGTTCACTGTTCTACCCCCAGCAGTGCCTAGAATCCAGTGGGAACACGATCGCAGTCTGCTGACCGACCAAATGAATGGTATAGACCACCCCTCACTCTCTTTTCCTAGTTCAACAAAGATACCCCCAACATGACAGTAAAGAAAATGGGGTGAAACGCAAAAAGAATGGAAATGGGAGAGATCAATAAACAAATGATATTTTTGGAAGGCAGAAGAGGGGTGAGCACGGAATGCGCGGGCAGATGGGAGAAAACAGTGACCGATATGTCTACAGAAAGGGATATGGATGCAAAGTGAGCGTATGTGTCTGGGATATAACCTGGGTGGGCTTGGGAGCTGGAGACACTGCAGATGACAAGGGCAATCTGATGGGGGGGCTATTTGAAAGTCTGATGGTTTATTTTCTAGGGAAATGAATTGGAAGAGTCCTCAGACTAGGGGACAGGAGGCCTGGTAGAGGGACAGGGTGACAGGCATTGCTGAAAATCGTGGGATGGAGTGAAGATGGCCACACTAAAAGACATGATGCTCTAGGTCCCCATCCTCCATCTGCAATTAGAGCACCCTCCTGGCAGGAAAGGGGAGGATTAGTTTCCTAAACAAAACAAAACAAAACAAAACAAAAACAAAACAAAAAACGGACAGCCTCAGGAAAAGGCCTCCACATGCTGGTAACTGAAAATTCTCCAGAACCTTCAAGCCACTTGTGCTTCTTAAGAATTTTTTTTTTTTAATGATTTTATTTATTTATTTGAGAGAGAGAATGAGAGACAGAGAGCACGAGAGGGAAGAGGGTCAGAGGGAGAAGCAGACACCCCGCTGAGCAGGGAGCCCGATGCGGGACTCGATCCCGGGACTCCAGGATCTTGACCCGAGCCGAAGGCAGTCGCTTAACCAACTGAGCCACCCAGGCGCCCCTTAAGAATTTTTTAATATGCTTTTTTTTCAAAGTAATATATACACAGTTGAAGCCCCAAATAACAGCACTTTGCCCTGTCTTGACCCACTCCTGGGCCTTGTCCCCCCGGGAAGCAATCACTCCACTCTTTTAGTGGTTTCTTCTTGTCTTACTCTGCATCTGTAGGAAATGTGCTCATGTGACTATTTCTTCATTTATCGATTCCAGAGATTATCTGCATCTTCAATTCTAGGAAATGAGGGCTTGGTCCTCGTACCCCCCCGCCCCACTCTACAGGGCTGTGTCCCGGCTCCCAGGGAGGGGTCTGTGATGACATGAGGCTGATGTCAGTGTCCAGTATCTAAATCTATTGAGTTCCTGAGTCAGATACCAAGTTCAGAAAGTGAGGGGCACCCCGTGATCCACATTTATGTGGTTTCTGGGTTCCGGATGGAAGCAGCGGGAGTTCAGATAGTGAGGAACAGATCTCCCAATCCAAATATATTGCCTTCCAGTGGATGGAGTGTGAGGGTTTGGAGCGTGAGGACCACCTGTAATGTTTACAGCAGAGCCAAGGAATATGTACCTCCACTTTTTTCCAAAAAATATGTGTATTGACGACATCTTCATTTATCAGTTTTAGATACTGGCATTTACATTTCCTCTCATGTGTAAGTTTTTGCTTGTCCTAAAATAAATGATTGCCTCGTGGCTTGTACTTGCTGCATCCTATAATCAAAAACATTAATATTTCTGCAGTGAAACACAGGACTAATCATACTAATCTGGATAAACAAAGAGTACAATAAATAGCCACATGTCAGTTCTGGTCAGATTTTGATGCCATACGAGTGTACCTCAAACTCTGGGAAAAAAAAACCTTTCCAATTTCAGAGTATTTGGGTCTCAGAGATGCAGACCCTAATACTAAAGCAGTACTCTTATCCCTATTTGACAGATGGGGAAACCGAGGCACAAAATTTATGGAACTTGTCCAAAATCACACAGCTAGTCAGTGGTGAGGTCAGGAGGTGACCCCAGGCAGTCTGGCCTCACACCTAGGCTCTTACCTCCACTGCCCCATTGCTTCCTTGGGCATGGCTTACAGTTTGGGACCGGGCTTGAGAGAGGCACAAATTGCATTTTCACCATCTGAGCAGGCGAGGAACCCGGCATTCACACCCCAGCAGAACCCTGCTGACAGGTAAGACAGCCAGGTGACATCTGTGCTTCCTGTCCCTGGAGAGCAAGGGGGGGGGCTGGCTTGTTAGAAGACCAAGGCTTGGGGCGCCTGGGTGGCTCAGTTGGTTAAGCGACTGCCTTCGGCTCAGGTCATGATCCTGGAGTCCCCGGATCGAGTCCCGCATCGGACTCCCTGCTCAGTGGGGGGTCTGCTTCTCCCTCTGACACTTCCTCTCTCATGCTCTCTGTCTCCCATTCTCTCTCTCAGATAAATAAATAAAATCTTTAAAAAAAAAAAAAGAAGACCAAGGCTTGCAGTGACATACAGCTGACCATGAACCAGAAAGACCAGGGCACACAGCACCTTGGAGAGGGCTGTGCCTGTTCTGAATTCCACGGGAAGGTTGGGATGATGGGGATACAGAAAAGTCCCAGGGCTAGCCAGGTAAACCAGTCTCAGTCACAAGTGAGACCGATGACTAGGAACGTGAGAAGCGAGAAGCAATGAAGAGAAAGATCAATAAGAGCTGTTTATCAAGCACATGCTCTATGCCAAATACACATGCTAGGCACTTTATATGCACTATCGCCGTTTATCCATTCAGTAGCCTTTTGAGGGAGGGACCATTATTATTCCCATTTCACAGAGGACACTGAGGCCCAGCTCACACAGTTCACAGTTTATGAGAAGCAGAGCCCAAATGGAAGAAGGACTTGATAAGAGGGAAAACACAGGGGCGCCTGGGTGGTGCAGTTGGTTCAACGTCCGGCTCTTGATTTCAGCTCAGGTCATGATCTCAGGGTCGTGAGATCGAGCCCTGCATCGGGCTCCACATTTAGCGCAGAGTCTGCTTAAGACTCTCTCTCCCTCTGCCCTTCCCCCACGCCCCAATAAATAAATCTTAAAAAAAAAAAAGGAGGGAAAACACCAGGTTTCGAAGCCATAACCCTCACAAGGAACACGAGAGGTTGTGAACAGCACTGATCTCTACAGGAGAAACACATGACCTCTGCTGACGAAGATATTCACTGCTTATACAACGAGAGCTATTTTCTATGAAGATACTTTTCAAATTATGTCTTCATGGGATAAGGCCTTTGACAGAGTAAATGAAAAGAGAATTTAAATACTAGATAAGAAGCCTTATTTGCTTTTTCACAAGGGAAGATGAGCAAATATGTAGCTTCTGATCTCCAACTTGGAGAAGGCAATCAGTACCTTTGACAGGCTCAGCCCTCAAACGGCAGAGTGAAAACAACCATTGCCCACCCAGAGATGAGGCTCCTGGAGGCCAAGGCGCAGGAGACACGATCGTGCGATTTTATGATAATGTCATGCATTTACTGAACAGCGACAAAACCCCCACAAACACACGCTCACTGAGAAGGTCCACACACCACTGCCGGCTTCCCCATCTTCTGGGCTGACCAAAATTGCAGACGTCAGTGCAAATGATCAAAATGCACTTCCCCAAGTAAAGCTATTTCCGCCAGAGGGGAAAACATGAAAACTTCCTTTCAGAACGGGCCAAAGACAGAATGCTGTTTACATTCCAAGCAAAATCACAAGCACTTAACAACTGATGTTACAAGGCCCTTACAAGGACCTTCTCTGGAAAGAAGGGATTAAAAAGAAAATCCGAGTTATTACAGGCTGCCGAGGTTGGGTACAGTGAGGTTTTCGAAAACATTCCCACACGAAGCTCCCCCAAAAGGAGCTTAGGTGTCTAAGGAGGAGGTCATGGGAAGGGTCTGTGTCACCGAAGCCACTCCAAGTGGCTCACTCAAGGCTAGCAGCTGCAACCCCCCTTTACAGATGAGGAAAAGGAGGCTCTGCGAGGTTACGTCACTTGGTTCTAGGTCATACCAAGGACAGGAAGTGGGAGCAGAAATGACACCAGGTCTGTCCCCACAACCACGGACGCTCAGGCAGAGCCGGACAAGGGGCTGGTGGGATTGACGGGGGGCTTCAGCCCTGCCCACCCCACCCCTCAACCTGAGCTGGGGTTCTGTTTTATCTGTCTTGTTGACCAGACTTCTGCTTGAGATTCTTTTGGGGAAAAGGGTCCTATTCTGCAAACATCAGCATCAACAACAAAGACAATGACTTTGCAAACCACGGCCGCATGCCCACGGCATGTCTTGATTTGTGACTAGAAGGGTTTTTTTTACCTTCTTTCCCTCTCCCTGGCGCCCGTGGGGGCTGTGGAAGAGGATAAGATGTCGCTGTGTGGGAAATGTTATACATACCTAACACGTGATTTGGCAGCGGAAGATAACATCTGAGTCATAAAGCAGCCCTACATCAAAACAGTAAATCAAAAGCAAACAATGTGGGAAAACAAATTCCTGTATTCTTACAGAGCCCGTGTTGGGAGGATTCCCATCCCAGGGCTCTTAACCCATAAATCAACAAATCCACCCCTTCTAGAAGAAGCAAGAACCAACATTCTCGCCTCCGCATGGGGCAAGGGAGATGAGGATAGCACGTGCTATGCCCGACAGGTCGGGGGGCCGGGGGGGGGGGGGGGGGGGGGGGGGGGGGTGCTGCATGTCCTGGGACCCTGCTTGCAAAAAGCATTTTATCACAGACTAATTGCAGGGCAGTGAACACTGTGAAGATTCACAGGGCTGTCCTACTGAGACTTCAGAGACATCTCTGAGTCCAGTGCTTCTCAATCCATGTTCCTGGGAGCCCCGGGGTGCCACAGAAGTATCTCAAGGTTCACCCCAGGGCCATCTGTCCCTCCTCCTTCCACCAGAACAGTTCTTCTTCCTCTTTTTTTTTTTTTTTAACAGAGGGCTCTGAGCAAGGTTTGGGTAAGAAATGAGGTGCTCTAGTCCACCTTTGTCATGTCACAGATGAAGTGACTGAGGCCCAGAGAGGGAGAGTAGGTTGTGCACTGTCACACAGTTGGTTAGGGGCCAAGCTCCAGCCTGCCTGCTCATCACTCTGCCCCTTTCACCACCCCGGTTGCAGGAAGGGTTCTGCTTCAAAATCGCCAAAAAAATGCGAACGCCCTGTAGTCTCATCATTATAGTATGAAGGCACATCAGGCCCACTCAGGAGGTCTCCCAGACTGCTCTGGAAAAATCGGGAGGGATTTAAAAATGCCTAGAAAGCAACTGGCTGCATTAACTTTAACAGGCACTTCTAAACTCCTGAGTTCCAACTCCGTGGGCTGAGGTGGGCAACAGGTGGTGAAAATCATTAGGTACGGAACATCTGCCGACATCCATTAGGAAAAGGTTGTGGGCCAGAAAGCATGAAAAAATGCTCTGGGAGACTTGTGGCTAAATGCGGCAGATGGATCACCACGTTTATCTTGACTCCTGAAGCCCCACTACAAGGACAGCAATCTACGTTTGAAAAGCATACACTATAAGAGCAGCATGAATAAGAGAGGAGATGAGAGTAGATCCCAGATGTCAACAAAATTTTGGACGCTCCTGGGGAGCAGTTGGACAAACAGTAAAGGACTTTGTAAACCCCAGCTGGGGGGTGGGCTCAGGTTGATCTGAGCCCCAAGGATGCAGGGAGGCTGAGGATGGCAGGCCTAGGAGTTGGCGAGGGGAAGCTAACCACAGGGAGCTCACTGGAAAGTTCCATAACCTCATACCCTGACACCCTCTGCCTCACCGGGGCAAAAGGTGGCGGAAATCAGTGTTGTGTACGAAGGGATGTGTAATCATAGTATACTAGAAGCCTCAGCTGTAATACTTACATGGCCATAAGGATTACGAGCCCCCAATATCTATTTAGTGAAAAACTGCCATGCAACTATCTTGGACGGATGGATGGAAGAGAAGTGTGCGTGGAGGAACCATCAAGGAAATGAACTTTCATCTCTCATGGTAGGATGTTACTAGATAATTTAAAACTTCCTTTTTTTTAAAATTTTTTTATTTTATTCATTCATTTGACAGAGAGAGAGAGAGAGAGAGAGAGAGACAGAGCACAAGCAGGGGGAGTGGCCGGCAGAGGGAAAGGGAGAAGCAGGCTTCCCACTGAGCAGGGAGCCCGACGTGGGAATCAATCCCAGGACCCTGGGATCATAACATGAGCCGCTTAACCAACTGAGCCACCCAGGCGCCCCTTATTTATTTATTTATTTATTTATTTATTTATTTATTTATTTATTTATTTATTTATTTATTTATTTATCTGACACAGAGAGAGAGAGAGACAGGAGAGAGGGAACACAAGTAGGGGGAGTGGGAGAGGGAGAAGCAGGCTTCCCGCTGAGCAGGGAGCCCGATGCGGGGCTCGATCCCAGGATCATGACCTGAGCCGAAGGCAGACGCTTAACGACTGAGCCACCCAGGCGCCCTGAGGCGCCCCTAATTTAAAACGTCTAAAAAACTGAGAAATGGCCGAAAAAGCCAGTTATTTTATTTATTTTTTAATTTGTTTCTTCAAAGATTTTTTAATTAATTAATTAATTATTTTTAAAGATTTTATTTGTCAGAGAGAGAGAGCAAGAGAGAGAGAGAGAGAGAACACAAGCAGGGGGGGAGCGGCAGGCAGAGGGAGAAGCAGGCTCCCCGCTGAGCAAGGAGCCTGACTCCGGCTCAATCACAGGAACCCTGGGATCATGACCTGAGTTGAAGGCAGACACTTAATCAACTGAGCCACTCAGGCGCCCCTGAAGATTTTATTCATTTGAGAAAGAGAGAGAAGGAGAGTGAGTGCGCACACACAAGAGCGGGGGTGGGGGGGTGGAGGGCAAAGGGAGAGAATCTCACTCCAGCAGACTCCCAGCTGAGCTTGGGGCCCAGTGCAGGGGTGGGGGCCCTTGATCCCAGGACCTTGAGATCATGACCTGAGCCAAAACCAAGAGTCAGATGCTCAACTGACTGAGCCACCCAGGTGTCCCAAAGCCAGTTGTTTTAAATTACAGAAGTAAATATCAGAAAACAATAGTGAAAAGTATTTTGAAGTATTTGCATCTGGGAGTAGAAATCGAGAAAAAGGAGGGGACTGATAATTTTTCTTACAAGACTTAGAGTACGGTTTGATTTTTAAAAACGTGTACATGTACGATTTTGATAAAAATATAAGTTTGCAATGCTGGGGTACAGACTCGTTAACCAAAGAAAGAATTTTTACTGACAACACAAATTGGGTATCCCCCCCCCCCCCCCAGGAATCATCTCTGAGCTGGCTCCCCTGCCTCCAGGGCCAACTTCCTAGCATTTTCGGCACATGCTTTGCCAGAGTCATCTTCCAGCAGATCTCTGATCACACCACCCTCTGCTCCAGGCCCATGTGCTAGAAGATGAAACCCATGGCCTGGGCCTACCAGCTCATCCAGCCCTCCCAGGCCGCTGTTCTCTGCCCAGGCCCAGCCTGCTCCTGCCCTCTGCTCCTACAGAGGGAGGCCTGCACATCCCCCCTCCTCCTCCAGGGCCTCCCGAGCCCCTCCACCTGGCCCTGGGGAGCCCCCACCAGGGTCCCGGACAAAGTCCGTCCGAATGGGGAGCACACTCCACTCACCACACTGCTCTGCATTTCACTTTCCTCTTCTTGTCACTTGGTCTTAGCTCCAAGGTGAGCTCTAGTCCTCCCTAGCGGTCCCCCTAGAGTAGCGGTCTGTGCCACATTGCCCTGTCTGGTTCTTTCAGAGTACACCTGTCTCTCAAGCAGTGCAGGGGTGAGGGGGGACCTGTGCAGTAGAAAACCCACATATAACTTGCCTCCCCAAAACATAACTACGAATAGCCTACTGTTGACCGACTGGAAGCCTTACCGGTAAAGTAAACAGTTGATTGACACATATTTTGTATGTTGCATGTATTAGGTACTGCATTCTTACAATCATGGGAGTTAGAGAAAAGAAAATATTATTAAGAAAATCATAAGGAGGAGAAAATATATTTACAGGACTGTACTGTATTTATTGAAGAAAACAATCGTATAAGTGTACCCATACAGTTTAAACCTGTGTTATTCTACGTCTCACTACCTAGATTGTCTTATTTATTTACTTACTGTCTTCTCCCTTCTCCATGGGGCAAGGGCCTGTCATGTTCACTGTATCTTTGAGCTGTGCCCGGGACGTAGTAGATACTCCATAAATATCTGCTGATGAGTGAATGAGCGAGCGAATGAAGGACTTTCGAAGATGCACCCTCTGGCCCTCCTCGGACATCGCAGCCCACCCCACAGAGAAATTTGCTCCCGCTGCTTCTCTCTCCTGTCAAAGTCGCTCATGACCTAGGATGTATCATATGCCCCACCCCCCCCACTGCTCACTCACGTTCCCCCACTCCACAGCAGGGTTTGACAGGGGCTTTCGCTTCTTCTGGAAACGCCATGAGGCCCCACCCTCTAGCTTCTTCTCTCTCCTCACTGCCCCACGTCCAACCTAACCTCTCTCTTCTCTATTCACCCCGCCCCTGGGTTGTCTTGTCCAAACTCACAAATTTAAATACTGGCTCACTATACCTTTTCTGCAGTTCTGAAATCCAAAAGCTTTAAAATCAAGTTTTTATATAACTTCGGTGCCAAAACTTATTTCATGACAACACTGGATCCTACGTGATGTGAGGCTATATCTAGTCTTTATTTATCTACTTAAGTGTGAAGTGTTACAATTTGCTGAAGAAATACCTGTGTGCTTTATTACAGGGTGATGCCCAGACCTCATTGGGAATGTTAATTGATTATCTTTCTAAAATCTGAATAATGCTGAATTCCGGAAACCCATCTGTCCCCAAGGGTGTCACACATGGACTTGCACCATCTGTATGCCGATGCCTCACATTGAGGTAGCTCCACCCCCCACCCCCCGCCTTTGGTTAAAAACACTGCTGGGGCACGCGCATGCTCAGCCAGCCCCTGCCTGCTTGACTTCTCCACCGAAGGATCTGCAAGGCAAAGCTTGCCATTTGTGCTCAACATGTCCAAGACAGAACTCCCGACTTCTCTACAGGTTCGCCTACGTCAGTTATACCACCATTATTCACCCCAGCTGCTTGGACCTAGAAATTAAGAATCTTTCTCGACACCTCCCCCACTGCCCTGTGACATCCCACCTTAATCCCTCATGAAGTAGGGTCAGCTCTATCTTCACCAGCTGTCATAGATGCACCCACTGCCCACACTCACTGCAAATCTCGCTTCCTGGCTTCAATCCTTCTAGCTTTACTCCACTAGAGCCAGTTCTCCACAGAACAGACAGGGCTTTTAGAAACAAAAATCAGATCAAGTCACTCCCCTGATTAAAACACATTTCTAATGGCTTCTTCTCTTAACACCAGAATGAAATCCTAACTATGTAACCTACAAAGCCCCATGTGGTCTGCTCCTGCCTCCCACTCTAACCTCCCCTCCTATCATACTCAGCCTTACTCAGTTTCCTCCAGCCATGGCAGCTGCCCTTCCCCATTCCCGCCCCAGGACCTTTGCACCTGCCAATCCCCCTCTCCCCGGACTCTCTGACTCTCCCTTGGTTCTCTCCTCACATCATTCAGTTCTCTGGTCAAATACCATTTCTTTAGAGAGGCCTCCTGTGCCACTAACAGTCCATTGCTTACTCCTTATTTCCTTGCTGCATTCTCTTTGAGGTTTACTGACTCTTTCACCTAGTAGACTGTAAGTTCCAAAAAGATAGGGAGTTTTGTAGTTTTGTTAACTGCTGAATCCTCCAGGGCACCTGGCTGGCTCAGTCAGTAGAGCATGCAACTCTTGATCTTGGGGTTATGAGTTCAAGCCCCATGTTGGGTGCAGAGATTATTTAAAAATAAAATCTTAAAAAAAAAAACCAACTGGGCGCCTGGGTGGCTCAGTTGGTTAAGCAACTGCCTTTGGCTCAGGTCATGATCCTGGAGTCCCGGGATCGAGTCCCGCATCGGGCTCCCTGCTCAGCAGGGGGTCTGCTTCTCCCTCTGACCCCCCCCCCACACTCTATCTCATTCTCTCTCTCTCAAGTAAATAAATAAAATCTTAAAAAAAAAAAAACCCAAACAACCAAAACCCCTGAGTCCCCTGTATTTAGGGTACAGCCTGACACATACCACATGATCAATGAATCCCTGTTAAATAAAAGAATGAATCGATGTACTCATTGTATACCACTGGAAAATATACGATAGTGAAGAAAATCATATATATATATATATATAGAGATATACCCTAGATATAAACATATATACAAATAAGTATGTGTGCTTAATAAGAAATAATAAACATAATTTGTAACAATCTCCCTCTACATATCTTAAATTTGAGTATAGTTTACACACAATGAGACATTAGTTGCAGGTGGCAAAGCTCCACATCTTGATACGGATTAGAATTTTATAAGAGAATGCATTTGTTCAAACTGAGAGATTGTATAAGGTTTGTATATTTCACTGTACATAAATTTTTCTTCAAAAAAAGTACAAACAAATATTCAATACTAGTTAATGATACTTATGGGATTGTATTCAGTATTTACTGATGTCTGCAACTTGAAATGCATCAAAAAAACCAAGATGGCTTATTGGAGGAATAAAAGGAAGACAGAGGGATGGATACATATCATATATATATATGATAAAGTAAATATAGCAAAATGTTAATGGTAGATCTGGTGGTAGTCAGAGAGTTCACTGCAAAATTCCTTCAATTATACTGTATGTTTGAGAATTTTTATAATAACATTTTTGAAAAAATAATTTTCGGATGTATTGACTATAATTTTGTATTCCACGTGGTTCGCTGAATATTCTATTATATTTTTGCATGTCATGACTATCTTTGAAAACATGGCTTCATATGGCGGCACGTTATGCCACTGGATGGATGCAGCACAACTCACTTAACTGGTTTCCTCTCTTTGGACCCATAGGCCATCTTCAGTTTTTCACTTTTATCAACAATAGAGTAATGCAAATCCTGTGTATAAATCTGGGTGCACAAGTATGTTTATTTACTCAGTTTACACTCCCAGAAGTCCAGTCATTGGGGTCAAATGTCATCACATTTGGGAATCCAGTTACATACACGCTGCTGACTTCCTTCCTGAAAGGTAGCACTGCATGGGAATATGCTCATTATCTGGTGAGTCGGCAGATTTCTTAAAGGAGAGCAACTGTTTTCCTCTGCCTCCGGCCATGCACGGTGCAGGGGCTCAGAAAAGCATCTTGTATTATATGCAAAGACCATACAACCAGAACCAATCCTACCATATCTTGGAGGAAAAAAGGGAGCAGCGCTCTTCTTTATGGGAAATCTGAGATTGCCCCTTCATGACCTGTGGCAAGGAGAGGCCTGCTGAAGGGAGGCAAGGGCCCAGGTCTCCCCGAGACCCACTGGGCCACTGGGAACCAGCTCTTGAGGGTTAAAGGTGGTCTCTGGGACTCACTAAAGAAATTATGGTTTGCCCAAACAATGGAACATTCTTGGGGCCTTTAAACAGAATGAGATCAGGCCATATGAATTCCGGTGGGAAGATGATTAGGATGGATGCCAAGGGAAGCAGAAAGCAAGAGGCAGAATAGAGGCAGGGTGGCATCTTCAGGACTGTGCAGGTGGAGGGGGTTTGCCTCCTTTACTCCATGCCTCTCTGAACTGTGGGTGGTTATTTTTAAAACAATTTTATAATTTAATTTTATAATTAAAAAAAAAGGTAGCTCCCAGAGGAAAAGGGGACAGGGTTGGTGGGGATGACTCTTTGAGATTACTATTTGGATTTGGCATCTCAGTATTTCAGTTTAGGCTCTAGTATACTAGGATTTCAGCTTTAAAAGTCGCTAGAGAAGTAGTCTTCATCTTACAAACTGGTTTTGCTCCCAAAGTTCATTTGTAAGTTCTTGCTTGGGACTGAATACATTTCCCTATAAAATGGAGGCAATTTCTCTTCTGGCGGGAAAGAGCTTTTCTGACCTTTCATGAAACCAAAATAGATCTGATTGTCATAGAGCACGGTAAAACCCGGACGATGGAGATCCTGAAGGGAGGGACTTCTACAGGACTGGTGACAGAGGCTGTCATTTTTCTTAAAAAAAAAAACACAAAAAAACTTTCTAGGGAAGTCTGGCTAGTGGCACCCTTATTTCTCATCAGTTTTGTTTGTTTGTTTGTTTGTTTTTTTAAAGAGGAAAGAATAGCCGAGAAAGAAACCGTCAGAACTTTGCTGAGGTAACGGGTGGAGGGATGAAAGTGAGGGGTAAAGCGTCTTCAGTAAATGTGTGAGAACAAGCTCCTTCTCGGGTGAAATGATCTGACTTATCCCTGGTGAGAGGGGGTGAAGGAAGAAGGAGCAGGCACTCCTGCATCTCCAGAATAAATTCAAAGGAGGGCAGTGCCCCAGACCTGGGGGCTCGAGGAGGAGGAGAGTGGGATGCAGGATCAGAAATGAAACTACTGGAAACCTGAGCTCTCCTACCAAAGGGAATGCCTTAATTGCACAGACCTTGGAGGCAGCAGACAGATATCCATTCTTGAGCCTCAGGAACAGTCACAGAAATGAGGAGCTTCCGATGGTTCAGGATTTTAGCAGGCCCCATCACTCCAGCACGGCCCTCGGATCATTAATTAGTTTGCAGACGACAGTGACAACAGGGGCAAGTGACTGCCAGTAAATAACGTATGTTTCTGTCATGAGGAAGAGGTCGTATCTATTTCACTGAACGTCTTATTGCAGCTTGAGAATATAAGTCCCCAAGTCACACAAGAGCTGCAGGGTCATCCTAACAACCAAAATGATCCAAGGACCAAAAACAATCTAAGAAATGAGGTGATCAAACTATATCACAAAGCTATAGTCATCAAAACAGTATGGTACTGGCATAAAAACAGACACACAGATCAAGGGAACAAAATAGAGAACCCAGAAATAAACCCATGCATACATGGTCAATTAACTCACGGCAAAGGAGCCAAAAATATACAATGGGGAAAGGACAGTCTCTTCAATAAATGGTGCTGGGAAAACTGGACAGCCACATGCAAAAGAATGAAACTGGACCACAATCTCACACCATACACAAAAATTAATTCAAAATAGATTAAAGGCTTGAATATAAGACTTAAACCATAAAACTTTTAGAAGAAAACATAGGTAATAAGCTCCTTGACATTGGTCTTGGTGATGACTTTTTGGATTTAACACCAAAAGCAAAGGCGACAAAAGGAAAAATAAACAAGTGGGACTACATCAAACTAACAAGCTTCTGCAGAGCAAAGGAAACCATTAACAAAACAAAAAGGCAACCTACTGAATGGCAGAAAATATTTATGAATCATATTTCTGATATGGTGTTAATATCCAAAATATATAAAGAACAACTCAACAGCAAAACTCTCCAAATAATCCAATTAAAAAATGGGCAGAGGATCTGAATTTATCCAAAGAAGACATACTGATAGCCAACAGACTCATGAAAAGATGCTCAACATCACTCACCATCAGGGAAATGCAAATCAAAACCACCGTGAGATATCACCTCACTCTTGTCAGAATAGCTAAAATCAAAAAGACAGGCAATAAGTGTTGGTGAGGATGTGGAGAAAAGAGAACCCTTGTGCACCGCTGGTGGGAATGCAAACTGGTGTAGCCACTGTGGAAAACAGTATGGAGGTTCCTCAAAAAATTCAGAACAGAATGACCATATGATTCAGGAATTCCACTTCTGGATATTATCTGAAGAAAACAAAAATACTAATTCAAAAAGATGTCTGCTGCCCATGTTCACTACATCATTATTTACAGTAGCCAAGATATGGAAACAAACGAAGTGTCCATCGATGGATGAACGGATGAAGAAAATGTGGTATACACACACACACACAGAGGAATATTACTCAGCCATAAACAAGAATGAAATCTTGTCAATTACAATAACACGGATGGATCTTGAGGGCACTATGCTAAGTGAAATAAGTCAGACAGAGAAAGACAAGTACTGTGTGATCTCACTTACACGCGGAATCTAAAAACAAAACAAGGAAATGAGCCAAAAACCCGAAGCTCATAGACACAGAGAACAAATTGGTGGTTGTTGGGGAGTGGGGGTGGGGCAAAATGGGGGAAGGGAGTCAAAGGTATATACTTCCAGTTATCAAATAAATAAATCATAAGGATATAATGTACAGCATTGGTGACTAAAGTTAATAATACTGTACTGCATATTTGAAAGTTGCTAAGAAAATTCAGTTAAGTATGTGTGGTGATGGATGTTAACTAGACTTCTTGTGGTGATCATTTCACAATATAGACAAATACTGAATAATTATGTTGTACACCTGAAACTAATATAATGTATGTCAATGTACCTCAATAAAAAAGAATAAAAAAAACCCCACACCAATGAGATGAACATGTTAAAAGCCCAGGAGAGAGCAATGAGGGAGAAAACAGGGTGTCAGTATTTAAAGGGTAGGACAATGAGGTGCCCTGTGCACGGCACAGCATGAGGCTTCCAGAGATGAGGTGAAGGAAAAGTGAATTTTAAGGGACAGATGGCAAACATGATCGGGGGGCATTGGGCCCCCAAAGTGCTGGGACTGGCAGACAGTGAGGGCAGGGGGTGCCCTCCACAGCACTTGGCTCTGAGCAGATACTCGAAGAATATCTCTGATTTGAGGTTCTCTTGAAGCAATGGTCATACCAACTGACTGGTCTTCTGATTCTCCCTATTTCTTCGGATCTAAGAAGAACCTACCGTTATCTTATGCACTGCTAAGCAAGAAAAAAACCGACAGACCAGTTAAACCATGATAACAGCGTCGATTTTAAAGATGCATTTCAATGCTGGAGAAGTCAACATCTGGCATCTTAGAAGCAATGAAATACAGTAGGTTCTTCGGATGCTACCTGGCTGCTTTAGGAGGGGTGCGTGGAACCATGATAGTGCCTCACCCCTCCTCCCCAGCACCAACCAAAGAGGGGGTGCAGAATCTACACATAAGGGAAAAGCTGAACGTGGGTGAACGGCTGACAAAGGATCCACGGAAGCAAGCAGGCCCAGGACTGCAGGACTCCCCGTGGATCTGCTGTACGATCCCTGTGGAAGGTGGGGCGCAGGTCTCTGGCCACCCTTCTCTGCTCACATGGTAAAGTCTGATGCCAAGCTCACAGCCTCCGCAGGTGCGCCGGGCCTTGGGGGCCGTCTGCCAAGTGCTCGCCTCCCTCATGAATGAACACTGTACCCATGCATTCTCTCTCTATGGCGCAGGTCCTGAAAGCAGGAGTCGGGCGGCACAGGAAATGTTCTTGCAAAGAATGAACCAAGTCTTCTCCCTCGGAAAACAGCTTCTCTCCAACCTCCTTCACGGGAGTTGGGAAGGAATGCTGTCCATTTGCAAATCAATAACTTGCATTGGCTGTGTAGACAATAACGCGCGATATGTGATCCTAGAGACCCATAATGGCTCAGTGTTCTAACATAATCCTGCCCTCCAAGCAGCGGACAAGAAAAGGACACAGGCCTCCAGGCTGTGTCTGCCCAGTGCCACACCGAGGGCTGGTGGTCTGTCGGCTTTTCTTTCCTTCTTTTTTTTTTTTTTTCCTTTTTGTGGTGGTGGAAAATCAGAAGGCTCCGGCTGAGAACACTGCCAGGAGCCGAGGACACTCGACATTTTACCACTTCCTACTTTTCACAGCTATTTGCATAAGGGTTGTTAGGAAAACACCTAGAGCAGAAGGGAGCCGGCTTAATGGAAAAAGCATTTCAATCATTCACTTTCAGCCAGAATTTCACACACTCGGAGGCACTTGACATTATCCGCGGAAATCAGGAGAGAAACAGCTGCGGCGCAGGCCACACCCCCAGGGACTTCAGCCTTTGGATACAAGGGGCGTCTCACCCCGTGCAGAGATTTGTTGGATTCTGTGACATCCCCGCCAGGAGCAGGAGCTAGGAGGCCAGGTAAGAAAAGTGATCTCCGTCCCCTGCGCAACCCGCAGAGACTATGAAAGGGGCTCTGATTGGCAACCTTCATTTTTCCCTGAATGGCTCTCTCCCTTCTCCTGACTGTCCAAGTCCAGCACCAGGGCGAGAGCCCCAGGCAATGTAGAAATGACCCCAAGTCTTGGGTCCCTGGGAATCTAGGAGTGAGGCCTTATCCACCCACCTGCCTCATCTGAAGGGTTGGCAGCAGCTCAACTCCGCTTCCTGTCCACTTGAGACTCTCTTAGGAACATCCCTCGCTCCAGCAGAAAAGCAAAGGAATCCATTCGCCCATGAAGGGTGAGTCCTGCTCAGACATGCATTCTTCGGTGCAGACTGCATTGCTGAAGAACTCTTTGAATTGCCCACTCAACTTGGGGGAAGCCAGCCCTAGCGGGAGGCACCCATGCCCAACCACCAACCAAACGAGCCAACAACATTTGACATACTTGGCTGTGGGTGTTCTAGATACAAGTGCAGAGGTGTTGCCTTTTATAAAGGCCAAATGGCGTGCAGTTATGCGCAGTGGCGCAGCTGAGAGATGTCTTAGGAAGCTGTTGCTGCCGCATGCAGGGGGGGGAAGAAAAGCTTGTGGATTTTGTGCACTTACAATGAATATCAAAACTTGAACCTGGAAGATGGTTGCCTGAGGGTTTGGCATCTCTTCCTGGCCTAAGCGCTCCAAACCCAACATGGGGATTTCCACGCCTCAGCCCAGCACTACTTTACTGGACCTCACTCTCGATTTGTTGGGCACATGGGTGTAACTTCTGGCAGCTTCCCCATTTGGACGGGGTTCCAGATGGTACCTGATTAGCACGTATGAGTCTGTTTTGGCCACTTGGCCTATACTGGACAGTCCATCTGGGCTGTCTGAACAGCAGCTGTTTGTCAGTTTGTGCACAGGGCAGAGCGAGAGGGGTCTTCTTTCCCTTCTCCTGCATGTCGGTACCCAGAAGACAGGGAAGAGCTTCAATAGCCCATGAGGACTGGTAGCCTAGGTCCAGCCCTGCATGCAGGACAGAGGATGCTGGTGAGTCTGCCTGTCCGCCTCAAACTCAGATAGGCCATGAACACTGATAAGAAAAAAAAAAAAAATACACCTATAAAGCACCTACTATGTGCCAGGCATGGGAAAAAAGGGATATGTATAAGACATGGGTCCTGTCTAAAAGGAACCCAGAGCCCACCAGGGAAAAAAGAAGTGATGTAAGAATAATAAGATATGATAGATGCTATAACAGAGCCATCTGAGATATGCCAGGAACCAGGTGAGGACTCGGTTAACTGTGCATGGGGCCGAGGGTGGGATGGGGTCAGGGAAACTTCATTTGAACTGGGTCTTCATGGATGCGTAAGAAGTCACCAGGTGGGCTGAGTCAGAAGTGAGAAACAGAGGAATAAGAGGGGAAGGTGAGTGGGAGCTGGGGCTGGGGATGTGTGACGGGCCATATGCCCAATGCCACTCACTAGACCCCAGGGGGCCACTAACGTGATTCAAGAAGCAGAGTAACAATCAGATGTGAGTTTTGGAAAAATCCCTCTGGAGATGGTAAGACCAGATTAGAGAGGCAATAACTAGCAGAGAGGTCAGTTGGCAGGCTGCTCTGAAGGTTCTGCAGAATGAGGCCATGTACAGAGTCCGCCTCTGCCGGAGACGAGGAGGAGTCGGAGCAGACATGCTTTGGGACTGCAGGCAGGAGGGGACAGAGGCCTGCCTGGGACCAGCCTGTGCACTGCTAGGTTAAAAAGCCTGGTGCATTTCATGTCTCTATCCAGCCTGCCAACACACCAGCTCTCTGGGCCATGTTTCCTGAAATTTCCCGCTCCCCAGATTCACCCCTGCCAGAATTGGAGCAACATTCCAGCTTCTACTGCTACCTTTTATATCTTCTCCAGATCATGCATCCCACCCCCCACAGCTTCCAAAGCTCTCGCCCACCTAACTGTCAAATGCTGGGCCATGGAGCCTTCGCGTCCTCCCCTGCATCTCCGTGGGCTCCCAGACCAGAAGCCCCAAGAAGAAATGGAGGCATTCACCCTGCTTGATACTATGCCCGGGCCCCTTTCCAAATACAAACCACAAATAACTTACTGGAGGTGAGGTCACCCTTCTAGGTTTACTTGCCCCAGCCGGTATGAGGAATTCCAGGATCTTTCTGGTCTGCCTATACCCCCAAGTCCTGGCCCCAGAGAGTAAGGCAATCTTGGAGTCTTCCCAGAAACCTTTCTGGGACATTTTTCTGTGACCAAAAGAAATACGGACTTAAGATGACAATCCTAATTTCTTTGGTGAAGTCCACAAGGAATGCATTCAGGGTGGGACCAGGATGGATCACTAGGGCACATGGGCCCCAGGTGTTTCTCCCTGTAAATCTAATTGCTAATATCGAAGGCAGGAGTAACACCGGACCTTGTGTGTGTGGCATAGTGTTTATGTTTATACACCGCTCTTGCGGTGTATAATTGCACTGGATCCCAGGAGGTAAGAAAGTTACAAACCTCTATGAGTACAACTTGGGAGCACAAATTCTACAGCCAGAGGGCCCAGGTTAGAACCCTGCTCTGCCATTCCCTGGCTGGCTGACCTTGGACAAGTACTCTACTTCCTTATGCCTCAGTCTCTCCAGCTGGAACCTGGGACTAATACTAACACCTAGCACACAGTTAGCACTTTATAAGTGTTTATTAAAGGAAGATCTCCAATTCGGTGATGACTTAAACACTGTGCTGATGGGCTGAGGAACTTGCCTGGGGTTGTCTGGCTGGCATGTGAGACAGAGAACTAGAATTCCTTGCTCCTAGGCTCTTCATGCTGTGTCAAGCTCCTCTGGGAAGCACCTATTCTCTGGCAAGTTCCTCATCCTTCCTGGGAAAGGGCCTTTGCAGGGAAAACAAGGTACATCATCATCCCACAGCAATAACCATTAAAACTAGAACACATCTTTTTCTGAAAAATTTTGTTAAGATAAAATTTATATAACATCAAATTTATATTTAGCCACTTTAAAGTGTACAGTTCAGTGGTTTTGAGTATATTCACAATATTATGCAACCATTACCATTATCTAATTCCAGAATATTTATCACCCCCAAAGGAAAACCGTCTACTTCCCAATTCCCCTCCTTCCTTAGTCCAGGGCAACCGCTATTTACTTTCTTTACAGCTATTCTGGACATTTCATATAAATGGAGCCATAAATAGGGGATCCTTTGTGTCTGGCTTCTTACTCTGAGCATAATCTTTTCAAGGCTTGTCCATGTTATAACATGTATCAGTACTTCATTCCTTTTTATGGTTGAATAGTATTCTATTGTAGGGATATACTGCATTCTGTTTCTCCATTCATCAGTTGATGGACATTTGTGTTACTTCCACCTTTTGCCTGTTAAGAGCAGTGCTTCTACGAATACTGGTGTACAGGTTTTTGTGAGAACTTGGGTATATACCTAGGGGTAGAATAGCTGGATCACACAGTAACTTTATATCTAACCACTGAGGAACTGTCAAACCGCTCTCCACAGTGGCTATATGCCATTGTGCATTCCTACCAACAACGTGTAAGTGTTTCAGTTTCTCCATATCCTCACCGACACTGGTGATTTCCCCCTTTCCCCATATATATATATATATATATATATATACACGTATATATATATAAAATAGCCATCTTAGTAGATGTGAAGCAATCTCTCATTGCAGTTTTGATTTGCATTTCCTTAGTGATTAATGGCATTGAACATTTTTTCACGTGTAGTACATCTTTATGTTCTCGATATTACGGAAGTTGAGCTAAAAGAGGTCTTGGGCCCCTTTTCTGAGATGAAGAAGTGTTGCTTGGTATATGTGCACAAAACTGACCCACTTACCCATGGCAGCAGCAAACATAACCCCCAACAGACAGTTCGTTCCTATGTGTAGAAAGCAAATGGTGGCCTTTAGCGGTAGGCTGGGATTTGGGAAGGCTGCACAGGCCCACAAAAGCTTTCACATCCACCTGGGGCCCATCCTGCCCTGTTCTTGCTGGTTATTAGGGCACATCTGTTTTTGTGGGCCTTCTTGGCTGCCTCCGCCTTTAGGATGGTAGCCCCACTTTGTCCAAGGGCTTGAAGGTGGCATTAGCAAGAGGCTCTGAGATGCTCAGCTGGTAAACCAATGCAGACCTGAGAGGAAAGGTGGGAGCTGAGGATCAGCGCCACATGACTGATCCATCTTGTAAGCAAAGGGAGTGGATGGCCTGAAAGGCCAGCCGATGCCAGGGCTGGGCACTCACGGGAGCAAAACCCTCCTGTAGCAGAGGGGTAGCAAAATGGCCCCGGGCTCACTGGTGTGTGAGCACTGTGAATTTTGAGCCACTCTGCCAAAAGCAAAGGCTGAGTAAGACTGGGCAAGGGCCTTTCTCAAAACAGGCCCCTGGCTACCATGGTGAAGAATGATTACCCCAAGTATGGGTGTCCAGGGCCCCATGCTGCTTCGTCTTTTCATTGCTGCCTTTTGGCTATTTTGTCACTTTTCAGAGCCTTCTCAGGAACAGGGGAGAGGAAAAACACCACTGTGTGCCCCCATAATTCTTACAGAAAGGTACTGCTGAGAGAGGCAGGCTGAGGCAATGGATTCCTGATCTATTATTGTGCCATAAACTAACCCCCAAATCTGTGGCTTAAAAAGCACAATTTGTTACTACCTCTCATGGTTCTGTGGATTGAGTAGACTCAGCCAGGCAGTTTTCCCTTCGGATTAGACGTCAACTGAAGCTATAGTCACATGAAGATCTACTGGGCTGTGTGTCCGAGGTGGTTCTTTCCCATGGTTGGTGTTTAGGGCTGCTGGAGCTGGAAGTTCAGCTAGGGATGTCCAGTGGGGTACCCACAACCCCCTGGGGCTTGGGCTTCTTGTAAGCATGGCGGCTGGGTTCCAAAAGGGAGTATCCCAACAGTGAATGTTCCCCCAAAATGCAGGCAAAAGTCTCAAGGCTCCTATGACCTAGCCTCAGATGTCACACAGTGACATCTGTCATATTCCATTGGCTAAAAGCGAGTCAAAGGGAACCCTTCCCGACTCTAGGAGGTCTTTATTACCTTATCAGACAAAGATATCATAAGAAAAGAAAATTACTGATCAAATCCCTAATGAATTACATGTAAAAATCCTCCACAAAATACCTGCAACCTAAATTCAGCAACATATAAAAAGGATTATATATCTTAAACAAGTGCAATTTATCCCAGGAATACAAGGGTGGTTCAACATATGAAAATTAATCCATGTAATTCACCATATTTATAGAATAAAGGATAAAACCACACAATCACCTCAATGGATGCAAAAAAGCACTTGGCAAAATCCAACACCCTTTCATGACAAAACTCTCAACAAACTAGGAATAAAAGGGAACTTCCTCAACTTGGTAAGGGGTATTTATGAAAAGCCCACAACCTAACATCACACTTAATGGTATGCCTTCTTCTGAAGATGAGGAACAAGACATGACGTCTTGCCATGTCCCTTCTATCCAATATTGTACTAGAGGTTCTGGCCAGGACAATTAGGAGGAAAGGAAAAGGGAAAGGGAATGGGAAAGGGAAAGGGAAAGGGAAAGGAAAGGAAAAGGAAAAGGAAAAGGAAAGGAAAGGACTAAAAGGTATTCCGATTAGAAAGGAAAAAGTAAAACGATCTCCATTTGCAGATGACATGGTCTTACATATAAAAAATCCTAAAGAATACACACACACACAAAACTATTAGATGTAACAAACAAGTTTAGCAAGTTGCAGAATAATAGGCCTGTATACAAGAATCAGTAGCAATGAACAATCTGAAAATGAATTAAGAAAATAATTACATTTGTAATAGCACTGAAAAAATAAAATATGAATAAATTTAGCCAAAGAGGGACAAAACTTGGACACTGAAAACTGCAAACAACACAGTTAACAGAAATTAAGAAATTATTTAGATAAATGGAAAGACCTCTCATGTTCATGTACTGGACTACTTAACATTGTAAAGATAGCTATTCTCCTTAAGCTGACTTGCAGATTCAACACAATCTCTATAATAATTCTAGCTTTTTTTTTTCTTTTTCTGCAGAAATTGACAAGCTGATCCTAAAGTTCATATGGAAATTCAAGGGGCCCATATTGTTTCAAGCAGAAACAACCTTAAAAAAGAGAATAGTTGGAAGAGTCCTATTTCCTGGTTTCAAAACATACTATGAAGCTACAGGGGCACCTGGGTGGCTCAGTTGGTTAAGCATCTGCCACTCTTGGCTCAGGTCATGATCCCGGGGTCCTAGGATCGAGCCCTGAGTCAGGCTCCCTGCTCAGTAGGGAGTCTGCTTCTCCCTCTCTCCCCTGCTTGTGCTCTATCTCTTGCTCTCTCTCTCAAATAAATAAAATCTTTAGGAAAAAAATACTATGAAGCTACAATAATCAAGACAGTGTGGTAGTGGCATAAGGATAGACATACATATCAATGAAATAGAATTGACAGCCCAGAAATAAGCCCTTACATTTATGGTCCATTGATTTATTTTCTTTCTTTCTTTCTTTCTTTCTTTTCTTTCCTTCTTTCTTTCCTTCTTTCTTTCTTTCTTTCTTTCTTTCTTTCTTTCTTTCTTTCTTTCCTTTCTTTCTTTCCTTTCTTTCTTTCTTTCTTTCTTTCCTTTCTTTCTTTCCTTTCTTTCTTTCTTTCTTTCTTTCTTTCTTTCTCTCTCTCTCTCTCTCTCTCTCTTCTTTCTTTCTTTCTTTCTTTCTTCTTTTTTAAGATTTTTACTTATTTAATTGAGAGTGAGAGAGAGCATGAGTGGGGGGCAGGGAGGGGCAGAGGGAGAGGGAGAAGCAGGTTTCCCACGGAGCAGGGAGCCCAATGTGGGACTCGATCCCAGGACCCTGGGATCACGACCTGAGCTGAAGGCAGCTGCTTAACCGAATGAGCCACCCAGGCATCCCTAGTCCATTGATTTTCAACAGAAGTTCCAAGACAATTCAAAGGGACAAAGAACAGTCTTTTCAACAAATTGTGCTGGGACAACTGGATAACCACATAAAAAAAGAATGAATTTGGGCCCCTACTTCACACCATATACAAAAAATACCTCAGAATAGACCAGGGATCACAATGTAGGAGCTAAAACTATAAAACTCTTAGAAGAAAACAGAAGTAAATCTTTGTGACCTGAGATTAGACAATGGTTTCTAGATGTGACACCAAAAGCACAAGCAACAAAGGAAATAATTGATAAACAGGACATGATAAAAATTAAAAGCTATTGTGTTTCAAAGGACACCATTAAGAAAGCAAAAAGACAACTCATGGAATGGGAAAAAATTATTTGCAAATCATACATCTGATAAGGGACTTATATCCAGAGTATATAAAGAACTCTCACAACTTAATAAAAAAAAGCTAATTAAAAACTGGGCAAAGAATTTTCAAAACATTTCTCCAAAAAAAAGATAGTCATATGTGCCAATAAGCACATGTGCCATATTAAAAGATGCTCAAAATTACTAGTCATCAGGGAAATGCAAATCAAAACCACAATGCGGTATCGCTTCACACCCACTAGTGTGGCTATAATCGAAAAGATGGACACTAACAAGTGTTGGCAACGATGTGGAGAAATTAGAAGCCTCAGACACTGCTGGGGGGAAGATACAATGATGCAGCTGCTTTGGAAAATAGTTTGGCAGTTCCTCAAAAAACTAAGCATGGAGATACCATTATAATCCAGCAATTCCACTCCTAGATATGTACCCAAGAGAGCTGAAAAAAAATCCAACCACACAAAAACTTGTACACAAATATTCCTAACAGTGCAATTCACAACAGCCAAAAGGTGGAAACAACCCAAATGTCAACTGATAAACAGAATTTGGTATATTCATACAATGGAATACTATTCAGCCATAAAAGGAATGAAGTACTGATTCATGCTACATTAATGAACCTTGAAAACATTATGCTAGTTGAAGGAAGCCAGACACAAAAGGCCACATATTGTATGATTTCATTTATATGTAATGTCTAGAATAAGCAAATCCATAGAGACAGAAAGCAGATTAGTGGTTGCCAAGGACTGGGGAGGAGGGAATGGTGAGTGACTGCTAATGGACATGACGTTTCTTTTGGGGTTTATTAAAACGTTCTGGAATTAGATAGCTGTGTTGTGTGCACAATTTTGTGAATATGCCAAGAACACAGAATGATATACTTTAAAGGAGTGAATTTTATGGCATATGAATTAAATTTCCATCAAACTATTATAAAACATGCACATACACACACATGAATCACGGGGTCAGCCAAGGGTCACAGAGAGGGGACTATATTGGGAGGCGTGTGCAAGGGCATCTTTGGAGACCAGTTATCACGTGCTCTCCAACTCTCTCTGTGGAAGTCGCTGAGGAAACCTTGACTTGTAAGACTATGATTCACCCTGAGAATGAGAGCCAGCTGGATAGAGTAGAGAGTAGGTGGACAGTAGAGATGGGCAGATCCAAGTTCAAATCCTGACTCTACCATTTACTAGCTGTGTGAGCTCAGGTGAGATGCTTCATTTTTCTCTGCCCCAGTTTGCTCAGCTCTTTACAGGGTCATAAGATTAAAAGGCTAATATACGTAAAGTGCCTGGTAAATAACAATTGCTCAGTAAATGGCAGGTCTTACTCTTAGTTCTGTCTTGTCAGCATAATTAATATGATGTGGCCCTTGCCAGCATTCAGTAACACCTGCCACATGGCTTAGGAATTACCTGGGAATTTGTTTTCCTAGCTATTTTTGTCCTTCAGGCTAGATCAAAGAGTCACAGTTTTTGAACTACAAGATTTCCTAAAAATCACGTGATCCACATAGAAATACAGACATGGTAAATTAGCTTGAATATATAGAGAGCTTTTGCAAATCAGGGAGAAAAAGATTTAAGAGACCAATAGAAAACTAAGCAAAAACCATGAAAAAAGGAACTCACACAAAACACACACAAGTGGGGACTAAATACATACAAAATGGTCACCCTTGATCAGTAATCAGGAGAGTGCTAATTAAAGGAAGGAAACATTTAAAGTTATTAAATCATCAAATATCTGAAAATCTTTAGTGAGGTACTGGCCAAAGTTCAGGAGACAGTCATTCTTATATACTCCTAACAGGAGTATTACTTGGTATGATATTTCTAGAGGACAATTTAGCAATGATATCAAAAGCCTCAAAAATATTGTACTCCTGGGCTCAGCATTTCTCTTCAAAAAATATACTTATGGAAATAATCATGAACGTGCACAGAAATTTAGCTACAAGGATATTCATTCATTCATTCACTTATTTGTTTATTTAGAAAGAGAGAGAGAGATCAAGTGCGCTCGTGCAGGGGTGGAGTGGGATAGGGTGGGGTGGAGGGGCAGAGGGAGAGGGAGAGAAGCTCAAGCAGAGTCCCCACTGAGCTTGGAGACCAATCTCATCACCCTGAGATCATGACCTGAGCCGAAATCAAGAGTCGGATGCTTAACCGACTGAGCCATCCAGGTGCCCCTAGGATATTCATTTATTAATTGAAATATTTTTAGTAATGAAAAACTGAAAACAACCAATATATCCAGTGACAGGGAATTGGTTAAATAAATTATGGAACACAGATGCAATGGACTATCTCATTACTTGAAAAGATGCTCACCATAACCCAAACAATACACGGTAATCTCATTTTTGTAAATTATTACCTAGAAATAACCAAAGCCAGCATTGGTTAATTCTAGGTGACAGGACGAGGCTCATTTTTCTTTTCTTCTTTTGTGGATATGTATTTTCCACAGTGATCATGTATCACCTTTGTATTAAGGAAAAAATATTTTTTAAAAGTAAACTTACTCCTGGAGGCCCAAACCCTCTAGGAAGGCCCACTCAGCGTGCTGAATATCCACTCTCCCATCTCCAAGTCCTTTCTTTCTCTAGCCGAGTGCGATCTCTCAGGGCCAGGGCACTGCTCTCTGCTCCTCTCTGCATCCTTCCCCTGCACTATCACCCCAGAGGATTACAGAGTCTCTCAGCACCTCCACTCCACCGTCTGCAAACCCTTCAAGATAACTCCTGCCTCCTCCACTGCCCCTAGAATCCAGCACTCCAACAAATAGGAACACGTTCCACAGAAGTTGGTTGACACCATCATTATGAGTCAACTGTTAGTCTCGACAGGCCTGGGAGGAGCCCTTCTACTTTCCTGCCGAAAAGGTGGCAGAAGCTCCCTGGCCACACCGAGACTCCCCAGACACCTGTCCCCACATGGCCATATGCAGGTGGGAGCAGAAGGGCCCGGCAGGGAGAAGGAAGCTTAATCAGACCCCTTCTGACCCGCCTGCGACTTGCCACATGTTTTTTAGGGCAAGAGGGCAAAGTTGGTTGTCTCCCCAAATCTCCACCGAGATATCAAAACAGCGGTGCTAGGAGCCCCCGGGGAGGTGTGCTAGTCTGTGGGTCCCAGAAAGCAGCTTCTCTCACTGCGGAGTAGTGATCTGTGGTTTCGAGCCCTTTCCCAGCTGTGGGGTTGTTTGCTTGGTTTTATGACACCTCCCTCCTGAAAGTGCCATGTGTGGATTTTCCTCCTAAGCGAAGTTAACACAAGGGATGGCTGCCTGAGGATGTTCAGGCCCCGAGATGACTTTGAGTGTTCCAGAGTCTGGGGTCACTTCCCTGACCTCCCTGCTCTCCGCATCCCACCGAAACCTACGGGGAGATCCAACCCAGGTGCTCCTCCTCCCCATTCAACCCTTAAAACAAAGTCACCCTGAGGGTGGAGACAAATTCACACACAGTGTGGGGCTCTATCCACAGCTTTCAGTGTTTCTTAAACCTTCATGCTTTATCTTAAAAATTAATGTAAATTTTGCTTTAGATTCTATTTTTGCCTACTGTATTTCCTCAAATCTAAGCTGTATTCCCACCCCCCACCCCCCGCAACTGTACCATCTTTAAAATCCGAATGGATTCTTAGAATCCATAGAGGCTGTAGTTTAATTGGCCGTGTTTTTTTTTTTCCCCTATGAAATACAAAGATAAAAAAATAACCGTTTCCCCTAGAAATGTTGGCATAGAACCGAAAGACGCGCCGGGTTTGCAGGCTGCTGGCTCCCTGCTTAGGGGCTGGTTTATGGGCCATTTCTAGATGATGTTTCCTTATGAGCTGTTAAGTCCAGCGGCATCCAGAACACAGCCCTTGCCAAGGCACCGTGTCTCGTCGTGAACAACACTCCCCGGGCTCCCCTTCCGGGGTTACTCAGCGGCATTGAAAGGAAAGAACTAGTGAGCATTTACGATGGGCTGGGCCTTGTGCTAAGTGCTGTGTGTCCCCTTCACTTCATCTTCCCAACAACCCGATGAGGTACCTGTGATCATCCCATTGTACAGACGGGAAAAATGAAGCTGGGCGGGGTGATGTGACTCCTAGGACCGCAAGAGGCCGAGCCCTGACCCTGATGAGCAGGCACAGAACCAGCATGGGACGTCTGCTCTCAAACATCTCAGTCCCCTCTCTGTTCACAGAACAGGGGTCCACAACCCCTGGGGCTTGTTTGTTCGGAAAGCAAACCTTGTTTCCCTGCAGGAGGGCGAGCTCCAGGGCCTTACCTCCTGGCTCCGTAGGCCCTGGGCATGCCCTCCCTGGGAGCCTGGGGTGCAGGGGGAGCGGCGGGCCCAGATCAAGTGGGAGCTCCGAGAATGACAGTCGATGCCAAAGGAGGCAGAAGGCCAGTCTCTGCCCCCAAAACACCTCCCGTCAGAACTTACTCCTTCCTGTAGCCCCCTTCCCTCTAAACTTCACCTGGAACTTCCAAATTCACCTTCCCATAACACTCCCCACCCTTTGCTCTCAAATTCTGGCCCATTTTTTGCTCCTCCTATAATTTATGCACACACCGCAGCTAACCTGCAGGAGCCCCTGGACTTCACAGACCCGTCCCCTCTGCCAGGCAGTAACAGCTACCATCTCCTCCCTGTCTACAGCATACCAGCTCATGAGTTCACCCTCCTTGTGGTCGGCACTGTTTTTGGAATGAGCAAGCGGAGGCCCAGAGAAGTGAGGTCACTTGCCCGGAGTCACACAGCCTTCAGGCGGCACGGCCAAGATGTCAGTTAAGATCTGCCTGCCAAAGCCGGTGTTCTTCCTTCGCCACCAACAAGCTACTCTACAGGCACCTAGACACAGAGACGAGATTCAAAGGTGGCTTCCTCATCTAGCATACCATGTTACCTGTCTCTGTAGCTCTGTGTGTCTTCAGGTAAAAAGCTTGAATACAATCATGTCAGCAGAGCTAGATTTTTAAAGTGGTTCCACGACCAAGGCTCCTCGCCAGCTCTCTACCCCAATCCAGGGAAGACTGTTCCTCAAAGGAAATTTGAAAGTGTCATGAAACCCTAACCCTAACTCCAAAATCAACCCTTAAGGCTAGGCCCACATTCCCTGCTTGCTTGGATCCCCGTTCTGTGTAGCTCGCACCGTGGTTCTAGCTGGGCACATGTGTGTCTCCTACAGGAGCTGTAAATTTCCTTTAGCACCACTTTTTTTGAAAGGGGGAGGGAGGGCCATACCATTGAGGATCTCAGGAAAGCCATAAAACCGCTCCCCAGAAAAAGCGTGTGCACACAAAACATGCCCTCCAGGAGTCTTCATGCAAATGGAGGGCTTTACACATCACAAGCCAAGCGTCACTACTCTGTGTCCCCCATCCCCAGAGGCCTGCCTGCGCTGGTCTGAACGTCTGCATCCTCCTAAATGCACATGTTGAATCCTAATGCCTGATGGGATGGTGTTAGGAGGTGGGGCCTAGGAGAGCTGATCTGGTCATGAGCGACAAGCCCTCAGGAACAGATGAGATTAGGGCTCTTATAAAAAAGAGAACCTCCCCAAAGCTCCCTTACCCCTTCTGCCATGTGGGGACGCAATGAGAAGTCTGTGACCCAGAAAGGATTCTCACCAGAATCCAACCATGCTGGTGCCCTGATCTTGGACTTCTGGCCTCCGGAACTGTGGGAAACAAATGTTTGTTGTTTCCAAGCCGACAAGTCTGGAGTATTTCATGACAGAACCCAACTGCACTCAGACACTGCCCTGTACCTCTCCTCTCCCTGATGGATTTTGCTGGCTCTGTGCACTGGGAGCTTACGGCCCTACTCTCTCTCACAGATGAAGCGCAGCAGACCTTGCCCCTGTAACTGTCCAAGGTGGCCTTGATTTCTGGCAGAGGGAGACCCAGTCACAGGAATCCTGGCGCAGTTAGTCCAACCCTCTGCACCAGCCTCAGCCCAGCAAGGCCTCCCCTTGCCCAGGAAGCAAAAGCACCACGTGCACTCCGGCCTTTCAGAATTTCAGTCGCAGGGGCTCCTCTAGGTAGTAAAGCGTCCTTGTGCAAACTAGGAAAAGGGCAGATACAGCCAGGAGTATGCACAATTCCTCTGACCCCTTGGCTGGCGTGCCTGAACGGGGCCTTCTTGCACACATATTCCTGGCAGCTTTGACAAAGAGATGCCCCTGAACTGAGTTACCTTGGAAGGGCTGAGGAATCATCCCGGACCTAAACTGATTCCCCCATCCGACTGCATCTAATACCCAGGTCCACAGCAGCACGATTCACGATGGCCAAAAGGGGCAAACAGCCCAAGGGTCCATCAGTGGGAAAACGCATAAACCAGACATAGTGGAGACACACAATGGAATATTATCCATTCATGAAAAGGAAAGAAATTCTGATATTTGCCACAATATGGATGAACTTTGAGGACATTATTCTACATGAAATAAGCCAGTCACAAAGGGACAAATGCTGTATGATTCCATTTCTCTGAGGCACCTAGGTTAGGTAGATTCATGGAAACAGAGTAGAGGTTACCAGGGCTGAGGGGAGGGAGGAATGGGGAGTTTTGTTTAATGGGTGCAGAGTTTCTGTTTGGGATGATGGAAAACTTCTGGAGATGGCGTGTGGTGATGGTTGCACAATACTGGGCATGTGCCCAGTGCCACTGAATCGAACACCTTCAAATGGTTGAAATAGTAAATATTATGTATATTTTTTAAATACAACAATTAAATCTGCTTTTATTGTGGCTTAAAAAAAAGAAAAAAAAAGGAAACAGCACACCTGCCTTTACCTCACTTTGAAAAGATAGGAGGACTTATTCTACTTCCCCAAAGAGCTTGCCACAACCAGAACATGCCCTCAGTACCTACTTACCAGGCGCTCCTGGCTCCATAGGAGCCTAAGAGCCTGGGACACGCGGCAGCTTGAGACCCCACTGGACGAATGGTGCCACAGAAATGGAAACACGCTGGCCCTCCCGTCTGTCCCTTCCACCCACAGAGCCCATCCCCACAGGCAGCTGGTTTTTTCAGTAAGGCCTCAGCCGCCAGGCCCATTCTGGGTAGGCATAAACTGCCATCCTGTTATAAATCCTTCCCCACAAAGCACTGGAGACTGGTCCTCTCGCTGTGCCAAGAAGTCTTTCTCTGACCATCTGTAATCCATTCAGAGGCAACTGGCAGGAAATGGCAGCAAGGAAAACCCCAGCACCACGCAACTGATGGGACCACCTCTCCTCGCGCTCATGGCCGGCAACAGGAAGCTGGCCCTTCTCAGGACACAGAACATCTGTGGGAGTTCTGGAAGCGGCTGGGCGGCTGGCTGTCAGGGGCTAAATGGGCTCGAGACAGATGCTCACAAAATTTGGTAAGGAACGCATGCTACATTGAGTTTTTAAATCAGCTCTGAAAAAAACTCATTTGAAAAACCAAAACAAACCCAGACCCTAAGAGGGAAAAAAAAATTATATGAAAACTAACCTCAAAAATGCTTTCTTCTGATTTCTATGGACAATTAGACCACAATTTCAAGTAGTTCCAATCCTCTTGCTGTGGCTCCCCCTCCAATCTGGTATTGTCAGCTGCTTCTTCCTATTAGTGACAGCCTCATTTTTGGCACTAAAAACAGAGGCCCTCAAAGCTTTGCAGTGGTGAGTTGGATCCAGCCTGGACGCGTGCAAGAGCTCATTGTTAAATTTTCAGGACTATGGTGAGCCAATTATTAAATTATTAAAAATTATGTGAGCTTACAGTTAAATGTGTTATATATCTTAAAAAGAATACTCAAAATTTATCAGTTCCTATTTATCCTGCTGCCTTTTACTATTATCTACGCTTTTCAGCATGGGTTGACTGTTTTTTCTAGAAGGGGCCAGGCAGTAAATACTTTAGGTTTTCAGTGTCTTGTCTCAGTCACTCCACTCTGCCATTAAAGGGCAAAAGGGACCAGGACAATATGTGAATGAACGACTGTGGCTGCATTCCAGTAAAACTTTATTTACAAAAACAGGTGGCAGGCTAGATTTCAGTGATGGGCCATAGGTTGCGAACTGCTGCTCTTAAAGTCTTTTACACCTGTTGTATCTATGTGGTGGAAATCCCGTATCACAGCATCCATATCATATCTCTTCCCAGCTCTGAGTTCGGTGATAGCATGATAGCTTATGATATGGTAGTGGGAATTTATACCATGGAAGTTACCAAATGCTACAAATCAGGGCTTGATTCACTATTTTTTTTTTTTTGTTATTAATTTGAGAAAGTGATGGAGAAAATTACTCAGAAGTATACCATGTCTATAGCTGTACTGTGAATAGCACCAAAAAATGAGGACATGTTCTCTCAGTACTTGAAAACTATTATCCAATTCAGCAAGGAAGTCACTCTCGTCACCAACAATCGAGTGAAGTTCCAAAGCATGTCTTTGTTCTTTCACTTTCATCTTACCCTGCTGACTTACATGAAAATATCAACCAACACTTACGTCGGAGCTATACTTGTTTGTCAAGTTCGATCTCAGGTTAGCTGGGGATCCAAGAGTTTGGCAAAAATTAATGAAAGCATTCTGTGAGAATCAACTGACTATATGAAATTTACAACAGAGAGTCTCAAATATTTTATTATTTGTAAATCATATGCAAAATAGCCCCTCATAGGTAAAATGTATCATACACATCTGTATCCATGCACATTTATTCAGAGAGCAAGTTGTAAAACATTTAATAGCAGGGATTGTGATGGGAAAGAACTGACAGATGAACCAGGCAGCAAGAACTAACGGTGTGTGTGTGTGTGCGTGCGTGTGTGTGTGTATGAAAGAGAGAGAGAACAACCCTCTCCCAGCACACTGAACGGAAAAAGCAAAACACATAGACCTGACCAAGCCAAAAAGCAACGTGTTTCCTGAAAATTCTACATCATAAGAAACTGAACTGTGTTGGGTATGGAGGAAGTAGACAACTGGAATAGATGATGAGCTGTTTCTCCTTAGTACTGATGGCAGACCCAGGGCTCTCCATAAGTCCTTTTCCTAGAAGTGACTTTCTGGGGGAACTCACAGCCCTCACGAGGGCTCTCCTTGTGCTGTTCTCTCTCCTAGAGTGCCCCACTGTCCAAATCCTATCCCTGATGAAGCATTCATTCATTCATTCATACTTCAAACATTAACTTGGCTCCTATTACACACCTTCACCGGACTCCGGTTAGAACCACAACCCAAACAGCCCCTGCAGGTCAAAGGCTGTGCAGATGGCAGACTGGAATTTTCCTTCCCGGAGTCCCTGGGCACTCAGGCCACTTTTCACCCTCTAGGTGGCCAGTGTTTCCAGCCCGCTGCATGGCAAGTTCCTGAGTTCCTGGGAGGCAGGGACCAGGGCTTTTCCACGATTGTATCCCATGCAGAGCCCAACCCAGTGCCTGGGCATTTGGTTACTCTCTAGTGAATTCAGTGGTCCATGATGCACTGCTCTAGCTTCATAACCTCATCCCTCATCCTGGTTTACAATTTAACTTTAGCAGGTTACCAGACCCAGGTTAAATGCTGGGCTCCAGCTAAAAGGTGGGAGAACGATTATTTTAGGTGTAATTATCTCCTTCCTTCTCCAAATTAAAGAAGAGAAGGTCCATATTAAAGGAGAAGAGGGTCGCTTGAGCGTGTGGGATAATTTTTACTCAACGTTTGCAAACTCATGCTCTACCAACCAAGATGTGGTCACACTTGACTTCTGAGGTTTGCATTACAAAGCTCACTCTATCTAGAATTTCCTATTGATTATGGGTTTTCTCCCTACATGTGCATCCTATTGAAATGCTGGTGTGCCCAGTCCTTGGCCTTGTTCCTCCTAACCTTAAATCATGGGTGTTCAACTCCTTACTCTGAAAACTGGTAATTAGAGGGAAAGACTTTACTTTGCCTTTTTAGGAGGAATTTAAAATTTCACCCCTGCTGATGAGATACAGGTCTTCTTTATAGAAGAATGTCAGCCAATGAGTGTCAGCAAATAAATAGATAAAATGACAGAATTTGAAAATGACTGTTGTACACCCCCCAAAGAAGTAAGTGATCCAAGCAAGATTATCGATGGATGCCAAGCTGATTCCGTGAAGTTTCTTATCTGGGAACTGGGCATTCACTTGGTGCCAAAGCACCGCCCACAGAATGACATGCCGATCGCAGAAGGAAAACAGCTTTGCCATGGAGAGAGGTGGGCATCCCCTTACCAAGTGACCAACACCTAATAAGGGGGTGCCCTGACATGGGAAGATGCTTAATGAAGTGCTCAGAATTACCTGGGATATATTCTTGCCAAAACGTAAAGCCTAAATTGGAGACTTTAGCTCTAACTTCAACTATGAGGGAAAAAACAAGGCATAGAAAAACAAGGTACATGACACCATGAGCAGAATGTGAAGCATTTTAACTGGTAATGTTTTATAGATGTATACACAAAAATACATATATAAACATATATACAGATATACACACACATATGGGGGGCACTATTCGAGATTAAAACTGATGAAAGAGACATAACAACCGAATGTAATGCATGAACCTTGACAGAATCTGGCTATGTACATTAAAAAAAAAAAAAAGTAGCTGAGAAAAAAGTAGCTATGAAGGTTTTTGGGAGGGTAACAGGGGAAGTAAGAATATGAACTGGATATTAGATGTTACTGGGGATTACCATTAGTTTTCTAAATGTGACACTGGTATTACAATTACGTAGGAGCACGCCTTTATTTTTAGGGGATGCATGCTGCAGTATTTACAGCTGAAGTGTCATGCTGTCTGTGACGTACTTCCAAATGGTTCAACAAAAGCACACATACGTATTTATAATAAGAGGAGGCTCTGAGAACGTAAGTGAGTAGTGGCCCAAGGTTACACGACCAAGATGTGTCAAGATGATAAATATTTCGAGGTGAAGTGTCACGCTGTCTACAACTTATTTCCAAATGGTATAGAAATATCTATCTTTATAAGAAAGCACGATAAAATGTGCACTAATTTTTCACTCCAAGTGATGCTTAGATGAAGGACCATAGTACTATATTGGCTTTTTGTGTGTGTGAAAATCTCAATATTAATATAAGATGGAGGGGCAAAGAAAGAAGGCTGCAGGGGGGGGGTTACATCATACCTGAATTGAGAAACTTTAGGCTGCGCAGGGGTATCTGTGACTTGGGGCCCAAATTATAGCACTTTTCCATTGAATTTTCACTGCTGGCAGAGGGACCCAGGGGGGATCCCTAAGCTGAGCTGGGCCTTTTTGCATTCTTGCTCCAAATATCCACCTGAACAGAAACTTCAGGAGTCCTGCCAATGCTTAGAATCTCAACAACTTTAAAATATCAGGCGATAAATCAGAAACTCCTAAGTCATCTCCAGACCGTGTTTAAAAATGAAAACATAAATGTGGAATTGTTTAAAGGACACAGAGTTTCAGTTTTCTAAGATGATAAGAGTTCTGGAGATTGACTGCACAACGTGAATGTACTTAACACTACTGAACTGGGATCCTTAAAAATTAAGACGGTTAAATTCTTTGTTATTTGTATGTAACTGCAGTTTAAAGAAAAAGAAAGGAAGAAAAGAAATTAAAATACAGGTACATGAAGACACGTACCTGAAAAACAAATTGGATGCGAAGCCGAAACGTAGCACTCTGTTGACTGAAAATATTTGAGGAAGGAAAAAGGGAAGGTATGGTCCCTCCTCCCTCATCAGGTCAACAATGGAATGGTCTGGTAGACAATGGAATGGCCGTGAAGCCTAAGACTTTAAGGCCAAAGTACGTGGTGGGTACAGCCAGCGGAGGTCTGGGCTGTGCAGCCTGAGAGGCTGGGGGAGCCTTCCTCAGAGAGAATGTGGCCCGGGCCCTGCAGAATGAGAAGCATTCGCTTAAGGGTAAGGCTCTAGAAGCAGAGGACCCCACCGAGGCAGAGAATGGGACTAGGAAGGCGATGGCTCGTCTAACGCTGTGAGGGGCAAACCACCTGTGGCATTTGGAGGGGTGAGGGAGGCAGGACCCGGAATACTACATTAGCTGTGGCGGCTGGGGGAGTGATGAAAGGTTTTCACTTGAGGAACAACCTGATAAAATGCAACTTTGTAGGAGATTAATTTTGAAGTGGTATGCAGGAAGATGGAGTCAGGGAGACCAATTAAGCAGCTATTATAAAAAATCTAGGTAGGCTATGAGGCAGACTAGCCTGGGGGTGGGGGTAGGGAGAGCGGAAAGAAACGGAGAGGCGCAGAGAATCACTCTGGCCACAAGAGAGGGAGGGTAGGAAGAATGGGGGGGTGCTTTCTAAAGACAGTAGAGAGGAGGAGATACAGAGAAGGCTCTGTGCCTGCCTAGGGGAATCTCGGGGTGCGGTAAGGACCCCGGTGGGGGGCTGGCCAATGCAGCCCACCAGAGGTGGGAGCTGAGCCCTCTGTGGGGAGGAGGCCAGACCCACCAGAGTCACCACACAGAGGGAACGTCTGCGGCGTGAGCTGGGAGCCGGGTTTGCCGACGCAGAACAGACTCTGGAGGGAGCAGACAGGACACGAGGAGCTGGCAGAAGAGGCATAAAAGTGGGTGTCACCAAAACTTCAGTAAAGAAAGTGCAATTTCCAAAATGCTCTAGGACGGTCTACTATTTAATGAAATCTCTCAGAATTCCATTTGGAAAACAAATAGCTCCCTAATCTGTTTAAGGCTGGATTACTATTTATTGGGTTTGCATAAAACTGAACCTATCTCTATTTTCAATTGTCTTCTGCGTTCAGCTTTTGGCCTGAGCCTCTGAAGGTGGCAGGACTCAGGTGAATTCCGTGTTCTCTTTCAGCCTTGCCCTGACTCTTAAAGGATGGTGAGGAAGGCCACAATGGTCAAGGTCAAGGATGCAAGGGAACAGAAGAAGCCTGGAGTTTGGGGACAGGGCTCACAGGCCTGTCATTGGTGGGTGGGCCAAATGCAGTCAACCTCACCCAGATGTGACCAGTTTCGCTTCCCCATGTTTCTCTTTCTTCCAGCCAGTCTGGGGCAGATTCTGTCACGTGTGGAAGGTGCTCCAATCCACATGCACTCAGCCCCTGCCGGAAGGATCTAATCACCTGCTGGCAGACCAAGGGGTCTGGGGCCTGTCAAAGGTCACCTGAAACCCCACACTGATGAGGTGACTGAGCAGGAAAGGGGACAGCACTGAAGAGGGAACACGTCAAGAGCTCTTCTGATCTGTGAAACCACTGAGAGTCAGACTAAGAGCGAGCGAGTGAGCGAGAGAGAGACAGAGACAGAGACAGAGAGAGGCAGAGAGAAACACCAGCTCCTTCGGGACCAGCCAGGTCATCACACACAAAAGGCTAAGTGTCCGGGTTAACGAAGAGTAGGTGAACTCCAAAGTCACAGAACCAAAAGTTACCACATCGCCCTGGCCTCTTGTGGCAGACGCCCTCTATGCCTTTCGCACCTGCTCCAGTCCCCTCGGAGCCAGTGACAAGGAGGGTGTCAGCGTGGCTGAGGAAGCAAAGGTCTTTCACACCCACTTAGCGGGCGCATCACCCATCAAAAGGACACCTCCAAGGCGGCGGATATTGAAAAGCTATCTTCCTTCCATCATCCAAAGGAGTGCACCCTTCATGAAAACACTAACAACAGAGAACCTGAAAAGCAGCCTAGATGTTCAAAGGGGGGGAAAAGAAAAGAGAGAAATCATCACTGTAGATAGATGCCCCTGGAGTTGCTTGGCAACCATCTTTGCTAACACCTTCTCCCAAAAAGGAACAGTTTTGAGTCAGCTCCTGAGATTTCCCTGAGGCCAGGACTCCGACCACAGAGGCCCCAGAGCTGGGGCTTTGGGATGGGAAAGCGGTTCACTGGGGGCGGGGGGGCGGGGGGAACCATGGGGCCCTCTCTGCAGGCTTACCCACATGAGGGGGGAAGGAAACTGGAGCCATTTTGCTTAAAGGACATGTTCTCCGTCACAGGGCTGGTCCTGGGGTGAGGCTAGGGAGGTGCCCAGGGTGTGACAGTTAAGGAGGTGCCTCAAATGTGTGTCCTGGGGGTCCTGCCTGCCTCACCTTAGTCCTAACCCTGCTCCTGGGACAATACTGGGACCCAATAAGAATATGGCCTCTGGAATCAGCCCACCTCTGGGTTCAAATCCCAGCTCTACTACTTCCCAGCTATAATCACTTTGGGTAAATCACTTAACCTCTCTGAGCCTCTGTTTCCAATCTTTAAAATGGGCTCAATAATAGGAATTGCCTCATAGGGTGGTCATAAGGATTAAATGAAAAAATGCACACTTAGCACTGTGCCTGGCACCTGGTCAATGCCCAATAAATGGCAGCTAGGATCGTTATTTTTAAAGACACATAAGCAGCGACCTAGAACCCCTCAAGCCAGACCTAGGGAGTCAGAATCTCTGGGAGTGGTTCTGGTGTTTTTGTTTTTAAAGAGCTTCGCAAGGGATTCTCAAGGTTGGCAGAGTCGAGAGCCATTTCTCAGAGCCAATAAATAGTGGTTCAGAAAGTTTGGTGAACAGCAAAGCCACCTGGAGAGCCTGTTTAAATACACATTCCTGTGCTCCACTCCCGGTCCTCCTGATTCAGTACGACCACAGCCTGGGATGCTCAGGACCTACAGATTTGATTGCAGCGTCCCCAGAATGACCACACTTTGAAAAACCGAAACTGATACTCACTCTTGAAAACTAATAGCACAGGGACATCGGTCCAACTCCTTGTGATTTTATTCCTGGCATCCCCAAAGAACCGGGGACAAAGTGTTGACCCAAAGATGCCTAGTAAACCCCAGGCACACTCCTGGAGGAGTAAGGACGCCACGTGGCCCCTGGAAGTGGCAGCCCCATCAAGGCAAAGAAGAGCACCCACATGCCTGGTAAAGGCAACAATCATCGTAACGAGAGCTTACGTTATTGAGTACCTGCTGTATGCCAGACAGCATCTCATCTATTTTTTTTTTTTTAAGATTTTATTTATTTATTTGAGAGAGAGAATGAGAGACAGAGAGCACGAGAGGGAAGAGGGTCAGAGGGAGAAGCAGACCCCCTGCTGAGCAGGGAGCCCGATACGGGACTCGATCCAGGGACTCCAGGATCGTGACCTGAGCCGAAGACAGTCGCTCAACCAACTGAGCCACCCAGGCGCCCAGCATCTCATCTATTTTCACAACAACCCTGAGAGCTTATCCCTGTTCTGAAAATGAGAAAATTGAGGCTCAGAGAAGTATCGTACTCCACAGCCAGTAAGGAGCACAGGCAAGATTTAAATAACCCTCCACGAAACTTCCCAGGCTTCAACACCAGTGCACTCCTGTGCTAAAATACACAGGACATAAAATCTGCCACTTTAACCATTTTAAGTGTACAGCTCAGTGGCATTGAGTATATTCACATGGTCTTGTAGTTGTCACCACCATGCATCTCCAGAACTTAGTCATCTCTCCCAACTGGAACTCTGTGCCCATTAAACACTAACTCTCCCTTTCCCCGCCCTCCCCCTGCCCCTGGCAACCAGCACTCCACTATGATGTCTCTATGAATTTAACTACTCTAGGCACCTCTGTAAGTGGAATATACAGTATCGGCCCCTCTGTGCCCAATATACTCTTTTTTAAAAAGATTTTATTTATTTGAGAGACAGAGAGAGAGAGCATAAGCAGGGGGGGAGGGGCAGAGGGAGAGAGAGAGAGAGAGAGAGAAGCAGACTCCCCGCTGAGCAGGGAGCCCGATGCGGGGCTCGATCCCAGGACCCTGGGATCATGATCTGAGTCGAAGGCAGATGCTTAACGACTGAGCCACCCAGGCGCCCCATGCCCAATATACTCTTAAAAAGAGCCAGATTCCACTATGGTCTGATAAGACCAAGCCAGGAATGTGTATCAATCATCTTGAGACCCTGGTCGATGGCATCAGTTTGGGTGCCCAGTGTCCCCACGTCCACTCCAGGTAGCCATGACCTACTGGTGCACTGGGGCAGGCAGCTTCCCCACTCCAGCCAGAGAATCACATCTAGCTCGGTAGAGTAGATACAGTGACAACTCCTTCCATCATGGAGTCACTTTCATCTTACCCACTCTGGTGACCTGCTACCACTTTGTCCTGCTCTAGTGAGTACTTAACTTGGCTTCCTTTTTTCTTTAAGCACCTGATCCTTTAAACTTGGCAAGTGGAATTGTGTTATGAAACCACAGGTACAAGGATAAAGCGTCTACATAAAAACAAAAGTGTTCCTCACAGTGGGACTCCAGCTTTACTTAGAGCCAACTGGGCGAGCCAAGTCTAGCCCCTGAATGGAAAGGATCCTCCACCTCAGCCCACTTGCAGGAAGGGATTTCCAGCAACTCCTCATTAGTTCAAGTGCCTCAGGGTCCCAAGCCAGGTCCATTTGGCTGAAGTGGCCAATCTGAGTTCTGCCACAGGAGGGAATCAGAGAGAGCCAGCCAAACAGCATTAGCTGGAGCACATCATCAACACAACATTGCACCAAGAGTTTCAGGAGAGAGAGATGTGGAAGTCAGTCTTTGACACTCGGCTGCCACAATCTGGAAAAAGGCCAACCCACTGGCTAACCGTCTTCCTCTCCGTTACGGCTACATTGGATTATTACAGTCACAATTGGACTCCCAGTGGTCAAGCCCCACGGATTCTCCCTGTGAGGTGAGACAGGGCACTCCAAGAGCTGGATGTCTCCCCCACCCAGGGCTCTCTTCTCCCCGGAGGAGCCCTAGCTCAAGGCTCCCTCTCCATGTGGTGTTGTGCTGGCCTGGGGGAGGGCCAGTGCGGGTGCTGAGCAGTACTCCTCCCACCTTCCAGTGCTGCCTGTCTTGCTCTCTGTGGCGCAGGGGGCGCTCCAGGCTCGCCCCCCCGTTCTGGGATTCTCCCAGTGGTGTCTTGTCCACAAATAGTTGTTAGCTGTTCTTGTGAGGAGGAGTGAGGTCAGGAACGACCTAAGTCGCCATCTTGGTGACATCACTCCTAACTGCGGGCACTAAATGATCCTAGTTTGCAGATGTAAGCACTGGGCTACCTCAGCCTATGGGGTCCGTGGGTAAAAGGAATTTGACTAGGACAGGGTCTCACTGTGTCTGCGACTACTTTAGGTCTACTTCTGAAGGAGGTCATGAATGAAATGAAGTGTCACAAAGGACAGGTTAGCCCAAAGGATAGAAACACAATGCACACAGAAAAGCACGCAGAAATAGAATCTGCCTCACTCTCCAAAATCACTTTGGAAGCCGAGACAGCCAGCCCCTGAGACCCACGAGCTGCAGTTAACACGGCCTTACAGTCCTAAATAATGCCACAGACCCCTTGGCACACAGGTCAGAAGCCCTCAGGAATGAGACTTCCTCTGCCTATCCTATCATCTAATCTTGAACATGGAAATCCTGAAACCAGCTGCTTTGCTCTCTGTCATGTGCATCCCCATTTCAGACAAATCCCATGGGTAATCAAACTGCACAGAAAGCCAGTTGTATTTCCAGCCTGACTTTTAAATATACACTGAAATCTTTAATGCTTCACCATGGCGCTTTTGACTTTGGGGGCCACCATATAATAACTGCCATCATTATCGGAATCGGCGCCTTGGGGTCTCCTCTACCCACAGTGAGGGAGGGCTGGGTCACCCAGAATTAGAACCCGAATCTCATCGCTGTCACCATTTATGACAGAATGGAACTGAAGGTTTGGAGCAGTCATCTTGGAAAGCTTTGGAAGAGAGCTCCTGGAGGGAGGGAGTCCGCTCTCTTTAGAGAGACACAGCCCAGAGCCAGGGGATGGTCACAGCTCCACATACACCTGCCGAGTATGCACCGTGGTTGACCCCCCCTGGAATGTAGGCCTAAGACACAGACGGGTCGTAGCAGAATACTTCTGTGACTAACTTAGTCTACTTTTCTTGTCTTCTTTTCCAGCTTCGCCCTACACCAGTGATTCTCTATAGGGGTGATTTTGCCCCACCCCAGTGGAACTTTGGCAATGTCTGGAGATGTTTCTGGGAGAGGAGCCACTGGATTCTACTGGTAGAGGCCAGGGACATTGCTAAACAGCCTGCAATGCCCAGGACGGCCCCCACCACAAAGAAGGAGTGCCACTGGTGGGAAACTTTGTTATTACTCTCTGCTCTGTGATCTGCACTCTAGTGACAGACTTCGTTGTTTCTAGGACCTCTGTATTCTCTCACACTTTGGGCCTTCGCACATGTTGTTTCCTTTAACTCTGTCCTGGCCAGCCCGGCACATGGAAACTTCCATTTGTCCTCTAGGTCTTGGCATAGATAAAATGTCCTCAGAGGGAGGCCTTCGCTGAGCCCCCTAATGTAAGTGAAGTCCCTCCAAAATGCCCCACAACGGCACCCCAACTTTCCCTTCCAGAGCGCTCACCGCAGTCGCCACGACTTCTGGAACGTCTGCCTCCGCTGCCAGGATGGAAGCGCCATGAGGCAGGCTGTGCTTTTTCACTGCTGTCCCCCAGGCCTAGCCCAGGGCTGGCACGCTGTGAGAGCTCATTCAGCCTCCAGGGCTCCGGGAGGCCAACAAAGCAGGAGCGGGTATTCACAGCTACGCAAGACACTCAGAGGCTTAAATGATCATCCCACTAGGCAGGCACCAAAGAGCAAACGGGGTAGCTCCTTACGAACGGACACGGACCACTCTGTAAGACGAGCGGTCATGGCGAGACACCAGGCTGCACTCCAGGATGCTATCACCCACCCGGGGGAAGCGGGAAGAAAAAACCGTGTATGAAGCTACTGGAAGCAGCCGGGGGCGGGGGGCGGGGGGAGACTTCCTTTTCACGGCATACCCTTTTGGATTTTGCAACCTGTGAACATTATTAAAGAAAATACGAAGCATTCGAATGGCTGTATGTGTATGAAAGTCGACAGCTAGAGATTAAAAAAAAAAAAAAAAAGGATTCGTGTAGAATGACATATGATGAGAATCCAGCACAGCAAACTGTGCTTCGAAGCCAAATTCACATACAGCGTTTCAAAGTGTGCCCACCCTCACTTCCTGTTTTGGAAGCAGCCAGAACCACATTTTCTCCACATGAAGACCCGGGCACATGGAAATGCTTGTATGTATAAAGAGACACTCATTTTAGAAGCTTTCTGTTTTCCAAACTAGATGGCTTTGAAAACGCTCGCGCTCGCTCTCTGTCTCTCTCTCTCTCTCTCTCTCTGTCTCTCTCTCTCTCTCTCTCTCGGCTTTGCAGTCTTCGTCCTGCCCCACCCCCTGCCCCCCCCGGCCCCATCAGTTGGAGGCAACTACAAAGCTTATTCATTCTCCAAGCCTTTCTCCTCCTTTCCAGCCTGCCTCCCTACCACCTGGAGGCCACTCCGTCTCTCCTGTCCTTTCATCCCAAAGGCTGGGCGAGACGAGAGAGACGATAATGAAACGCCAAAGCGAACAAATGTTGCTGCTTGTTAGCCAAAGGGGAGGCAGGTAGGCTTAATGGACAAGGAAGTTGAAATTAATGGCAAAAATGAGGTTTATCTGTGTAATCTGTGGACTTGGTGTCTTCCCATCTCCTATTAGCATAGATACGGAGTTGTCTGTATAATGACAAAGGGAAGCCGCCCGCAGATTCCCATAAATCTCCACCACTTGTCGCTGGCTTCCCTGGCTTGGCTTTTAAGAACACTTCACTCTTCCCAGGTCAGTGGCCATCTTTGCCTCCAGTTTGCTCCCAACCAGCCACAACTGCAAGACTCCTAAACCTGAGCTGGACACGTTCCCACGTTCCCGGCTTCCTCCGGCGTTCCAGCCCCATTCGGCCAGCATCTCGGGGGACAGCAGCAACCTCTTACCATTGTGGCAAGACCTTAACTGGCCCCAGAACAGTTTCCAAACTGGAAGCATGCCGCAGGTTTACCTCCATCAAATCACAACATCTGGGAACATTAAAACACAGACAAATGTCCAGAGAAACCAGCGTAGGCTTCCAAAAGACCCAAACAAGGATCTTCGGAGGTCTTTCTTGTCTCAGTGACCAGATAAAACAACTTATCGATCATTTTTTAAATTATTCTCTACATCTCAGCAGTCCCCCGAGAGAGCGCTGTAAACCCTCCTTAGCCATAGGCCCGAAACTGCCTAAGTATATTTTCTAACTTCTGATAAAAGTTATCAATGACTACATATTAACTGCGCCCCATGAAACACAAAGATGTCATAGTAATCGGTTTTTTAAAAATCACTAGCTTTATAAAATCATGATAACATGGTTTACTCTAAAAATGAAATTTCTGATACAGGATCTCTCTTCCATTCGTCACTGGGTAGTTGAAAGTCCTAGTTAATTATAATAATAAAGTGTTCTAGGACTGGCTTCATTAAAAAGTGATAATGATATAATAACAGTTAAAAAAAGAATAAAGGCAAACATTATGTGCTTACTGTGTGCTGGGTCCTTTTGTATTACCTCAGTCAATCCTCACAACCCTGTTAGCATCTCCATTTTGAGCCATATGCACCCTGTTCCCGATTTATGAACTGACATCCTTAAAAAAAGTTCAGGTGAGGCAATGAGAAAAGAAGACCATCCTTCTAAATCACAGAGCTTTTTCCCAATTAGCTGGAAAAAAGTCTTCAGATAAATCTATGAAACTAGAGAGAGAAAATTATTTTAAAAGGTTAGCTAGATGAATGGGCTTCCTTGGAATTTTCTCTCACAGATGAATTTCACATCTTAGACTAATAAGGTTTCTGGGACCCCCCACGCCTTAAGGAATCTCAGTGCCGCACTGGTCCAGGCTGACTGAGGTCCACTTATTCTCCACTTCAGGGGAACGCATGCGCCTGGGTTTTGAACTCAGACCCTCTGTATTCTTAGACTCCTAAAGGCCACATATTCTTCACAAACTATTTGCTTGTGTAGGAGATGTGGTGATGTTTGCCACCAAGAGATTATAAAATGAGAAAACAGACCCAGTGTGTAGTAGTTAGTTAAGATATTTTTAATGTGAGGGCTTGATTTTGTTGCTGTTGTTTCTTTAAAAACAGCCTGGGTGGTATGACTGGATCTCAAATAGAGGTACATTCAGTAGAGAGAGTCAGGGTCAGCCATCTCAAAGGGACCCTGGGGGACGTGTCATCCCACTCCCTACTTTACAAGTGAGAGGAGAGGCCCAGAGAAGGGAGCCGATGTTCCCAAGGTCATACAGGGGGACTTCAGGAAGCTGCCCCAGAGCCCTCTCTCCTGCTCCATTGGCACTCCAGGCAGCCCTCGGCATAACCCCATGTCACCACCTCCAAGCATGGAGTTCACGGCACCTTCTGAACCCAGGTGACCATCTGGCAAGGCTCAAGGGTGTTTGCCAAAGTCCTCTTGCCTGTGATTTTCACTAACTTTGGATGAAATAATAACATGAATGCGAAGAATTCACTACAGAAACTCTGAAGCATTCGGTTAACATTTCATCCAGGTGGAGAACTGAAGCCACAAAAGGTGAAAGGAATGAGGAATGAAGAAGGAAGCACATTCCAATAATCAGGCTATTCCAAACGCCGGCAAGTCCTTCCTGTGTCTTCTGAGGCTGTGGCCAGATAGAGGCAGAAGGCAAAATGTTTCTTCTTTCGCATTTCCAGCCTAACTTTCCTCCCTTATAGCTTCGTCTATAAAACATATCATATCACAACAATGGTCACAGCAGCGTTATTCACTGCAGCCAAAAGGCGGAAACAAGCCAAATGCCCATCAACAGATGGCTGGATAAATAAAACACGGTCTATACCCACCATGGAATATAATTTAGCCGTAAAAAGGAAAAAATTGTGACACCTGCTACAGCATGGATAAATGATGAAAATGTTATACTAAGTGAAATAAGCCAGACACAAAGGGAAAAATATTGCATTTCAGAGAGAGAGGGAGAAAGGGGGCAGGGAGAGAAAGAGGAGTGGGGGAGGGAGAGAGAGAGAGAATTTAAAATAGGCATCTTCATAGAGACAGCAGATGGAACAGAGGTTTCCAGGGCTGAGAGGAAAGGCAATGGGGAGTTATCATGTAATGGCTACAGGGCTCCTGGTTGGGATGATGAAAAAGTTCAGGAAATGTATAGGGATGATGATGGTTGTACAACACTGTAAATGTACCTAGCACCACTGAATTATACTCTTTAAAATGGTTAAAATGGCAAATTTTACATTATATTTCTTTTATAATTTAAAATATTTAAAATGTGGATCACATCCCTTGATTTCTCAGTTGGAATTCCTAACTCATTCACTGCCATTAAAGCCCAAACTTCTTTTCAAGACCTGCTTCCTCCCAACTGCATCATGGCCAATCAATGCATTTCAGACCCGTGGATAAACACGATCACACCTAGGTCACTTTGTGTCCTGGAGACCCATCCACAAACACATATCCATCTGGAGGCCACCCACGTGGTGACTCCGACAAGAAGGCCCATGGTGAGACTAATGCAACCAGTGTTTCTGGAGATTCCAGCAACCAAACATACCAACACAGAATCCCAGTTCAACCCTTCAATTCCTCACCATGGTGGTGGTGGGGGGATAGATAGATATTTACTACTATGTCCTCTCCCTCTAAAGAAAATTGTATGCACATACCAGGAAGACCTTCAGGGATTGCTAACCCAAGCTTGCTCCACCAGGCCCACGAACAAAGAGATTTCACCCCATACATGGCTATTTGGTGAACTCAGCAATTGCATGTTACACTGAACAGTAGGTGTCCTTAATGCAAACGCATATAATTAGGAGCTAAATCTTTGTACCTTTACAGGACAAAGACTATAATAAGCAGGATGTACCACTTGTGACTTCTGAGGAAAGGCGAGCTTTTCATTTTTCCTTAAAAGAATCTATTTCCCAAGAGGCAAAGAGAATCTGAGAACAAGAGTCTTTTGAGATGGACGCAGGGAGGAGGGTGCAGAATATGAATTTTGTGCGGTATGGTCAGAATCTGTCACCCAGGCCTGAGAGGTACCAATCAGTGGCACACCATGACCTTTACTCAACTTATTTAAAGGTTTTCACAACCTCATCTTTTTTTGTGGAAACCTTTTCATGGCCAGTGGTCTGACAACGGAGTCCCATGAGCTCTTAAAGATTTCAAGAGTTTATGAAGAAAAACAATTTCTAGTGATACTTTCCATTGCCAACACGCATGGACATTTAGCGCCAATAAGCTGCCACTTGTAAGAAGTCCACTTGATATTGTTCCCTTGTGCATCCTGGAGACACATGGCAGGACCACACTACGATATTTAGAGGCAAACGTCTTTAGAATAAGGTTTCGTTCCCAAAGTGATTAATTAGCAGGAACACTATGCTAGAGAACTGTCCTTGAATATTTTAACCTCCATGCTACTTTTTCTAAAGCACAAATTCTCCTCTCACTGGATGGTCAGGAAATCCCTGGGCACAGAAAACCGACTGTCTTAGGTGGTGATCCACAAAACGCTTCCAAGTAGGTTTTAACTGCCTTACAGGGTGCTATCCTGGTTTATGAGGGAGACCATTCTTTGGAGTCTAACTGGCCTTTTTTCCATTCATTTTGGATGAGCAATGCTCCCACGGCCTAGTGATGGCTGAACTCCTTCAACACTTCCCACCAACCTCTTCTGCCCCCTCATGCCTTCCTCCCACTCCAATTTCAGCCAGCCATGTTTACAAGACACCAGTTAGTAAATCACAATTCAAATGAACCCATCTATTTGTTCAGCAGAAAGTGGCCTCTGGAGTTGCTCCATGTGAAGCCCATAGGCCAGAGTTACATATGGCAGGCCTGCAAACGCGAACAGGATATGATTTATTTATGACGACCATGTGTGTTTGATGCCCAGTTCCAGCAGGCCGTGGCTTCCCATCCCTGCCTCAGTCTGGGATGACCTATCTACTCACTGTGTCCCATTTCAGGTACTATATTTCCAGGCTGGGGAAACAGAGATGTGTGACCGGTGGGGGGGGCGGGGGGGGCTGCACACACAGCCGCCCCTAGCCCTGCCCGCCACACAACAATCTGTGACCAAACACAAAGTGGGCCGAATGTAACTTGCTGCAAAGGTCTGCCATGTACAGTGGTTTTCAGTGGAGAGTGGAGAAGTAGCTGCTGGAATGACTGACCATGTGGGGCTCATTAAACTGTTGTGTATGTACCCACAAGGAAGGCTGGGATGCTGGTAAAGGGAGCCCCGCTCCTCATTTCAGATATTTCAAGACACCCCCCACCCCCCACCCCCATTTGGCAATGATGCTCCAAAGGTGAATGGCACATATGCATCAGAAGGTCCAAATGTGGACTCCGGCTCAAGTGCTGTAAACTTCTGCCTTCCACAGTCTCCCCCCTCTCCCCCCCCAGTTGTATTTATACTTTGAAAGAAGTTAACATGAAGCAGTAGTCACCTGGGCGTGCTCGATTTTTGACAAGCCTTAGTCACTCTGTACCCAGCAGAACAATTCACATTATAGTCGAAATCCGGTGAAGATTCTGCCACATGCTAACACTAAAATGCCAGTAGCTCACTTACCTTCTTTATTAAGCCTCATAACCTCCCTGCTTTTTCCACCCTCTTTTCCAGCCTCTTCTAAATCTACATCTGCAGATGAAAAAGAAAAGGAGAAAAGAAAATGAGGAAAAAAAGATCAAAAAGGGGGGGAAAGCCAAAGTCAAGGGGGGAGAGAGTGTTTATTTGCAAACAGATCAATATAAATACTGTACATGAAAAATCTTTCAAAAATTGACAATGCAACATTTTCTCCCAAGTCCGGATTGCCATCTACCTGGCCCAGATAGGTACCAAAAAAACTATGCAAGCAGCAACAGAGTAGCCTTTTAAACAGATACACCGTGGGGCTGTGAAAGCCCACCCCGCGGGCTGCCACGGGGAGCCGGGCACAGACAGACAGACAGCCAGCCCTGGCAGCAGGGCCTCTCTCTGTGCATTGATGATCTGTCTCTGTGTGTATTTATTTAGAGAGAGAGGGAGAAGCATGGAGGACACCGGGGGCCACTCTCTCTCACACACACACACTTTTTCCCAGTGGCTCTAGGTGAATGGAAAGGTTACAGGATAATAAAAGGAAGAGGAGGCGGTGGGGTTCTTACTGTCGGAGCAGTGTAATTTGGCGGCGTCGATCCAGGAGGACCAGGGTTTGCCCAGAAACGCCTCCGGACTGGGCACTTTGCGATCCAGTGTCGCCATTGCTCTTCCTTCTTGTTGCTTTTTCCCTGTTCCTTCGGCAGCAGCAGCCGAGAGACACGGGATTCGAGAACGCTCCGACGTCATCTTCGGAACGTTCCGACATTGAGTGCTCTGAAAGGGGGGGGGAGGG
>NW_023270451.1:3098280-3217942 GCF_011800145.1 Mirounga leonina | reverse complement strand
GGGACCGGGGCGCGCGGGGCGTGCGGGGCGGGGGCCGGGGGGCTGGCCGGGGAGAGGCACGACCCGGGGGCCGTTGGCGGGGAGGTCTTCCCCGCAGAGTGGCCGCCAGACGACGGAAAGTTTTTTGCATGCAGCCCTTCCAGCGTGTCCTTCCCTCGCCGGCTCCCTGTCGTCCACGGTGAGGCGCCCCCCCCGCCCCGCCCCGCGGAGACCCCCTGCGGAGACCCCCTGCGGAGACCCCCCGCGGCCCAGTGCGGAGGAGCCCGGCAGGGCTTTCCCCCTACGAGCATCCCAAGCCGGGGAGGGACCCTGGTGATGACCTCTCCTCCCAGCCACCACTCCCTTCTCCCTTTCTGTCCTGTCACGGTGGACCTTGGGACCGTGGAGGATTCCGCGGATGCCTTTGGGAGCTGAGACCCATGGGTAGATGGAAGTGGTTCTAAAAAGCAGGTGAGTTTGGGGCGAGAGCAGTTGCCTACCCAGCCCAGTCAGGCTGCGGGACATTGCAAAGCTCAAAACTCAGGGCCGCGGTGCCCCCAGATGCTCTGCGCGATGCGTGTCTCGGGTTCTCCGGGAACCACTGCGCGGACCTTGCTCCAGGACCACGATTCCGGGAGAGCACATTCACCGCACGGAAGATGCCGCTTACTGGGCCAAGCCCCTGTAGCAGTTTCCAGCCTCCCTACCCGTGATGCGAGGGTGGCTCGGATTAGCACCTGCAACCTAGGGCCAGGCATCTGACTCCTGGGAGCATTCACTCCTGGCGTAACTGCTCTAGCCAGCTAGAAAGGAAGCGTTCGATTTCTTCTGAATTCTGGATGTTTGATGCTTTAGCTGAGATTTCGCCTCCTCTCCCTAGGGGTGGGCAACAAAGGCCTTAGAAGGTCTTCTGGTATCTCTTTCTTGTTTTCTCTCTTTGAATCCTTTTGTTTCCTAGGAATTACCGAAAATATATGGTCACTCCCCCACAATGGAACTATTTGTCATTTTCCCCAGTACCCTTTTAGTTCTTACCGCTTTTGTTTCTGCCCCGTGGCTGAAGCACAATGATTTGAAGTTGCTCCGTACTGACTGAGTTCTGTCCCGGCTGTGCCATCTATCTGATGCCCTTGCATTTGGCATCCTGTACCTCAAAGCCAGGGTTAGGATGGGCAATGAAGGAGGAGCTATGGATTGGTCTTTGGTTGTGATATTTGTGGGAATGGGCTTGACCCAGACAAATTTGATTCACCTCTGCTGTCTTTGGAAGGGTTTCTACATAGGAACCACTAAGTGGCTGAGATGCCAGTGAGTGGAAAATTCTCATTTTAAGAATTGGTGGTATTAACAAAGATGTATTACTTTTTGACCTCTTAAGATATGCTAGACACTGTGCTTAACACTTCCTTCCAAATACCCATCCATCCATCCATCCATCCATCCCTTTTCCACAAATATTACCTGTCATGGACTAGTGCCTTCCACAGAGGAAGACAAATGAGACCTAGCCCCTTGTGGAGATGCAGTCTGATGGTCTCTATGGAAGAAGGAAGGTGTGAAATTTATCAACTCCTTGGAAAAACAACACAAGTGTGCAGTGACTGGCCAAGGCAGTGAATGGTAGGGTCTCTCAGAGCTGTGCCTAATCATAAGAGGAACTAAACTGTAGTTTGGAATGACCAGAAAATGTATCACAGAGAAGATAGGGTTTGCTCTGTCCCTTAGAAATTGGGGAGGATTTATCATGGTAAGGTGACGACTGGTCTTGCCAAGGGAAGGGGATTGACGGTATTAATGGAGGCTTCAAGCTGAGCACAAGTGTGGTGTGTTTGGGGGGTTGAACATGGTTTACTTGGGATGGTGGGTTATTATTGGGGGTTTGGAAGTATAGTCATGGCTGGGTCAAATTATGGAAGGCACTGAAGGGCAACCTAAAGAGTTTGGGTTTTGTTTGACAGTGGGGAGCCACTAAAGGGGCTTTCTGGTGCATAAGGGTAAGTAGAAAGGGTGACTTGGAAAGGCTGTGGTGCCCAGGACTTACTGGATATGGAAGCAGATTAGAAGTAGTGCTGCAGTGTGTGTGTGTGAAGAAGTGAAGGCCAAATGAACTTTGGTGGTCCCATGCAGATGGAGAGGAGGGGGCAGGTATGAAAGACTCTGTGAAGAGAGCCTCATCAGAAGGTATGTTGTATGGCTGGATTTGGGGGGAGAGAGAGCTCAGAGGCCTAGGTAATTAGATCCTGGAACATTTTCCCTTCCCCTCCTGCTTTCTGATTTTCCTTCCACTTTTTCGTGTCTATTTCTGTATTGTGCATGCAAGGGAAGATGTGGTAGGCAGCCTCTAAAATGATGCCAGTGATTCCCACATCCTGGTATTCATGTCCTTGTGTGATCCCCTCCCTTCAGTGTGGGCCGGACCAAGGGACTTGCCACTAACAAATCGAATATAGCAAAACAAATGGGATGTCACTTCTGAGGTTGGTTCACAAAAAGACTGTGGATTCTATCTTGTTCACTCTTGCTCTCACTGGAAGCCCCCCTGCCATCTTGTGAGCTGCCCTATGGAGAGGCACAGGTGGCAGGAAACCGGGGGAGGCCTCTGGCCAACAGTCAGTGAGGAATTGAGCCCTTGGTCCAACAGCCCATGAGGTGCTGAATCCTGCCAATAGCCACGTGAATGAGTTTGGAAATATATTTTTCTCCAGTGGAGCCTTGAGACAAGACCACAGCCCTGGCCCACGTGTGTGAGAAACCTTGGGATAGAGGCACCCAGGTAAGTCATTCCTGGATTCCTGACGCCCCCTAAACTATGAGATAATTGGTGTTTGTTGTTTTAAGTTGAGAAAATTCTGGAATAACTGGTTACGTAAGAATACATAACTAATACAGAATGGTTTGCATATAAAGGGATTAGATAACAAAGCAATGTTGTCTGAGCACTGTTCCTTGGTCCTCATTTGAGCCTCATTTGAGTCTGAATTGTGTATCATCCTTGCCAGCTTGGTGGGACCGGTTGACTCTAGTATCTCCTACATGCTGAGTTTTATAATTTACCTTTACCTCTGGGTACTCAAGTTTTTTTGCTATTTAAACTCAATCACTACTTTATGGAAAGAATTCACCCATGACAAGGTCATGATATAACTGTTGGAAACAAGTCTTTACTGATTGTGGTGCTGTCACACTGGGGCCCTTACAACCCCGCCATCCTTGAGGTGTGTGGAGAGTAGTGTGATGAAGGGACTCAAGCCCAGTGGTTGTAAGCTTCCAGAAAATTCTCCGCTCTCAGGAGCCATTTTAAACCACCCAAAAAACCAACGGTGGCTTATCATCCTGAGGAGTCAGGTCACCTCAGTCTCAGAGAAACAAGGCAGTGGTCCAGTATTTTAATATTAGTTTACGCCCCCAGCCAAGTCTCTCAAGTAGAGATTATTTCTACACAGCACCCCGAAGCCGATATGACAGCCTAAATATTATTCCCTTCTAGCTGGGAGCATTTTAGTTTGTAACATAGTGAAGTAGGGGCTGGAACCTAGAAGTGGTTTAGCATCTCTACAAAATAGATGTTGGATACATTGCCTGTTCGCTGATAATCAGAACGCGTATGCATTACTGCAGTTAGACTTCTGCAGTAGAATTGCGGTTTCTACCCTCAGCCTTGCCCAGTGTCTGCACTGACTACAGAGATAATAATACCAACTTTGTGAAACTCTAACCCACCTATGACTTAGTAACTGGAGAACATGGCTGTCAATTAAAATTATACCACTGGGAGCCAGAGAAGGACAGAAGCATTGCTCATCAGACTACTAGACTTCTACACTTGACTTTAGATGAAAATTGAGGTCAGCCGGGAGTAGCATTTGGGTCAACATGGTGCATATAAAGTATTATATACACATCTATACTTACATCTCAATTATACATACGGCAAATCTATTGCAGACTGGAATTCCTTTTGGTAATAAAGAGTTACAAATATTGTTAGTGGCAACAAGAATTTTATACATTCTTAATAGGTATAAATTGACCCGCAAAACAATCATTTAAAGCGTATTAGTACAATGTTTATGTGATAAAACTGTCTAGCAAAGGTATAACACCTTCTTCCCTTCATGATTAATGTTTGGGAAGATAAAAGGGGTGTAAATATTTTTATTGTTTTATCATCTTTCTTAGAAAAATAACAGTGGTTGATTTAATTAAAAAGGAGACTCTTCTATAGACCAAATAAAGAAATGAGTTCCACAGAGATGGCAGTAGAAAATACCTATTTAATTTGAATAACACCTGGTTCTGGAGAGATGTGCATCTAATACGCAGCCTGCATTCATTTAGTCTGATTCATGCGCTTTTACCTCCTTATTGAAAAGAAGAGAAGAGGTAATATTAGCACTCTCATCTGAGGATCTTAAGCTCCTGCTGGGGTCGAGGTGCTGTGTGTGCAGCCTACTTCCTACCTAGACTGTTGTTGGGAGCTTCCTGGAGAGGAGAAAATGACATTCCATTAGAATGAGGCATCCCTGGAATTGTTTGATGTTCTTTGTCTTAATTGAATCCATCTATCCCATCTGCCACTCTTCTCTCTAAATTTATTTCCCAAACCCACTCTCTCTGAGCATTGTAATTGGGGGGGGGGGGAATTTGTTACATACATTGTTACCTTTTGTAAGAGCTCGCAGCATCTGGAGGGCAGGTGTGCTGTCTCCCTTGCCTTGTTAGACAAGATTACCTGCCTCTTCCCTGACCCTCACATGTCGCTGGATCAAAGGGGACCGGGAGAAAAGACCCCCAGTAGCAACGGGAGTAGGAAAGAAAATAGGAATTCCAGGCTTTGCGGCTTTGGGGTATTGGTTTCAGTATAAGGCCCTAGCCATGTGTCTGATCCAAACAAACAGGGACTCTAGTGATAAACAGAACTACAAAAACATGCAATTTGCATTCTGACTGGCAGAAAAGTCCAACACGGGAATGCATGGTGTTGAGGGACAGCTGCCTTGACAGCCCGGGCAGACTCATCTGGGACTTTGCTCTCTCAGGGCTCCCTGGAACCCCTCTGCTGCTGCAGGCCAAGGAGGTCTCTGCTCCCCTGAGCGTGGCAGAGCCTGCCCCATTTCTGTCCATCGCTCTTCTTCAGGGGTGAGGCAGGAGAAAAGATAGCGTCTCTTTGGCATTGTCGTAGAAATCACTTTTGGCCCTTCACCTGAATATAAATATAGACAAACTTAAGACTCATGGGCACTTATTAATTGGAGCAAAGCCGCCCCCCCCCAACCCCTCCAAACTCACCTGTTCATATAGCTGGCGAGGCGGTGCGGGGTTGGGGCCAGAGCAGGGGCTTGAGATCGGCAGGTGGTAAATGAGAATCGCTCTTCAGTCATTTGCTTGAAAACCTTTCTTCATCCATCCCAACCTCAGTTTTGCAATCTGTTAAATGGCTACCAAGGTTCCTCTCTTCAGATCATTGTGAGGATGAAGTGAGATTCAGGGTATGGAGCCCCCAGCCTAGGGCCTGGTGCACAGCGGACCACTGTAAAAGTTTGCTGATTCTTATTTTATTTTATTTTATTTTATTAAAGATTTTATTTATTTATTTATTTGACAGAGACAGAGATAGCGAGAGCAGGAACACAAGCAGCGGGAGGGGGAGAGGGAGAAGCAGGCTTCCCTGAGGAGGGAGCCCGATGTGGGACTCGATCCCAGGACCCTGGGATCATGACCTGAGCCGAAGGCAGACGCTTAACGACTGAGCCACCCAGGTGCCCTGCTGATTCTTATTTTAGCTGCAATGTGTTGTGTAGACAACAGCGGCTAGTCAGAAACAAGCCGACCTCTGATGCTAGGAGGGCTCCTGTGGTTGCTTCTGACCATCCTTCTACTTAGAAAGGAAACCCAAGCTCCTGTTCCTTCCTATGGGCCTGCTGTCCCGCATCAGTTGGTGGAGACTTGTGTCAGCAGTCTTCTGCCTGAAACTTCATCTGATGTGGACTTCAGGGTAGGGCGCATATCCCTTTGTTCTGGAGAAGGCCCTTTAAGACTTTTCTGTTCTGCCAAGGAACTGCAAAATCCCACGTGCTTGGAGGCAAAACTGCTTTTGCACAGCAATGAAAATAGTTGTCCTAATAGTAAGCCAAGTGGGGTCTCTGCAAATGACTTCCTCCCTCCAAAAACAGTTTATTGTCTTTTGTAAAAAGCAATTTAATATTATATTCTAAAGGTTACATATGAATGTGTTCCCATGAGATAGTGAAACGGTAGTGATAAGGAGAAAATTCCCTTTGAGTATTTCCTTCAAACGTGGACACGTCCCTGCCCCCAGATCCTCCCATGCCTCCAACTCTGAAGGCAGTTTTCCAAACCATTCTCTATACATTTACCTACTGTCTATATTTATCATCACAGGCATAGATGATATTGCCACATGTGTGTTCTTATTTTCTTTTAAACATGAGCAGCGTCATTTTGTAGAGAGATGTGTTTTATCCCTGGTTGAGAAAGAAGCCTTGCATGAGCATAAACAGGATTGACAGTGCAACAGACCATTTTGTGGATATTTTTCTGCAGCAATTTTCTTTTTTCACACATGCGATTGCATGTCATTATAAGCAGAAATACCTTCTTCTTTTAAACTGCTGCATACTATTCCATATAATGGTCTGGAGTCTGTCTGTTGTCCTAGTGATAGACATTGAGGTTTCTGGTTTTACAAAAAACAGAGTGGTCAACATCTTTATTTTTAGATCTGCTTCCTGGGCATGAGGGAGTATTTCTACCCCAAAGTAGAATTGCTGGGTATGCGCATTTTAAATTTTCATAGTTCTGCCAAATTGTCTTCTGAAGTAGCTGACTGATTCATGCTCCCACTAACAGCATAGGAATGGGCCCATTGCCTCATGCCCTAATTCCTACCCAACGTTTTCAGACATTTTAATTTTGCCAATATTAGGGTAAAAACATATCTTGTTTAATTTTCACTTCCCTCATTTCTGGTATATTTTTGAGCATTCGTTCTTATGTCCATTGTATTTTTACTCTGCAAATTGCTGTTGGTACCTTTTGATGATTTCTTATTGGCATTTTCAGATCTTTTTATTGATTCTTAGGAATTCTCTGTACATTCTAGATTGAGAGCTTTTGTCTGTTTGAAAATAATGTAATTTTCCAGCTTGATGCTTGTCTTCTTTTAACCTCATGTGTGGCATCTTTTCTATACACTTTTTTTTTTTCATTTGGTTGTAGTCAGGTGTATTAGATTTTTCCTTGAGGCTTTTTGTGTTTTGTGTCTTGCTTAAGAAGACCTCTTCCCCCAAGGTCACAGAATTTTTTCTTATATTTTTTCTTTATGCTTTACAGGTTTTTGTTTTTACATTTAGCTCTTAGATATTTTTGGTTAATGATCTGAGGTAAAAATTTAACTTTTGATCTTTTCCCAGTTACCAGTTTTCCCCAGGCATATATTGAATAGCTTAGCCTTTCTTTCCATAGAGATCAGTCATACACTCACTTCCCAAATACATGGGTCTGTTTCTAAGCTCTCTTTTCTGTTCCATGGCTTGGCCTGTCTTTTCCATACCAAGTTAACAGTTTTAACTGCTCTTGTTTTATAATATGTTTTGCTGGTGTGTCGGGGAAAAAATGTTTCTTTTCCACTATGGACTGAGAATCCTCTGTCTTGGTCTGTTTGGGTTGCTGTAACAAATTACCACAGACTGAAGGGCTTATAAACAACAAAATTGTCTTTCTCACAGTTCTGGAGGCTGCAAGTCCAGGACCATGGCATTGGAAAATGCCGTGTTCAGTGAGGGCTTCTTGGTTCGTAGATGGCACCTTTTTACCATGTCTCCACGTGGTGGAAGGGGCGAGCTAGCTCCCTAGGGTCTCTTTGATAAGGCTTCCACCTTCACGACCCACTCTTCCCCCACCGCCAGGCCCCAAAGGCCCTACCTCCTGACACCATTTCCTTCAGGAGTAGGATTTCAACCATATGAATTTATGGGGGGACACAATCATTCAGACCACAGTACTCTATCTCTTGGGAAGTATTTTTTATTCCTGAAAAGTGTGTTATAGGTGTCATTGTTCAACAGTTGTCATGGGGACATCTCAAGACGGAGACCGGCCCATGTGAGGAAGATCATTGGAAACCTGACCTCATGCCCATTTCATGGTTACCATAAAGCTTGGGCCAAGGGCTACAGCCAGCTTGGACTCATGGGGAAAGCCTCCCCCAAGGTGATTTTCCAAACCAAATATCTCAGATTTAGGAAAATGAATTGCTTTTTTAAATTTTTTTTTTTTTTGAGATTTTATTTATTTGTGAGAGAGACAGAGAGCATGAGAGGGAGGAGGGTCAGAGGGAGAAGCAGACTCCCTGCTGAGCAGGGAGCCCGATGCGGGACTCGATCCTGGGACTCCAGGATCATGACCTGAGCCGAAGGCAGTCGCTTAACCAACTGAGCCACCCAGGCGCCCAAGGAAAATGAATTATTGAGAGATTGTCCTTCCAACTATCTAAAAAGGCTAACCCCTGTGGTTAGTGGTTGAGACTCTATGGGGATATTCCCGTCTGTCAGTCATCCCAGGGTGAGAAGAAGGGGTCATGAGCACTAGAGGCTGAAGCAGAGGGAGGGAGCAGATCTGGGATGAGGGCTGAGCTCCCCCCATGTGGGGAGCAGGTAGGTTAGAGCCTCTCATGGGCCAGGAGCCGGGCCAGGTAGTGTCCAGTAGGGGACCCCTTCTGGGATGATGACCTAGCTATGAGTCAGGAATCGTTCAAACCCAGTAACCAGTCATAAGGTTTTCTGTGTTGTCTTTTCTTTTGCTTCCCTCAAGGTTTTAAATGGCCTGGTCTTAGGTAGCGGCATTGTGGGAAATTGAATCAGGGGCTTACACTTACATGGGAGCCATAGATAGAAGATTGCAAGTTGCTGGCTTTACTTCCTGCCAGTCCTGTGTGGTAGCAGTTCCATTATTTGAGAGAAGAAGGCAGTCGCCGCACCCTGGGAGGTGGCCAGGCACAAAATGAGCAGGGGACAGCCCCCAGCAGTCCCTAACGCCTTTCTTCTAGCCCCAGCCCAATACCCTCAAAAGGAGGAAATCCTGAAAATGAGAGGCCAGAGTTTGGGTTATATTTATATGACAGGCCAGAGTTTGAGTTATATTTATATGACAGGCCAGAGTTTGAGTTATATTTATATGACACCTAATTTTTCCACCTATGCAAATACCTTGGCATTCACAGACTCTGGCTAAGCAAAAAAAAAAAAGGTCTCTTCTAACGCCTAGTAAATAGTTAAGTTTGGGTGGGAGGTGGGGTATCTAAAGGAATTGCAACCCTTGTTTCATAACTGGAATGAGAGAAGTTGACAGAAGCCTGGTATCTTTAAGTTCATAAAATAATCGCTGCAGAACTTAGAGTAAAGCCCAGGTCTCTGTTGTTTGGAGGCCAGCTTATTTTAGATTACTACGTCCCGGGCGCCTGGGTGGCTCAGTCGGTTAAGCGACTGCCTTCGGCTCAGGTCATGATCCTGGAGTCCCGGGATCGAGTCCCGCATCGGGCTCCCTGCTTGGCAGGGAGTCTGCCTCTCCCTGTGACCCTCCTCTCTCTCATGTGCTCTCTCTCTCTCATTCTCTGTCAAATAATAAATAAAATCTTTATTAAAAAAATAATAAATAAATAAAGTTTCACTGGGCGCCTGGGTGGCTCTGTCGGTTAAGCGACTGCCTTCGGCTCAGGTCATGATCCTGGAGTCCCGGGATCGAGTCCCGCATCGGGCTCCCTGCTCGGCAGGGAGTCTGCTTCTCCCTCTGACCACCCCCCCCCATGTGCTCTCTCTCTCTCAAATAAATGAATAAAATCTTTAAAAAAAAAAGAAAAAACCATAGATTACTACGTCCCAAGAATGATACTGAGGCTATAAATTTACAGTTCCATGTAGGCCAGTGTTTCTCAACCAGGGATAATTTCGCTGCCTCCCCTCCTCACTCCAAGTATATTTGGCAATGGCTGGAGACATTTTTGGTTGTCCTGACTGGGGCTGGTGTTTACTATTGGCATCTGGTGGGTAGAGGCCGGGGATGCCGGTAAATATCCTGCCTTCAGATGCATGGGAAGATTTATCCAGCCCCAAATCATAGTGATAGGAGTCAGAAACCCTGATGGAGGGCAACTAATTTCTAGTTTTCTTTCTTTCTTTTTCATTTCCAGAGAATGAACCCCTAACCCCCAGCAATCTTTGTCATCGTGGGCTTCTTTCCTCACACAGAAACCCAGTAAGAATGTGGCGGGGCTGTGAGAGCCGTCATCCATCACTACGCGTTAAACCCAAGGTCTTTGTCCTTTCAATATATGAAAGCCAAATTATGTTATTGGGTGAATTTGTAGAATCAAAGGAAATGAATATAGTTCTTATGCAATAATCAAGTCATGTGGTCGCCTCTTTCTCTCTGAATCCCTTACAGACCATGGCTTACCTACTCTAATGGGAACGTTAATCAGGGCTAAGACACCCATGCTAGATAGCTCCTATTATTCCCAACTTACGGATGATAAAAGTGAGGCACAGAGTGGAAGTAAAGCACGGCGCCCTCCCTTTGGTTTCTTATATTCCAAAGTTATCAAACACCTGGCCTCAGCCATTGCACAGGTTGTACACTGCACAACTGTGCCACTTTTAAAGGAGCACCATTCACAGGACAGACATAGATTTATTGTGACAGTTTTCTAGGCAGATGGCACAAAAGTGGCTTGTTCGAACAAAATCAGGACCATGAAGCAATTTTCTAATAGAAGTAAAGTTTCCTCAAGAAAGTACGCCTCTCCCTAAAGCTCATGAAAGTGCTAGATGGACCAGCAGCAAAGAAGGTGGTTATTGATGACTCTCTGTATGTTAGCAGTTCAGCTGGGAGCTGTGTGGGAAATAGAGTGCCTTGCGTGATGGAATAAATAGAACAATCCTGCTATCTAAATTTGGCTGTTCATACTTCTGTTACGGTTTAAGTCATCCTAAGCTTGGCTTGGAGGAGGAGACATTGACATGTATATCAGTTTATAAATTTGGCAGCAGGAGGTGCAAAGAGTGTCGTTTCAATTATGGATTGACCCATGATTGATTTAGCAACGTATGTCTCCTAGTGTGTGATCAATGCCAAGAAATGGCAGGTGCCGGACTTAGGAGAGTGAGGGCAAATGTTGGAGCATTGATCAGCTGACGTGCTCCATGTAGGCCCCATACAGGGAGCATCAAATCCAAGTAAAATACTGTAAGGTGGGAGTGATAGTATCCTATGTGTTAACAGAACCTGTCTGAGCTCTCATCCCTTGTGCCCTTGTGGCGACGTAACCATCTTTATAACACACGACACTACTCTCTGTTCCGACTTGGTTCTGAATCTCTAGTGTGTTCCATTTCATGGTGCTTTTAGGGGGGAAAGGCCTCACCGATTGCCTCAGTTGAGAAGTCTTTAATTTTTCCACCTATGCAAATACCTTGGCATTCGCAGACTCTGGCTAAGCAAAAAAAAAAAAAAAAAGTCTCTTCTAATGCCTAGTAAATAGTCAAGTTTGGGTGGGAGGTGGGGTATCTAAAGGAATTGCAACCCTTGTTTCATAATTGGAAACAAGCCACTCTTCATAATTGGAGAGAGGTTGACAGACTGGCCCGGCCTGGCCCTGCGCCGGGTCGCATAGACTGAGTAGTTGCTTTCACCAGGAGTGGGGAGAGATGTGTGTGTAGTCGGTGATTGGAGAACAGGCTAGCCCTTGAGAAGGGGCTGTTCCGATGTGCAGATGATAAATGCCAGGCCAGGGTTGCTGCTGTGGCAGTGGAGGGCTTGGGGCAGAGGAGAAATTTGAGCTGGGCTGGGAAAGATGGTGTTGGGGGGTTGGGGGAGGATGTGAACAGCCCGTGGGCAGAGTTTGCATGAGGGAGAGTGGCCTTAAGTGAGAGCCTCAAGTCAATAAACAATAATTCCCGGGGCGCCTGGGTGGCTCAGATGGTTAAGCCTCTGCCTTCGGCTCAGGTCATGATCCCGGGGTCCTGGGATCGAGCCCCGCATCGGGCTCCCTGCTCCGCGGGGAGCCTGCTTCTCCCCCTTCTTCCTGCTCGAGCTCTCTCTCACTATCTCTGTCTGTCTCAAATAAATAAATAAAATATTAAAAAAAAAAAACAAAGACAATTCTTTAAAAAAATAAATAAATAAACAATAATTCCCTACAACAGAGCTCTTAGTGGAAAATAGGCAAGTCACAAGGGGATTTGGAATCAGGAAGGGTTTGAAAGTGTTACACAATGTTTCCAAGATTAAAATCTACAGTATGAGATAACTTGAGTATAATACTGTGTGTTCTTCGGCAAGTGGCATAATTCTTTGAGAAATACCTTTTGTCAAGAACGAATCTCTAAAATGAGGGCTCTGTGGATAGGAGCTCATCAGGTGAGAAACTTGAACTCTTCAAGATTCTTTAACCATCTGGCTGGCATGTTTAGAAATGGCACCCGACTGTACTGATAAAAGGGAGCTCTGTGTTCGTGGTTCACTCTAATACTCCAACTCTGGGTTGTTTTCAAAGGCAAGTTAAACAGATTTTTCATCCTAAGTAGGATGAGCACATGGCTGAGTTTGCCTGGGGAGTCCCGGATTATACAAAATTATTAATAGCTTGTCCTTTCAGTCTCAAAAGTGTCCTGGTTTTGGTGATAAATTATATGGCTACTCTAATTCTAAGTGATTCATTGTGGACTTCTTTTGCTTACTCTGCAAATCCTCAGTGACCAAAAGGGATGCTTCCACCTCAAGGATATTTGTCCACATGTGCATTCTGTGCTTTTGAAATGGTTGTATTTTTTCCCCTTGCATATAAAGTAATTTTTACAAAGCATTTGGAAGAAAAACAAGCAGCATAAGTGAGTTAACACAAACATAGAAATAAGTGTTAGTATTTGATAGAATATTATTCTGATATTCTATCTAACTATATCTATACCTATCTATCATATATTTACATATTTTTAGATCCCAATCTCCGAACTAAATGACTTTACTCAGAGGAGCATTCCATATATACATATATAGATATGGATACTACATAAAATTATATATTTAGAACTATATTACAACGTGGTCAACATAGATGAAATCACCCTTTTAAAATAATCACTTTTTAAAAAAGGATTTATTTAAGAGAGAGCGCACACATGTGGGGGGAGGGGCAGCGGGAGAGGGGGAGAGAATCTCAAGCAGACTCCACACTAAGCACGGAGTCCAGCACCGGTTTCGATTTCACAGCCATGAGATCACGACCTGAGCTGAAACCAAGAGTCAGGGATGCTTAACTGATTGCACCACCCAGGTGCCCCCTTTAAATAACCACTTTTAAAGACTGCATTGTATCCTAGTAGTAAATGGCTGTTCTTAAAATATAATATATTTAAATCCTCAATTTGGAGCATTTAGGTTGTTTCTTTTATATATTTTATTAACAATGTTAAAATAAATGTTTTCTATAGCTAAATCTTTTCTCACATTCATGGTTATTTGGGGTGCTTTCCTCTAAATGAAGTTGATAAGTCAAAGGGGATATATGCATTTAAAATTTTGAATTTGTCAAACTTGGCCGGCGTGTGTGAAAATTCCCACTCCTTGCCTCATCTGTGGTGTATCTTTAATTCTTTTTTCATCTTTCAGCCTGACAGGAAAGAATTTCATCTCTTATTTATTTCAGTTGTATCTCTGATTATTGATGATTCTTATTTATTTTTTAATAAATTGCTCATTTTTCTATTAGTGTTCACCTTTCTCTTATTGAATTATGAAAGCTCTTTATATATTAAATAAAGTAAACCTTTGTGTTCTAGGTTGCAAGATTTTTTTCCTGATTTACTATTTGGCTTTTAATTTTATTTCTGGTGGATTTGTGTGTGCACATGTGTATGTATGAATTCAGAAGATTTTTTATGCCATTACACCTATCAGTCTTTTCCTTTGTGGAGTTATATACTTCTTAATTTTTTAAAAATTTTTAATTTTTTTAAAGATTTTATTTATTTATTTGACAGAGAGACACACAGTGAGAGGGGGAACACAAGCAGGGGGAGTGGGAGAGGGAGAAGCAGGCTTCCTGCTGAGCAGAGAGCCCGACGGGGGATTCGATCCCAGGACACTGGGATCATGACCTGAGCCGAAGGCAGACGCTTAACAACTGAGCCGCCCAGGCACCCCGGAGTTATACACTTTTTTAAAGGACCAAGTTTTCATCAATTAACCCGTGAAATTTTCATAATCCAATCTGGTGCTCTCAAACCCCTTGAGCTCCTTGTTTCAGATTTACCAGTGCGGCCATTATGTTAGCTGAGGTGCAGTTTTGTTTCCCTTTCTCCAGTTCAGGCTGTCTCCCAGAAGGGGTTTGATCACTTCACAAACTAACAGATAAGTTACTGCACGTAAGAGCTGGTGATAGGCATTCTTTTTCCTCAACCACAAAACATGTATGCCTCCCTTCATGAAAAGCTGTAATGGGAATTAGAAAGGACTAGTTTGTTTAGATTCTTTGCGGAGTGAATCATCACTGCCCCATTGATATGCTTTATAATTGCACTGATGTGTTCTCAGGAAAACTGTGGCATTAACCCTAAGTTCTAATTACTACGCCAAGAAACGCCATGGCCGGCCCTATCTCCCCTGAAGCCAGCAGCTTTCCATGGCACGATGCCCCTGGGCTTCGTGGCTGTGCTACTTCTCTGGTGAGGAGGGCATTATAGGCAAATGCACAACTCGTTCTAGCCAGGACTGCTGGGGGTGAGCTTGTCTCTGGCCTTCTCTGCTGGCATGCCGGGCTGAGCCACACGTGAGCCTCAATCCCTTCTTCATCTCTCAAGTTAGACCTGTGCATCCTGCTCTCTCCGCGGCCCGCTCCCTGGCCTGTTTGGCCCTCTTGGTGTTTATTCTATGGAGCAGGGAGAGAAGAGAATCCTCTTCCACTTACAGACCTCAGGGAAGTCCCCTGGATTGTCCTCAATCCCTCTCCCCTTTCACCCAAAGTCTTTCCTGCAGGGTGATGGAGGGGAGGTCTTGAGCACCACTGAGGGTTGAGCGTAAGATCAATGATCACCATCACCATGATGATGACATAGGGTGACCTGCCTCCGTTCTCTGCTGTCAGAGCTTTTCCCCTGCTGCTTAGCCGTGCGGACTCCAGGGGCCAGCCCAGATGCAATCGCAGGCTGCCAAACCCACCAACTGACACCTTCTCCAGAGAACCCTATCATGGTGGGAGTGTGGGGATGGGGACCAAGGCCCTACCTCAGCAGGTCTTTGCTCTCTGGTTTTGCCAAGAAATTATTAAAACATAATACATGCAGGGCGCCTGGGTGGCTCATTCGGTTGAGTGGCTGTCTTCGGCTCAGGTCATGATCCCAGGATCCTGGGATCGAGCCCCGCGTTGGGCTCCCTGCTCAGCGGGAAGCCTGCTTCTCCCTCTCCCTCTGCCTGCTGCTCCCCCTGCTTGTGCTCTCTCTGTCAAATAAAATCTTTAAAAAAAATAATACACACAATAACTGTAGGCTAACCTGCTGCTATCAGCAGGGAATTGAGGGTTTGCTGCCACTCTGGGAGCCAGACCAGGGACTTGAAAATAGATTTTACTATGGAATGACCTTATCATGGATCTGAGCGGTCCCTTCCCCAGAGGCTGCCCTTTTAGATGAGGTCCATCAGGGGTCCCCTCAATTTGAGAAAGACACACTCTTTTCCCTTCTGCCTCGTCAGTGCCCTTTGGTCTCTCCCTATTCTCTTATCCAATATCACAGAAGCCGAAGAACTAATTTGGCTGCAACACAACCCTCCTCAGAGTGCTGGAGAGGGAGAGAAACCAAATGTGAGCACAGCCCAAACCGTCTTAGTGGGCAAGGCTCATTCGTAAATAATTTTAGTCTTGTTACCCGTTCACTAATCATATAGCCTTCCCGATGGGTATTGGCAACATGTCAGATGGAGCTCACTCATGAAAAGACGCCACAGTTTCCAAACCCCATTCTGGCTTCTCGAGAATCTGTGAATTGGGGAAACCAGCTCTACTAAAGGAACTATAGACCCTTTTTTTTTTTTTCTCCTTTTGAGGGCCGGGGTGGGGAGTGGTAGAGCAGAACAACATCTATACATTTATGCATTCAGGAAGCATTTGCTGAGCTTTCCTCTGTGGCAGGCGCCACCGGAGGAGTGGGCAAGAGAAATCCTGAATGCGTGATGTGTCCCCATTTTGCAAAGGCATTTCTCAGAGTCGCTAATGACACCTCCAGGGCGCTGAATGGTGGCCCCCAAAGATACTAGGCGCTAATCCCCGAAAACTGCATGTACTACCTATGGTAGTGTGTGGTCAAGTCTTGCAGATGTGATTGAGTGAAGCAGGTTGGGTTGGAGAGATTATCCTGGATTATCCAGCTGGGTCCTAAATGCCATCACCTGTACCCTTTTAAGAGGGAGGCAGAGGGAGATTTTACAAGGACACAAAAAGGGGAGAAGGTGATGTAATGATGGAACAGATAAAGATTTGAAGGTGCTGGCCTTGAAGATCGGGGTGATGCAGCCCCAAGCCAGGCAACAATAGCAGCCCCCATAAGCTAGAAGAGGCAAGATTGTCTCCTAGAGCCTCCAGAGGGGGCACTGCCCTCTTGACACCTCGATTTTGGACTCCTGGCCTCCGGAATTATGAGAGGATAAACTGTTTTAAGCCCCCCAAATTGTGGTAATTTGTTACAACAGCCCCAGGAAACATAAAACATCCTTGCATATAAAATGGGGACAAGGGTCTAGAGGACAATTTTCAGGCAGGTGGAGTCACAGGTATCTGACCAAGTCTGTTTATTCATTCCCTCGGCAAATATTTGTTGAGTGAGTACAGCGTTCCAGGCATAGGAGATAGAGAATAAGGCTGACGATGTCCCCACTGACACCGGGGTGGAGGGAGGGAGCAGGTAATAAAGAGGTAAATGAGAAATACAAACCAGGTACCTTTAGTTATTGGTGTGAGTGCTTTAAAGAAAACAAAACAAGGTAATGTGGAAGTGGGGAGGGAATTATTTTAGATTGGGCAGTAGGAGGGCCTTTCTGATGAGGTAATCTTAGAGCTGAGCCCTGAATATCAAGAAGGAGTTACCATCTGGACAAAGCTTTCCCATTGGCAAGAGTTGTAAGTGCAAAGGCCCCGAGATAGGGATGAGCTTAATGTGCTTGAGCTTAATTGTGCACAGAAAGACCAGATTCCTCCAAGTCAATGTGGAGAACCAGCTCTCACAGAGGGCTGCAAGGTTCTGTTGGAGGCCCTGTCCTGGGCAGTTTTCTTTGTCTATAACTAAATTGGAAGTAAACATATGAGTCATATAAATCAAGTGTGGGTAACATAAAGCTAGTAGGACATATTTAGTTAGATGTCAGGGATTGGGTTTTAAAATACCTTGGCAGGTATGAACAAAACTCTAAAGATAAAATTTGACAGGGACAAAATGTAAAATTATTTGCCTAAATCAGTACTTGTATGAAGGCTCTAAAACTCAGTATCAGCAAACAACCTGATGGTGAAACACTTTACGACTTTTTTACAGCATGGAGTACAGCTCAAGAGAGGAGGCAGCCACGGGTCTGTTCCTGGAGTATTGAGTGGGCACGCCATTTTACGGGGCCACAGAAACAATTCATTCATTCATTCATTTATTCATTCAATGAACAAATGTTCAGTGGACACCTTCTATGTACCTGGCACTGGTTAGGCTGTGGGGAGACAACACTGAATAGGATAAAGCACTAGCTGACCTCAGAGTGCTTCTAGGGAGAAGAGAGACACTCTAGGTTTAATTTTGTAACTGTGATCTTTCTTTCTGCATTAAATTTTTTTCAGATTATAAACTGGTAATAAAAGAGCAAAATCAAACATCACAGAAATATATAATATAGATGGGCGCCTGGGTGGCTCAGTTGGTTGGGCGACTGCCTTCGGCTCAGGTCGTGATCCTGGAGTCCCGGGATCGAGTCCCGCATCGGGCTCCCTGCTCGGCGGGGAGCCTGCTTCTCCCTCTGACCCTCCTCCCTCTCATGCTCTCTGTCTCTCATTCTCTCTCTCTCTCAAATAAATAAATAAAATCTTTTTTAAAAAAAGAAATATATAATATAGAAAAGAAAAATCCCCTGTTAACTCATCTTGCTTCCCCAGAGATAGCCACCGTCAATAGGTTTGTGCATTTTCTTCAACTTTTAAAAATACAGCTGTCTAATATTTTAAAAACATAAAAATAGAACCATAGTCTTTTTAATTTTTTTTAGCTTGATGTATCTTAGACATCCTTCCACATGAATACAAAGAGATCTACCCTGTTCTTTTAAACGGCTGAGTCATACTCCATTTTATGAATGTACCACAGTTTAGTGTCTTATTGATATGTGTACTGTTTCTACTTTTCACTATTATAAACAATGATACCACAGAACTTGTTCAGCATGACCTTTCCAATGAACTGGTGGGAGTATTTCTTTCTAAAGGATACATTCCTGGAGGTGGAAATGTTGGGGCAAAGGGTCTGAAACATTTAAACGACAGCTGGTGCCATACTTCCTACCATTCAGGTGGAGTCAAATCGGAGTGCATGTTTTCTTGCAGCCTCAACACAGGATTTTATCAATAATCATAATCTTTGCCTGTCTGACAGGCGGGAGACAATCCTATATTGTTTGCACGAACCATGTTCGGCCTACAACCGAGGTAACAGGTATGCAGGGATGTGCAGGTCACCTGTGCATGTCAGAGAGGCCACAACTGCTGAGGCCTGAAATTAACCAGGCGGGGTGTGGTAGTAGGTGACCACAGCATGCCGGGCAGCTCACACTGCAAGTGCAAAGGCCCTGTGGTGAGAGCGTGCCTGGCCTGTCAATAGGACCGGAAGGGTTCCCAGGGGAGCAAAGAGCAGGGAGCAAGGGGAAGAGTGAAGAGGAGGCAAGGGCTAAACCTTGCAGGGCCTTGGGGTTCATCTTGTGGGTTTTGGTTTTTATGCCAAGAGAAATGGAAGCCAATTGAAAGTTTTGAACAATCTGACATGATCGGACCGGCATTTTGAATAGATTCCCCTGCCTGCTGTGTGGAGAACAGATTAGGAAGAGGAGAGACTGGAAGTGAAGAGAACATGAGGTAGCTTTTGGCTTCCAGGTGGGAGTGGTGGTAGTCTGCCCTGGGGTGGAACCTGGACTAGGGTGGAGGCCCAATGGGTGTACCCTGGAGAGAGTGGGTAGACTTAGGAGAGACTTAGACCTTGATAGGGCTTGATAGGAATTGATGGGAACTGAGGCTTGGCTGGGCTTGGGTAGGGAGCATGGCATCCTGGAAGACGCTCAGGCGTGTTGGACAGACTGACTGGGAGTTGTCATTAGGATGGTGTGAAAATAGCAGGCGAGGATTAGCCAGAAACGTGAAGATCGGGAGGAGACAGAGGCTTGGCAGAGCAGTCTCTCTGCTGAGTTTCCCCTATGCCCACGGCTCCACCCGATGCAGGCTGGCCCTGGGACTCCGCCACACTGGCCACAGGTGGACTGGGAGAGTGCCGGAGCCCCGGCTGTGATGCGGTCTGGTGTGAAGTCCGTCCTTGACGGGGACGGTGCCAGATGGAGCTGACGACCTCCTTCGGGGAGTGACAACATCTGGAACTAGGGACGTGAGAAAGGTCACACGAGGAGAGGGCAGAAAGTGGGAGTCATCAGCAAGGAAGAAGAAGTGAAGAGCGGAGCTGGGGCAGAAGGAGCGGAAGGACCGCAGAGCATGGGAGAGGACTGACGGGTCCCCCCTGCACGTGGCTAGGGGACAGAGCCAGGCTTGCTTGCCCAGCTGTGAGGCTGATTGGGTGGGGAGGGGACCCAGAACAAGGCAGTGACCTTCTTGAAGGCTCTGCTCTGTCTCCTCAACCATGAAACAGATGCCACAATATCTTTTTCTTCAGCTCACGAGGATTAAAGAGGCACATGAGAGAGTCAAAGAAATTATTTGCAACACGTAAGACTACTAGAGAACCAGTATCTAGAATTGAACTGGGAAAAATCTACAAATCAATAAGAAAAAAACCCAGCCAACCCCATGGGCAAACAAGCAAAAGACTTGAACAAGCATTTACCGAAAGAGGATAGAGCATAGCTCAAAAATATATGGAAATAAGATCAACATCATTAATGAGGGAGATACAGTGAGGTTCCCTACGCAACAACACAGATGAATCCTATAAACGCAGTGTTGAGTGAAAGTAGTGAGATCGAGATGAATGTATGAAGTAGGAGTCAATGTATTTAAAGTTTTAAACTACCATTAAAACTATAATTAAATACTACACATGCATATCAGATTGGCAAAATTTGAAAAATCTATTAATACCAAGTGTTGAAGAGCGTGTGGAGAACCAGGAATCTCAATGCTGCTGGTGGGAATGTGATGAGTATAAGCATTTTGGAAAACACTTTAGCATTATCTAGTAACCTGAAGGCAGGCACATTGCACAACCCAGTAATTCTATTCTTGGATATACACCTCTAAGAAGAACTTCTCATGTACACTGGAATGCATATACAAGCTTGTCTGTAACTTTGTTCATCGCCTCATGCTAGAAACAACACAAAGATCCATCAACTGTAGAGTGAATACATAGATTGTGATACATTCACACGATGGAGTACTATACAGCACCAAAAAATGAATGAACTATGCTGTGGGGAACAACATGAATGAGTTTTACAAACACAATATTGAACAAAAGAAATAATACGTACTATACACTTTTACTTTAAAAATTGGTGGGGCGCCTGGGTGGCTCAGATGGTTAAGCGTCTGCCTTCGGCTCAGGTCATGATCCCAGGGTCCTGGGATCGAGTCCCACATCGGGCTCCCTGCTCCTTGGGAGCCTGCTTCTCCCTCTGCCTCTCTCTCTCTCTCTGTCTCTCATGAATAAATAAATAAAATCTTAAATAAAATAAAATAAAATAAAATAAAAATTGGTAACACTAAACTCTATATAATGGAGTTTATGTTGTAGAGCATATATTGTTGAGCAAATTATCAAGAAGAGTAAGGAAGCGATGATCACAAAAGTTGGAAGGCTGGTTGCTTCTGGGGAGGGGAGGGTTCTGGGATAGACAGGGATACTTGGGGCAGAGGGGGTCCTGCAGTGCTTGAAGGTATTCTATTTCTTGACCGAGGAGGTCGTTATCCTAGTGTTTGCTTTGTGATTGTTCATTATACTGTACATTTGTTTTGAACACTTTAATCTAAGAGTATTTTATTTCACAATTTAAACAGGTTTAAAAAAAAAAAAGATAGCTAACACTTGTAAAATGCTTGGCACAGCGCCTGGCCCGTATTAAGAGCTCAACAGATGGCAATTTTATTTACTGTTATAACCCAGTTGTTAGAGCCGCGCTGTATCCTAAGCAACCTTCCAGCTCCCGGATTGAGCGCGAGTCTCCATGAAGCCTGGCTTTGAGGTGGAGATTCTGGACTCCTCTCTTTCCCAGGGTGGCCTCCAAATAAATCTCGTTGCTCAAGACAGCACTTCTCACTTGATATGTGGTGGTTTACTGCATTGTCTCAAACTCTACCAAAGTGTGTTGCCAAATTTTGGCAAGATATAAAACTTTTTTTTTAATGTCGCTGTTGCTAGGCAATTCCAGAAATTGAGATTGCTGAACTGAGCACCACGTCACGTGCATACAGCCAGAGTCCAGCCTGCTGCTGGTCAGAGGTCAGGGGCCAAAGGTGGACCCTGACCTCAAGCTGGTGCCAAAGACATGAGGACACGTGAGAACTTGACCTGCTGAGAATCCATCGGGGAAGAAGAGCCACACCCAAACAGTGCTGATTCAGGTGAATCCCAAGATAACTGAGGATGCCATTGAAACCCTTCCAGGATATAGCCCCCAAATCCACAGGAAGGTTGACAGTCCCTGATTTAAAGGAATCTGAGAATATCTCTGCTCCTTGCACGCCTAATAATGGAATCCCCATGCCATGCTTATGGGAGGGGCCATTGTATCTAATAGCGAATTATATTAACAGCTAATAAGTATGGGGTGCTAATCATATGCCGGGCATGGTGCTAACGTTTCAGCAATTCAGTAACTTGCTGCAGGTCACACAGCCGCTAAGGGCTGGAGCCAGGAAGAAGGATCATTCTCACTCTCTGGTTCTAGAAGGAAGGCAGAGCCCAATGTTTAGAAGTCACGTGGGGGGGGGCAGGTTTTGGTACTGAGAAGCAAAAAATGTCCTAATAGTGAAATGGGGAATTCTAGGGCACAAGAAATTCTCTCTCTCTAAGCAGAGGCAGCAAACGTTTCAATTTTAGTATATGTGCTGCCGAAGCGAGCACGAGGCAGCAAATGTCTCAGAAGAGATTCTTGCATTGGATGGCAGGTTGGACCGAATGCCTTTCAAGGTCCTTTCAAAGAAGCCATAATTGTTAAGTCTGAGTCTTGGTAGAGCTTCACATAAGGGGCTGTGCTATACGCTTATTTTCATTTAAAATAGGAACCTCCAAAGTTCAGTGCATACCCGGACGTGTGAGCTATTTGAGTTCACTTTCATGTGGATGTTCATGAACTTCCTCAGAACTGGTGAGGCACGGGAAAATGATGTTCCCTATGGGGTTGTTTTCTTTCAGTCTTTTAGCTGACAGTAGTTGTAAAGAGGCTTTCTGCCCGGCAACGAAGTAGCTTTCTTAGCTTTGGAAGAGAAAGAATTTGCATTCTACACTCTCCCACACTTATTTCTTTAATTTCAGACCAGAGGTGCTGATCTTTTCGCACGGACTCTCCGGCCACCCCTCCTGCGATCGGCGTGTGTCATCTGAGGACAACGTGAGTGGTCTTAACAGTGGCATCGGGGAGCATCAGGGGTGTTTAGAATCTACCCTTTAGAACTGAAACGATATGTCTGGCTTTGTTTCCAGGGTTACAGAAACTTCTTTGGTCTATTTCCATGACTGTGTCCAGTGGAAATGCATTACTTTCTGCTTTTCAGACTGCGCTACCTCCCTCCAGGATAATGGAGGCATACAGTGGCATCTCTAGTTGGGAGTTGGCTTGGGTCGAGCCTTTGCATTACCTGGCAAAACCGGCTTTATTTTCTAAAGCAGTTTTAGGGTCATAGAAAATTTAGTTGTAGAAAGTACAGGGTTTCCCGCTACCCCTTGTCCCCACAAACGCACAGTCTGTCCCTCTGCCAACATCCCGGACCAGAGTGGTACATTTGTTATAGTCCATGGACCTACGCTGACGCCTTATTATCATCCAAAGTCCATAGTTTACATTATGGCTCACTCTTGCTGGTGTGCATTCTCTGGGTTTGGAGGAAGATATAATGAAATGTATCCACCATACATTTCATTCGCCTAAAAATCCTCTGTGCTCCGCCTATTTATCCCGCCCTCTCCCCAACCCTGGTGACCACAAATCTTTTTACTTTTCCACAACGTCACAGAGTTGGGATCCTATGGTATGTAGCCTTTTCTGATTGACTTCTTTAAATACACCTTACTAAAGTAATAAGCATTTAGGGTTCTTCCATGTCCTTTTGTATCTTAATAACTCATTTCTTTTTAGCGCCGAATAATTCTCCATTGTCAGGATGTACCACAGTTTCTTATTTATCCATTCATCTACTAAAGGACATTTTGGTTGCTTCCAAGTTTTGGCAATTGTGAATAAAGCTGTTATAAGCATCCATGTGCAGGTTTCTGTAGAGATGAGTTTTTAATTCACTTGGGGAAACACCAAGGAGCGTGATTGCTGGATATATGGAGAGAGTGTATTTTATTTTGTAAGCAAATGCCATCCTGTCTTCCAGGGTGGCTGTCCCATTTTGCTTTCCCATCAGCAATGAATGAGAGTTGCTGTTTCTCCATATCCTCACCAGGATCCATGTTCTGGATTTTGGTGATTCTAATAGGTATGCAGTCGTTTCTCATTTTTGTTTTAGTTTGCAATTCCCTCATGACAGAGATGTTGAGAATCTTTGTGCTTATTTGCCATCTGTATAACTTCTTCCGTGAGAGGTCTATTCCTATCTTTTGCCCATTTAAAAAACCGGGTTGTTTGATTTCTTATTGTTGAATTTTAGGAGATCTTTGTATATTTTGGTTAACAGTCTTTTATCGGATATGTCTTTCACAAGTATTTTCTCCCAGTCTGTGGCTTGTCTGCTCGTGCTCTTGAATGTACACTATTTTAACAGTGCTCTATTAGATGTTGTATGAGCATATAAAATATATTTAAGACAGAATTTCATGCTTTTAAGTTGCTTATTGGGAAGTACCTATTTCCTGGATACAGAAGGATCCCCATTGCTTCTTTTATTGGCTAATAGTGAAACTCTTGTGGGGTTGGGAAACACTCCAGAGAATCAGTATATTTGGGAAACTTGCTTGGATATTATTTTATGTGCTGAGAGTTCCATGATAAATTATACTTTGGTGGCTTTATGTATAGAAGAGCTTGAGACTCTGACTTGTCTGGGCGGACAAAATGTTATTAGCATTCTAAGAAATGTCAGTGGCTGAGATTTATATATTCCCGTACAGGCTCCTTTGACTGATGTGACCTCACTGACGTTTCACAGTGACTTATCCAAGGCAGAAGCATGGCAGTTGGGCCAAGGGAAAGAAATTTTATTCTATTTATACGTACGGCCTTTTTAAAAATGTTGAATTATTTGAAAATACTTAACCGAAGGGGATCATTTCTGCTAGTACAGAGTCGCAGGTAGAACACCTCACACGACTTCACATTTGGAGTCGGCGTTTGCTTATTATGCTGAATTGCACAATGTCAGCAAATGAACAGGACATGCTCTAACTTCAATCAGTATTATCCAGAACTCTTCAGTGTAGTCATTCATAGGCACACAAACCAACAGAACAAAACAGGGCCCGAAAACCCAGTGTGGACTGGATGTTGAGTGGGCTCAGTCTGGACGCACTGTGTCAGCATTAATTCACGGTGCCAGCGCCATCTTAGAGCATGATGTTCAACTCTAAATCTTAAACGAAAAGGAGATTCCAACGTTTAGCAGACTTGTGGAACAAACACTAGGGAGACAGAGTAATTTGTTAAGGCAGACAACGAGCTGGACCCAATATCCAGGACAGATGCTCTTTAAAATTGGTCCAGTCCCAAAGAGGAAGAAAGAGTCCAAGGGTCCACATGTGCCATTCCTCGGAGAAAGCCAGAGACTGAGAGAGGGCAAGGTAAGGCAAGAAAGAGAGGGGATGGTTGTATCTCTGACCAGGAAGATATGCTGGGTCACCCAACTGCAGGCCCCTCTTCGTGGTCTGATACAAGTCTTCTTCAAAATTGACCAAGCTGCGAGGTTCCCAAAGGCAAAGATTAAAAACAGGAGCTGCAGAACGTTAATGAGGACATGTGGTGTCTGCAGCTGGGGCTCAGTGTGGTGCAAAGTTCGTGGGTGTGGAATCTCCACAGGCATGGCTCCCAGTCTCAGCTGTGTCCTTGTTAGTTACATGACCTTGGGCAACTTACTTAAATCTCTGGGCCTTTATTTCACCATTTGCAAAGCCAGAATAATAATTTCTTCCATTCAGTACCATCGCAGGGATGAAGAATAATTTACATCAAATACCTGGCTCATAGTAGGGGCTCAATAAATGTTAGGTGATTTAAAAAAATCATCCAGGCCTTATTCCATGTGTTTAATGAGTTCACTGTAAGGAAAGCTCAGATGCACTTTAAATACACTTCTGCTTGTATTGCTTCCTTTGGAAATGAAATACTAATGTATTATCTCCTTAAGAGTTTTGGTAAGTAATATAGCTACTAAGGTGCTTTTGGTTGCAAGCAGGAAAACCCTCAATTTAAATAAGCTTTAAAAATAAAGCAATCGTATTTGTTCATGTAACTGCAATGTCCCATGATAAATGTCAGATTCAGGAGAAGCTTGATCCAGCAGCTCCATTATATAGTGAAAGATCTGGTTTCTTTTGTTTCTGCTCTGCTGCCATGGTATCAGCTTTATTCCAAGTCTGCCTTCCTTTGTAGCTATAAGATGTTTGTCAGCAGAAGTCTAGGTCCATCTGTTAGAATTGGGCTTACTCTATGTGATGGAAAATCCACTATTACAGTGGTTATAACAAGATAGATGTATATTTCTCCCCCATGTAAGAGAACTCCAGAGGCAGGCAATCCAGGGCTGGAATGGTGGCTCCATCATGTCATGGGCCCAGATGTCTAACTTGAAATTCCACATCTTAGGGCGGGGCTCCCTTTCTCAAGGTCACCTCAAGGTCCAGAATGAGTGCTGGAACTCTCACCATTACCTCTGAATTCTAGGCAAGAGGAAGTAACATGAAGAAGTCTTGCCCCCTCACTTGTAAGGAGACTCACCGGAAGTACCACACAACCCTTTTGTTTATATTTCATTGGCTGGATCACAGTCACATAGGGCAGTGGCAAGACTGGGAAACAGAATCTTTTGCTGGACCCGTGTGCCTAGTCAGAAATTGAATTGTTCTTATAACCAAGAAGAAAGGGAGAATGGATATTTGAAGGCACCCACTCCTTATTCAACCCAGCTGGATATGGTTATTATTTGGGGTGGGGGGGCTTCCATAAAAGGGAATAAATTTTTTTTCTTAGAAGACCCCAGGAAACATAGCTCATATCTCACTGGCTCAAAGTGGGTCTTCCACCCGCTCCCACAGCACTCACTGCCGGGGAGCGTGTGTGGGAGATGGTCAGTGCTGACTGGCTTGAGCACATTAGCGCCCTCTCCTGGAACTGAGGGTGTGGCGAGCTCCCCCCCCCCCCCCCAACGACCCAGGGACCCTCAGGGACCCATTAGGAAAAAGGAAAGGGGGCAATGAATGTCATTACAAAGTTGTCCCCCCCTCAACACACGCTCCCGGGTCCTCTTTTCACTACGCTAAACAATTCTAGGATTTCTAGCCTCTTGATGAAAGCTGTGAATTTCAGATTCCTCTTTATCTTTATGATCGTTTGTGAATCTTCTCCAATCTTTCCTCACTCACACAGGGCACAGTGATGAGCAGGTAAATCTCCAAGCCTCTCTAAGCCTCAGTTTCCCCACCTATAAAGTGATGAGGGTCATAGCATCCATCTTCAGAGATCAAATGAGAGGATGCATGTAGGCTTGGTGCACAGTGACCATTTAAAAAAGGTTCAATAATAAACATAATAATACATCCTGATTCTTGGATCCTATTCTCCTATGTTTTTCTCTATCACGCTTGTGTTTCTTTACCTGGAGCCTTAAAACTCTCTTTTTTGCTCTACTCCAGCTTCTGTTTCCATAGATGCTTTTCTCTCCTTAGAAATTCTTCTCAGAAACATCCTTGTGTCTATTTCTGACCTCATCTCTAATTTGCCAAGGTAGCTTTCAGTGCCTGGAGGTATGACAGTAAGAGAAAATGATTTGGGAGTGCAGAGAGGAGAACGGGAGCTGTGAGGAGCAGGTGGTGGGAAGCCCGCTATGGACCCCACCTGCGCCGCAACCTCACCCCTGCTTAACCAGATGTTGACTTCTTGTTCCCAGGCTGGGTTATTTGGAAAAGGAAGAAGAATGTGTTCTATTTGTTCATGTGGATTTACATAAGAAACACATTCTCCCTCTTCAGGCTATGGAGCTCATTTGTTGACAGACTGCTGAAGAGTTGAGCTCATGGGTTTATTTAGTTTGGAAATTCAAAGGTCGAGGCTCTCTCTACCTTGAGAAAGCCTCCACCAGGTGCATCTAAGATGGTTCGTCCTCACCCTCTTCCCTCCTTCCAGCCTTCCCTCCTTTTTTTGTCAAGGCCAGAGGGCTTGGGAGGATTCATACTCAAGTTTCCCACACAAAGAGCTGCTCACTAATTCCTGCCCTTGCCCACACTGGGGGAGACCGAAGTTTCCGAGTGCTGCTTGCTGCTCAGTCTTCATAATCAGGGAGGGATGCCAGCTAGCGGCCATTGCCGGCCACTCTAAGCACTTCACACGTATAATAATAGCAATGGGAACAGCCGACTGTTAATATGGTGTTTACCACGTGCCACGCATAGTTGAAATCATACGATTATATGTTAATTTATGTTATTTCTCTTCGGAAGGAGTAGCTACCAGCATCCTTATTCTATAGATGAAGACCTAGACTCAGAAAGGTTAAAAAACTTGCTCAGGGTCCTTCAGCTCGTGTCAGAGCCTGGATTCGAAGACAGTTGGGCTCTGTGGTCTTAACCAGGAGACTGCATTACCTCCCCATGAGGGGGCTTTAGTATTCTTAGCATACCCATTTCATAGACAAGGAGACTGAGGCACAGCCAGAAGAAGGACGCCAGAGCCTGGTTCTTATCTGCTACGTCATGCTGCCGCCTCCAGGGACGTGTGGGAACATCTCCCGATCCCGCACTTCCCGTGGGAAGTAAGCTGAAGACATCACCAGGCTGGAGCAAGTAGTGGCAAGGCCGAGAACGCAGACACCCTCAGTCCTGGTCTTGCTTCCGAGGCCCTTGTCATCAACAAATCATGTCCCTGGCACCAGGGGCCCCACTGGCTTGTGCTTTTGCTGCTTCCTGATCTTCATTTTCACCAGGGCTATTAGGGTGTCCTGGGTCCCTCAGGGGACTTGGAAGCATCAGACACCACACTCCTAGTCCCACTGGTTAAATAAAGGAACTAGCAAGAGAAGGCATCGTTTAAAATGTGCTTCTTTTGGGACGCCTGGGTGGCTCAGTTGCTAAGCATCTGCCTTTGGCTCAGGTCATGATCCCAGGGTCCTGGGATCGAGCCCCACATTGGGCTCCCTGCTCAACAGGAAGCCTGCTTCTCCCTCTCCCACTCCCCCTGCTTGTGTTCCCTCTCTCGTTGTCTCTCTCTCTCTGTCAATTAAATAAATAAATAAAATCTTTTAAAAAAAATAAAATGTGATTCATTTATTTATCCCACAACTCGTTCCCTCAAGGACTTGTGACAGTACACAGAAATGCCTAACCTTCTAGGAAAGAACATCAATCAGGGCTGTGTGATGATGTGGCCGGATTCCCAGCCCATCCCATTCCCCTCCCCAGGGACCTGGATGGATCCCACCATCCTCCTGCCCAGAGGTTTCTTTATCTTTATGGATCGTTTGTGAATCGTTGAGATTGGCGATCACATATCCCTGGTGGCAAACGTCAGTGACACTTCACGTAAAGCTCCTAGCACTGGCCTGGCCTACAGAAGGTGCTCAGTGGCTCAGCGGATGATAATGATGATGAATTTTCACTCCCAGGCAGAGAATGACGCGGTAGTGGCTTAACCAGGGGCAGCAATGGCTAATGCTCACCGAGCACTACTAGGTGCCAGGAGGGTGTTGAGCTCTCTGCATGGATCACCTCACTTAAGTCTCACTGCAACCATGTGAGATTGGTACTCCGATAGCCCTAATTTGCAGATGGGTAAACCGAGGCCCATAGAAAATGTTAAGAGCCCTCCCCAGGGTCGCAGAGCTCATGATCTCTAGCCAGGCTTCACACCTAGGCAGGCAGGCTCCAGGGCCCTTGCCACTGCCCCTCTCGCTCTGGAAAACTGGTTGGACTCAACATCCTTGTAACAGTCCTTGTCAGCTGAGCCTTTGACAGATCCTGGGCAGCAGTGAGTTCAAGAGAATGTCTACATCTTGAGAAGTTCCTGAGGAGCAGACATTCTGAGGGTTCAGTTAGTGCGGTGTGGTGTGGTTTCTCTGTCGGCCAAGATGGGATAAAAATAACAGATTATCGAAGGGCTTGAACTGAAGTGTTCATGACCTTGGCTCAGAAAAGGGGAGAACAAACAGGGGAATAGGTCCAAGATCCACCTTAGGAAGGGATCTTCAGGGGGCGCTCACTCGGTTGAGCATCTGACTCTCGGTTTCGGCTCAGGTTCTGATCTCAGGGTGGTGGGATTGAGCCCCATGTGGGGCTCTGCACTCAGTGGGGAGTCTGCTTCTCTCCCTCTGCCCCTGCCCCCATGCACGCGCTCGCTCCCTCTCTTTCTAAAATAAATAAATCTAAAAAAAAGAGAAAGGGATCTTCAGTCCACTTGAATGCACGGACATATGGATGATGAAGGACCCAAAATTCTCTGTGTATCATGGCTGCAATAATTTTAGTCTGAAAAAGTGTCAAGGCAGTGAAGTTCCTGTTTTGGCTATTTCAAAAAAATGAATATATGGCACCCATAGGATACTCAATGCACATCCCTTTTATTGTGATTTTTGCCTAAAATATTGGCCCTCTAAACTATCTGGCAGGAAGCACTCCTAAAGCCCCCCATCTCAACCACCATCACAGCAGAATGATCCAGAAAGGCCAAATATAGCATTTGTGCCATTTCTGCACGGTAGACATTGTGTGATCATAATTGTAAAACAAGCAGGATCCTCAGTGGTCCAGCCTTCTGGGCTCATCCTCTTCTTGTGAAGTGGAGTAATCGGCAGAGTTCCGTTCTGCCCTTCTGTGCGATCCGAGCACTCCTCAGGATTTCCAGAGACTGTCTCTGAGGGCTACTGGTCTCCTGCTCAGTCCACTGGGGCTTGAGCTTGTTTTCCCTGCCCATGTCACCCTCTGCTGTACAAAGCCCCAATTCCCTTATCCTTTGTGCCTTAGCTTTGTGCATGGTCTAAGCAGAGGAACTGGGGCACAGCAGAGTAGAGGCAGTAGGAAAAAGCCAAATGTCCTGTCCCTTATCAGGATTACTGACCATGTTCCCTTAAGGCCCTGGCTTGGCATCACCTTCACGGGCTTGCTCTTCCTCAGGAGCTGCTGTCTGCCCCGCTGACTTGTTCCTCCAACCCTCAAATGCCAGTTACTTCCTTACAGAACAGAGTTTAGCTCATTCTTCATTTTCCCCTTTACTTCCCAGGCCACTCCCAGAGCTTGATTTTCTCACCCCTAAAGTCTCATCAAGGCTCATATAGCATGTTTATTTTCTTTTTAAGATTTTATTTATTTATTTGAGAGAGAGAGAGAGCACAGAGGGAGAGTGAGAGGGAGAAGCAGACCCCCACTGAGCAGGAAGCCTGATGCGGGACTCGATCCCAGGACCCCGGGATCACGACCTGAGCTGAAGGCAGATGCTTAACCGACTGAGCCACCCAGCATCCTGGTGTCTATTTTTTTTTTAAAGTGACCCCAAACAGAAGATGGCCATATGATATGACTAACTAAGGGATAGAGGCACCGAAAACCAGGGGGAAGAGATGGCTGTCGGCTGGCATGGCCCCCCTGGGCTTTCAGGAGAGAAGGTGGAAGTGGGGCTGAATAAGAGGGGTGGGTGGGAACGGATGAGTGGGGGGCGAGGAGGGGGGTGTCACAGGGAGGAGAAACAGCCTGAGCACAGGTGCGGAGCTGCCGCGACCCTTGGCCCCTGGGATGGACAGGTGAGCAGGCTGGCAGGTAGAGCAGGGGTCCTCCCAAATGGGAAGGAGAAGCAGAAAACCGAGGACTGTGGATCCCCTGCCAATTGTTTTCTGGTAGCTTCTCTGAAGTGAGTGTGTTGATTGCGGTTCCCTGTGTATGAGACACTCAACAATGTAAACTGCTAGGATGCAGCTCTCTAATTAAGTCGATTTTCTTACAACATGTGTTTGTTTATTACAGAGAGCTGTGATAACACAAGGGAGTCGTGTCAACCTCGTCTCATGCACCAGCTGAACTCGGTGACACCAGCAACTTGGATCCCGACAGACGGGGTGTTACAACTGCACCTCCAGGGAGGCTGCCCAGGGCTGGACCGCGCTTCTCTCAAGGTGCTTTGTGTGCACTGTGGGGCAGCTTGACCTGAGCGAAGGCAGCAAACGCGCCTCGAGTCGGAACCCCAGCCGGAGTCAGTAACACAGTGGTTCTCAAACTTCAGCCTGTGCCTGAGTCACCTGCGAGACGTGTTAAAACATAGAGTCTTATAACCGCCTCTCCCCGGAGACTCCGATTCAGTTGGTCTTGGGCTGGGATGGTGATTTTGCATGTCTAGAGAGTTCCTAAGTGCTCCTGGTTGGGAGATCACACTTTGAAAACCACAAGCCTACTCCAGCAACTTGACTTAGACAGCTCTTCCTCTCCAGGTCTTCTGTGCCCTAAGGGACTTCAGAGCTGGGGAGAAAAGGGAATGGAAGCCAAAAGATGGAAACAACCCAAATATCCATCAACAGGTGAATGGACAGGCAGAAGGTGGTATGTCTATACAGTGGAATACTATTCCACCAGGAAAAGGAACTCGATACTGACACACATTACAACATGGATGAACCGGGAAGGCATTATGTGGAAAGGAAGCAGCCAGCTGGGGCCTGCTGGGGCCACATGGTGCACGATTCCACGGATAGGAGATGCCCAGAAGAAGCAAATTCGTAGAGACTGAAAGCAGATTGGGGGTTGCCAGGAGGTAGGACGGAATGGAGAGCCACTGCCTATTGGGTTTCCATTTGGGATGATGCAAACGTTCTGTAACTAGACAGAGGTGATGGGTGGACAACACTGTGAATGTACCTAATGCAATTGAACTGAACTCTTTAAAATGATTCACATGGTCAGTTTTATGTCATGTGTGTTTTACTGCAATAAAAAGTAAAAAGAGTGAATGGAATGTTGTTGGTTTTTTTTTTTTAAGAATTTTTATTTATTTATTTGACAGAGGGAGAGAGCACAAGCAGGGGGAGGGAGAGGGAGAAGTAGGCTCCCCGCCGAGCAAGGAGCACGATATGGGGCTCGATCCCAGGACCCTGGGATCATGACCCGAGCCGAAGGCAGTTGCCCAACCAACCGAGCCATCCAGGTGCCCCTGGAATGCTCTTTTCATTCAAATTGTGGAGCCAGTTGTAAGGCTTCCAGGATAAAGTCTGGAAATGCAAAGGGCCTAAACCAGTGGTTCTCAGCCCTTATTCTGTGAAGAATCATCTGGGGAGTTTTTATAACACACCCTTGTCTTACTCAGGTCCACATAAGACCAATTAAATCAGAATCTCTGGAGGTGAGGTCCAGGAACCAAAAATTTTAAAATTCACCTCCAGACCACTGTAATACACAAGCAGGATTGAGAACACTGGCGGAAAATCTCAAGGGCCGAGAGGGCTGACAGCCCATGTGCACACCGACTTGGGCTTCATCCTAGACGATGCCACATCCATCTTCTCCTAAGGTGCCGTGCAAGTGGTCTGGAGAGCAGAGCGAGAAGGCTTTGGACTCAGTTTGAAAATCATTCCCACTAGCAACTTGCTGTGTGATCTTGGGCAAACCAGCTCACCTCTCTGAAATTTGTTTTTGCCTATGGAAAGCAGGAGTCTCTTTTCTCCTTTGTTTTTTTGTTTTTTAGATTTTATTTATTTATTTGTCAGAGAGAGAGAGAGAGAGAGAGAGAGAGAGAGCACGCACAAGCAGGGGGAGGGGAAGGCAGAGGGAGAAGCAGGCTCCCTGCTGAGCGGGGAGCCTGACACGGGGCTCGATCCTAGGACCCTGAGATCATGACCTCAGCTGAAGGTAGACGCTTAACCGACTGAGCCACCCAGGCGCCCCTCTTTTCTCCTTTGGAAAGAACACATTCCAGAGGGTTTCTGTGAGGCTTACATGAGACCGGCTGGTTTCCCGGTTATAACAAGTGTCGGACACTGCTTTTTATCTCCTTCTAGACCGGGAGGGAGACACCACGCCATATTTGCGAGAAAACTCTACCACCTCAGTGTCTTGTACTGTGAGTTCAAGTTTCTCCCTCCACCTGAGGAGAGGGACATGTTTAGATTGAGAATTCGTGATAATGGCCTCTCGAATCCATAATATGCAAGTAGAGGAGGAAATCCTTTCTGTGTTCACGTTCAGACTTTCTTTTGGGTCCCGAGCTTTATCATGATGTGAACATACTCTAGGCTAAAAACAGGTAAGTTCACACAAAAATTCCTAACAATAAATAAAGTTGTTTGCATTTTTTTCATGTTTCTGTTCAGCCCCTATTCGTAGGTAATGTAGGTGATATATTTTTATTCCACTGTAATTATGGCATTGATACACTCTTAAATTGTGCTTTTTCTCACTCAGTGCTTTATCTTCTGCATTCGTCATGTTTCTATAGTTCTTTATTATTGACATTTTATAGGCTACATAGTATTTGTTGAGTAGCCTCACTATGATTTACTTTTATATTCCTCTATTGTTAAAGCCTTTTGATTGCTTCTAAAGTTTCAATATTGCTTTTAAAGTTTTGATATTAGAAATTGTGCACAATGAAATTATTTCTGCATATAACTTTAACTTCCTTTGGCTTATTTACTCAAAATAAAATTCCCATAAGTGTTTGGATCAAGGGGCCTGAACATTTTAAGGTTCTTGAATGCACCATTAAATTGCTTTGGTAAAGGACTCTATCAATTTAGGCTGCAAGCATGGGGGCGGGTGTGGGGGGGTGCATCATTTTCAACAATGTGCCAGCACTGAATTTCATCATTTGAAAAAGGTTTTCAAATTGTACATCTATAGTCTAATTTAATAGAAGCTAATAAGTTACTGGGCCTGACTTTTGGGCATGCATAACCTTTCTTCTCCATCCCTTTTCTGGTGGCATCCCCACTCTCTTGTAAACTCCTGGAGGGCAGTTTACAAACCTCACACATCGTAGAAAATCAACGATTACTTTTTAAAGTGATGAAGGATTCAGGCAATCCTCTTCCTGATAAGTCTTTGGTTTTCTAATAGCAGTCTTCTTTTTTAAAAATAAAGTAAATTACACTTTATTTCTGTTATGTTGGTAGCCTCAGAGAGCTGTTTGCTGGAAAAAAAAATGTATGAAGATTTTTACTTGGTGGGAAGCAGACCTCCCCACCACCAAAGGAAGGCGGCTACAGCTGTGCTTTTTCCTCCAGCCCCTTTCTGTATCTCCCATCTCCCGACACCTGAAGAGCTGGCTCCAGGCGAAGCCAGGGAAGGCTATTTGCAGGGTGTATGGGAGAAAAATGAACACAGACAGGCCCCTCCTAACCTATGGAACTCAGTTTTGGCTCCTGCAAGCAGGAGAAGGTTGGCCCATGCCCAGATGTCCTTGTATTTGGTCCCATCGACTAGGACAGATCTTGGGGATGAAAACTGCTGTGAGTCCAGTAATGTTTTTTAAGTGACTACGTATGTATTCTATTGATTACAATAGGGTCCATATAAAGTTCAAAAATAGTAAAAATATGCAGAAGACCAACTTATGCAGCCACGCACACAATGTTGGGTGTACATTTGCATTCTCAAGCTCTTTAGGTGTCCTTCTTTGCCCATGCTGCTCTGAGAATAAGCCAATATCTCAATATTATAACAGAGTTGCTTACTGAGTTCAGGTGACTTGTAACCAGTAATTGACTAGTATTTAATACTCTAAGCTACACCCACCCCGCAGGCCTAGGAACTCCTCCTTACTTTTTAATATTTATTTATTTGAGAGAGAGAGAGTGCAAGTGCATGCGCGGGCAGGGGGAGGGGCAGAGGGAGAGAGAACCCCAAGCAGACTCCCCACTGAGTGCAGAGTCCACTGTGGGGCTCGATCCCATGACCCTGAGACCATGACCTGAGCTGAAATCAAGAGTTGGATGCTTAACTGACTGAGGCACCCAGGCTCTCCCTCCTTACTTTTTAACTATGGCTAATTTTAAAAGGTCCATTCCCTGCCTGTCCACCTTCTTCTCATCGGTGACAGCAACAAACAATTAATGGCATTTCTTAAATGTCTCGTTGCCTGAAATAACATCTTCTTCCAGCTAAAAAGTATGAAAGGCTGCACCTCTCCTCTGCTCTCTTCATTAGCCCTAGCATCTTCCCCTCTCCCTTTCCTTCAGTTTTGTCTAAGACCTCACTTACTGCTCAAAATGGAATATGTTCTATGATTCTACTGGGGAGGGATTGTTTGTGATGATGGTTTTCAAAGAAAATACATGCTGGTGATTTGTAGGAACTTGACCTATACCTGCGTGTCCCCTTGTCAGAGGGCAGCAGCGTCTCTGAGGATCCTGGCCACCCTTGGGTTGTTGCAGGAATGGGGCAACCCCTTTATCCCCCTTCTCCATTCCTACAGAGATACTCTGGCCCTAGTTTACACTAGCTCCCCTCTTCAAAATTCAACTCAGCATATATCATTTTTAAAAAAAATTTTATTTATTTATTTGAGAGAGAGAGAGAGCACAAGCCAGGGGAAGGGCAGAGAAGCAGGCTCCCCACTGAGCAGGGAGCCCGATGCGGGGCTCGATCCCAGGACCCTGGGATCATGACCTGAGCCGAAGGCAGACGCTTAACCGACTGAGCCACCTGGGTACCCAACTCAGCAGATATCATATTATAGATTCTTAAACTCAAGGCAACAGAGAGATCATAATCCAGAGATATCCAGGCCTGGCTTTTCATCAGTCTCTTGGCAAACAAGTGTAAAATACATATTCTGGCCCCTGACCTGTCCAGACTCATCGGGATTGCATGTGGACATGAAACCTGCATGGGGAAAGCTCTCCTTGTGCCTCTGATGAACAGCCGGGGTTCAGAACCACTGACCCAGACTAACTCCCCGGCGAGACAGCTCTGACTATACTCTCTGGCAGGTGGTTGTGCATGACCTCCGACCCTGGCACAGCGAGGCTTTTCACAAGTGGTCTGAGTTGAACCAGTTCTTCCTTATGGCAAATTGAAAGACATTTCCACCACAAATGTTTCTACCGATTGGTCTCAAAGGTATCTTTTAGAGCAATACAGAAAAACATTTCTCCTATTTTTCCCCCAAACACTTAAAGATAGCTACTGTTTTCCTTCTCAAGATCTCTGTTCTCATTTCTGGGCTCTTAATCCTGGTTGTTCTGCCCTGAATACGGTTAAAATGAGTTTAGGTATGTTTTTCAGATGATCTCTCATGAGAACTTGATGGAGAAGGTATCTTTCCTGGGTTAAGAGATGACTGAGGGCCAGTCAGGTTAAGCGACCCACCCGCCTGGTTCCTACAAACTAATAAGTAGCTGAATTGAAATTCGAACCATTTGACTCCAGATTCTGCACACTCTCTTTTTTTTTTTTTTTAAAGATTTTATTTGTCCGTCTGAAAGGGAGAGAGGGGGAGAACATGAGCAGGGATGGGGTGGGGGGGAGGGGCAGAGGGAGAGGGACAAGCAGACTCCCTGCTGAGTGGGGAGCCTGACATGAGGGGGCTCAATCCCAGGACGCTGGGATCATGACCTGAGCTGAAGGTAGATGCTTAACGGACTGAGTCACCCAGGCGCCCCGAGATTCTGCACTCTTAACTAACATGTTATGCTGCCAATTTTTCTTTTCTTTGGTTTAAAATGCAAATAGATGCTAAATGAGTATTAAACTGAAGTGTATCAGAGCATCCCCACCCCATTCCACTCCCTGCAGGGAGCCACTGTCAAATTTGCAAAGTCCCTTGCAAACACTACTAAATGCTGGATGTTCCATTCAGAGCAGAGGGGAACTCTGCCACCTTTGCTCTGGACTCCGACTCCCCTGTGGGCTTGGAAGAATGAGTAAGAACAAGAAGGTTTTTGCTCATTTTGCCCTTGGTGGCAAGAAAACCCTTAGTTTTTTGTTTGTTTTCATAAACTGTTGTTGATCCTCTTGTTTTGTATCCTTGCAAATGGAATTCTTTTTCTTCAAAGAGAGACTTCATATCTATCTCCAGTATTTTTCTTCTTGGTTGTGGTGACCTATCATCCCAACATATACAGATCCTGTAGCTTCCTGATGTGATAGCCCGTTAAATTAACTAGCTCAATGTCATTTTCATATTTTAATGACTATAATGTCTCTTTTTGTCCAAATCACTGATAAAAGTTTTGTTGAAGATAAGACCAAGAACAGAGTCTTTGAGCACAAGCAGGGAGATTAATCAATCATTTAATTAATCAATTAATTCATATTCCCAGGCTACAGTTATCCAACCAAAGGTGAAGACACCTAATTAATTATTCAGTCTTGTCTATAAGGACAAGGGAAATTTGGTCAAATGCCTTTCTGTCCACAGCATTTTCCTGGTTAATTAATCTAGTAAGCCTGTCTAGAAAGAGAAGTATTTCATTCTGTTCTTAGCAAACCCTATGTGAGTTCCTAGTTATCATCACCTTTCCCCTTTCAAGTTCACAAAATATCTCTTTTATAGTCTGGTCAAGAGTTTTGCTGTGGATTGATATCAACTCACTTTTTTGCTGGGCTCTGAGTGACTCTGAAAGGGGCCGGGTTCAATGGAGCCTGGAGTGACAGGCAGGGCCAAGGCCAACAGGGTGATGAACGAAGGCAGCTTCAGTGACAAGGTGGGTGGTTGGTTAAGTACATAAGTTGGACTGGTTAATTAGAGTAAAGACTTGACTAGCGGTCAGTGGGGTGAGCTCAAGGATCCACCTACGGGTGCATCAAGGACCAGGACAGATCAAGAATGGGACAAGAGCAGATGTTCCTTCAGGGAGCAAAACAGCAGAGCCGGGGAAGACTGGAGGCTGATGTTTGATTGAAACTAAGAAACCTAGAAAGCCCAAGAGTCAGGGGGTTGAGGCTGACGTGGGTTAAGAGTGAGGATGGGTCTTGGAGGAATGAGCTGCATCCTTAGGTCTTGTAATGGGACAACTTCGTTCCCTGTCTCAGCAAATGACACAAACTACCCAATTGTCCAAACCAGATATTTGGGGGTTCTCCTAGAGCACCCCTGCTCCCTCAGCTTCCCATTGGCCAGTTTAATCACCAAGCCCTATTCTTTCTACCTCTAATATTTCTCCAAACTGCCCGTTTCTCTCCAGTGCTCTGTCTTCACCCTGGCCGCTGTCATCTCATTCTGGTTTTGTTTTTAAGTAATCTCTACACCCATTGTGGGGCTGGAACTCATGACCTCAAGGTCAAGAATCTAGTGCTCCATGACTGAGCCAACCAGGCGCGCCTGTCATCTCACTCTTGAATCACTACACAGCCACCTCATCGGTCCTCTTGCCTCCAGATTTGGCTTCCCATTCGGTCTCCACACTGTGGATTCAGTCCTTATTTTGAAACACAAACTTGATCATATCTCTCCCCTGCTTCAAAAGCCTTCAGTGGCTTTTCTATGACCTTCAGGATAAAAATCAAGCCCTTTAGCATGGAATGGCGGCTCCTCCTTAGGGATGCCTCACTTCCCACTCCCTCCCTCCTTATTTTGCCAGCCTCAGGCTCTGGTGGTCTGTGTTCTGGGTGGTCATTTCACAGATGCTCCCTTTTATGCTACTGGACATATTGCTCCTGCTGCCAGAAATATCCGCCCCAACCTCACTCCCATCCACCTGACTAATTGCCAGCCCACTCAGCGTGTCTCCCCTGCCCACCACCTGCTCCCTCTCTCCATTATAAAGAATGTGACCCTCTCTAAGTGCCTTTATCTTAGTTCTTTCACAGGCTATACTTACTCTGCATTGTAATAATTGATTTATTTGCTTGCCTCTCCTCTAGAGTGTGAGCTTCTTGAGGGCCAGAAAATATCTTGGAATCCCTAGTGCTTAGCACAGAGCTTGGCACATCAAGGTAAACAAAAAATATTTATTGAATCCAGGTGTCCATACATTCAATATTTTTTTTAAAGATTTTATTTATTTATTTGACACAGAGAGACACAGCGAGAGAGGGAATACAAGCAGGGGGAGTGGGAGAGGGAGAAGCAGGCTTCCCGCTGAGCAAGGAGCCCGATGCGGGGCTGGATCCCAGGACCCTGGGATCATGACCTGAGCCAAAGGCAGACGCTTAACAACTGAGCCACCCAGGCGCCCCCATACATTCAATATTAATGAGAGAACAGTCCTTTTTAAAGACCAGCCCTTTAAATGGTCTCTATCTTGAGACATTGTGTCGCCCTATCCGAGTTCAGTGTATTGGGCCATGATACTTACTGGTGACAGAGCGCATTGTTACTTAGAGGTGATGTATGTAGGAAGCACAATGCCAGGTCACATCTCCTAGTTCACCAGGATCTGAAAATTTTTTGGAACCCTTTCATAGCCTTCACCAAGAGAGGAGGCAGCTAGGTGCTATGGTCATGACATGGAATCGAGCTTGGTTGCCAAGAGGATGGGATGATGAGGAAGAGAAAGGATTTGAGGCATAAGGGGGATCTATGGCCCCAGACCCCAGAGTGAATGACCTAGGCAATGGGAAATAGGACTAGGACTAGAGAAGAGTTATGCATCATCTTAGGGTTTTGGGTACATAGCAGAATTGGCAGAATTGGGGCATTTTGGTGGGTATCTGTACTAGGTTCCTAACATGGAGAATTTCTCCAGGGAGACAGTTTGTTCAACCTAATCTCATAGACAGACCTGATCTGGTGTAAGATTATGTATAAATTGGCCTGTCAATGGGACATTTGCACTGGTAGTTATTTTTATCATGATGGCTTTAAGAGATCTGGGGGCTGGTAGGAACTGGCGTAAATGTAGCCGAACAAATGGGTATTACAGGGGAAATTTAACTGTGAGGAGAAGTGATAGCTTGGTGATGGTGGTAGTAGAGCATAGAGAAAAAGTCATCTTTAATTTCTGCTTTGCAAAAACTGGGGTATGAACAGGCTACAATACGGAGGCAACCCACTTGGGAGGGCTCATGAAAATGAAATGCATTTCATATACGATCTGGGCAGTCGTAGCCACCATGGGTTTCTTGTAGGTCTGACAGAAAATGAGCTATGTTAGCAGATGCATTAGCCAATATGAAGAATAGTAGTGAAAGGCTCTGCCTTGGGGAGCTCAGGATAACACCAGTTACACCCACAGCCTAGTTACTGGGTTAAATTACTGGGAATGTGGCAGAGGCTAAATGAAGAGTTGACCCAAGAACACTCCTTGAATATGTCCATTTTTTGTTGGCATCTCCTTCTAGAACCACTAGAAGTTCCAATTTATAAAATATAATGGTGGTGCCAACTGGGAATTAAGACACAGCCACGGTGTCTGGGTGTTAGAAAGTGTACTCTGGGGGTGCCTGGGTGGCTCAGTCAGTTAAGTGTCTGCCTAGGGGTCCTGGGATCAAGTCCCGCATTGGGCTCCTTGCTCAGTGGGGGGTCTGCTTCTCCCTCTGCCCCTCCCCCACTCATGTGTGCTCTCTCTCTCTCTCTTGCTTGCGTTCTCTCTCTCAAGTAAATAAATAAAATCTTAAAAAAAAAGAAAGAAGGTGTACCCTATGGTTGCCTCAGTGGACAAGCAGTGGCCATGGTCTGTGCCTTTTGTTGCTGCTCTCTACTGAAAAATGCAAAGACAGCAAGGCTGAGTTGTGGCAAATTTCTGGACATTCTTGTGCATTGAGCCTGCTGCCTTGAACTGGCCAGGTAGTCAGTCCTCTGGTCCAGAACAGAAAACCCATTGTTCTGGATGCTCAGGATGCTGTATGCGCTGATGTTGAAACACTAGGTTTGGTGCTTGGTCTCAGCATCTTAGACTCTGGAAATGCTTGGGTTTGCTGTGGTCCACACACTGTATGATAGAGTGCCTGACTCTTATCCCTCTAGGTGGGATCTACAGGATCAAAATATGACCTTGATGGCCAAGTTCTCCTTATTCCAAGATGGTCTAGATCTGCCCCGTCTAATATGGAAGCCAGTAGCCACATTTATATTAAATTGAAATGGATGAATCAAAATTAAAAATTCAGTTGCTCAGTCACACTAGCTACATTTTAAATGCTCTGTAGCCACATGTAGCTACTGGCTACTGTACTGATCAGTGCTGAATATAGAACATTTTCATCATTGAAGAAAGTTCTATTGGACAGCACTGGTCCAGATATCTTTGAAGGAGAAGGATTTGTAGAAAGTTGCGCTCCTGCAAGGTCACCATGCTGGTGAATTTTAGACCAGGAAAGGAAAAGAGATAAGGAAGGTGTTCTCCATCTCCCAGGAAAGGTTGCTGTGGGTCACACCAGAGGTAAATGATTTCTTCAGGTCTTTAAAGATCCAGTGGATAACACCTCAAAGGTATAAATTTTTGGTAGCTGTTTTTTTTTGTGGGAGGTCCTCGAAATATAAACATGGATCGTCTTGGAGGTGAGTGGGGTAGGTATGTAGGGGATGATGTTGATCCATCTGGACGCAGTACTTGAAGTTGATACAATCCAGAAAGTTGACTCCCACCAGTTAAAAGAATGTACTTCTATAGTTTTGTATTTAACCTGTAAGTCCAGAGGCATGTCAGGGCCTTTTAGATAAGGGGTGAGAAATTAATAGATACTGAAATCTTTTCCCTAAAAGATCATGCACTATTCTGCCCTAGATGATAGTCCTCCCTCATATTGTGGGCCCCAACAAATACTCTTTGACAAATAATTTGTTCTGTAATGCTATTAAGACTAATAAATGAAAGATGGCCCTTCCTTTAAAAAGTTGAGATAGATGATGCCAATCTCATAAACTCTAACTCATAACCCCAGGGATTATGAGAGGCACTGAAAGTATGAATGGCGTTAAGATTACTCTTTATCTTTGTGGTAGACAGCATAGTGGCCCCCAAAGATATCCGTGTTCTAATCCCCAGAATCAGTGAATATGTTACTTTACATGGGAAAGCAGACTTCGCAGGTGTGATCAAGCTAAGGATCTTAAGATGGGGAGATTTTCCTGGATTACCCAGGTGGGCTCAATGTCATCACATGAGTCTTTAAGAGCAAAAGCGGAGAACCTTTCCGAGTTGTGGTCCATAAAGAAATGAGACCAACACAAGAAGAATCAGAGAATTGTAACATTGCTGGCTTTGAAGACAGAGGAAGGGGCATGGGCCAAGGAATGCAGGTGGGTGGCCTTTGGAAGCTGGAAAAGGCAAGGAAGTAGATTCTCTCATAGAGCCACTGGCAAAAATACAGCCCCACCCACCTTGATTTTAGACTACTGATCTGTGGAACCTTGCTACGTTCGTGGTAATTGTTAATAGTGGCAGAAGGAAACCAATTCATTCTGTATAGAGTGGAAGATTATTAAATAACTTATTTTGAAAAATATAACCATTAAGAAGATAGAACATTCATGTTCACTAATTAGTGCATTCTTAGCTTGTAACAATTCTGTATGAAGCCGAATTATAATAAAATCATTGCTTGGTGAGCACAGAAAGCTTGCTTAGTTATTAGGCTGAGCCCAGAGGTTATTGTGTCTGCTTCTACCCTTTACTTATCTGGGGTATAAGGCTTCTGAAAGTGTAATCTGGTAGAGAACATGGCTTCTAAGACCTGGCCTGGTGAATTAGGCAGTAGCCAGGCATAACTGTGGCATTGAAAGCTTTCTACCCATTTCATAGCCTTAGGTCCCTGGTGTTATTTTTCTCACAAAGATGACCAAAGAAGATAGATGGCAAAACTTGGTTTTGATGAACTCTTCATGGGGGCAGTGGGTGGGTCCTATGGGATTTGTATCCCAGTGCACACCAGTGGGAGCCTGGTAGTAATGTTTGTCATGGGCAACAAAGTCAAGATCACGGCTTCTGAGGACTACACACGCTTCAGTTCTCACACACAAAGTAATTAATGGAACTGACATTCATTGTTAGCCTTGGCTCAGAAGAGAATACCCTTGAGGCTCCTGGGCTCTCCCAGTTCCCTTGGTAGACCATGGCTACGACTCAGGGAGATGGAGCTCAGCTCATGATCCCTTATTTTGCTATGACACAGCCCCTGCTTGACTTCCATAGGGCATCGCTTCACCACTGTGGAAAAAAGATGTGAGAGCTGCCGTGACGGACTCAGGAATTCCGCCCAGCAATTCTAACTCCTACTGGCTGGCTGACCATTTGCCCACTTTCCCCCCTATAATAACAGCTTTATTATGAAGTTGACTTCACATACAAAGTTAGAATGGCAATTATGCCTAAAATGAACTCATTAAAAAGTTGAAATATCTTATAGATATGCGCTCTCCAAAATTCTAGAAGGTATTTAAACAGGTAACAGATACTGCTACCCATCTTCGGACGGATAGAATAACAGCATTACTGAAACTGGCTCCCAGACAAGTATGGACCATTTGCTGTTGTGACTTAGGAAAGAGACAAGGTGCTGATACAGGCATTGTTGGTGCAGTAATTCAGGGATAGTGGTTCCTTAGAACAGTGCAAAATTGAGCTCACATTTTTTTTTTTTTTTTTTACTTTGCAAGGCAGCTGATGACTGTTGTCCTTCTTCTGTTCCTTGAGAGCCACCACTCAGAATATTGACATTATAGCCATTTATTCCAAAGGGCACCAGAGATGGGGATGAATATAAGCCTCTTCACAAAGCAAAGCACCTCAAGTTCACCTCAAAGTCCCTAGTTTACATAAGGGCTCACTCTTGGTGGTGTGCATTCTATGGGTTTGGACAAGCGTACAATGACGTGTACCCACCACTGAAGTATCTCACAGAGTCATTACATTCCCCTAAAAATCCACTGTGTTCTTCCTCTTCATCCCCCCTTTTCTCCCCTGGTCAATATTGGTTTCTAACTGATCTTAGATAACATGCAACATCACTTTCTGGAAGTGTTGAAGACTTGGTCTCCTTTAGCTGTGGCAGAAGGGGCCATGAGTCCTTCCATCCCATGACTCATTCTGCTATGCCCGGGGCTCGAGCCAGGACAGGGCCCTGATTCCTGCTGCGGAGCTGGGCTGGGCAAGGCATGGCTGGGTATACAGGTGAGAGGAAGCGCAGAATTGAGGCTGCAGGTAGGAGTGATGCTGGTGAAGGGGCTGGCTAGCTTAGAAGGAGGTTGGCAAGCATTCGGTCAGCAGGGCTGGGAATTAAGACTGAGGACTGGACTGAGGGTAGGGCAGGGGTCCCGGCAGCAACACAGTTGGGACGAGGGGAGAAGCATGCAAGCAAAGCTAGGCTGAGAGAGGTCTGAGATGGAGCTGAAGCTGGCTGAGTAAGGATACAGCAGGTAAGCTGAGGTGGCAGGGGGAGGCGGTGTGGTGCCATGGTCAACAGCATGGGTTTTTCATTTACATGGAAGACTTGAGCTTAATCCTGTCCTGCCAGTTACTAGCAATATGATTTGGGTCAACTTACTTAAATCTGTCCCAGTTAAATCATCTCTAAAATTAGAATAATAATAAATCTCCTGCTGGTGATTTTAAGAATTAGAAATAATGCGGGGCGCCTGGGTGGCTCGGTTGTTTAAGCGTCCGACTCTTGATTTGGGTTCAGGTTATGATCTCAGGGTTGTGAAATCGGGCCCCCCGTCAGGCTCTGTGCTGGGTGTGGAGCTTGCTTGAGATTCTCTCTCTCCTTCTCCCTCTGTCCCTGCTGCCCCCTCTCCCCCACCCTTAAAAAAAATTAGAAATAATGCATATGAAGCCCCTTACATACTATTTCTTCAACTGGGTTCATGGTTGTACTTTTAGGAGTCCAAATGTTCTCCATGACATTTTTTTTTTAAATTTTATTCTTATGTTAATCCCCATACATTACATCATTAGTTTTAGATGAAGTGTTCCATGATTCATTGTTTGTGCATAACACCCAGTGCTCCATGCAGAATGTGCCCTCCTCAATACCCACCACCAGGCTAACCCATCCTCCCACCCCCCTCCCCTCTAGAACCCTCAGTTTGTTTTTCAGAGTCTATCGTCTCTCATGGCTCGTCTACCCCTCCGATTTCCCACGACATTTTTATTCTCTGTTTTTAGCTTATTTTTTAAACACAGACTTTATTTTTTAGAGGACTTTTAGGTTCATGGCAAAATTGAGCAGAAAACAGAGTTCCCGTATACCCCCTACCCCACACATGCACGGCTTCCCCCACTATCAACAGCCCCCCCTCCCCCCAGTGGTACATTCGTTACAGTCAATGAACCTACACTGACACATCATTATCATCCAAAGTCCCTAGTTTACATAAGGGCTCACTCTTGGTGGTGTGCATTCTATGGGTTTGGACAAGCGTACAATGACGTGTATCTACCACTGAAGTATCTCACAGAGTCATTACATTCCCCTAAAAATCCACTGTGCTCTTCCTCTTCATCCCCTCTTTTCTCCCCCTAACCCCTGGCAACTACTGATCTTTTTATTGTCTCTATAGTTTTGCCTTTTCCAGAATGTCATATAGTTGGAATCATATAGTATCTAGTCTTTTCAGATTGGCCTCTTTTTACTTAGTAACATGCATTTAACATTCCTCCATGTCTTTTCGTGTCTTGATAGCTCATTTTGTTTTCGTGCTGAATAATATTCTGTTGTCTGGCTGTATTTATCCGTTCACTAGCTCTCAACCCAGGGCTTTTCAAACAGGGATCTGTGAATCTCTGTCCGGGCTAAGTGTGGATTCTTAAGGACTCAAGAGTTTAGAATTTGAGAAACACGAGCCTAGCATATAGTAGGTACTCAATAAATGTGAATAATTAATGACAGGATTATTACTCCTATAAGAGAAGCTAAAGGTATAGTGAAGCAGGGCTGGGCCGAGACCTGAGTTCGTAAGATCTAGCCTGGCAAGGAGAGTCTTGTCAACGGGATTTGTAGTCAGACCTACTTTTTTGTGGACAAGGCAGGTTTGGGCTTCCCCAGACAGCTGCCTTAGGCTGCCCAGTCTTCAAGGGGCCCATCCCTGGGACACATGCGGGACACTGCCACGACCCAACAGTTGCTGACAGCCCTCACTTTGATAATTGGAGCATTTTTTCCTTGTGGGTTTTCTGGCCGTGTTCCCTCAGTCCATGATTTCTGGAGAGTCCAGCGCGATTCCTCAATTACCTCTGTGAGCTCTTGCAGTTCCCCAGACTGTAATTCACGAGGCCCGAACACCTGAGCTCATTTAGGGCTGCTTAGGACTGCCTCTCCATGCCCCATCCATCTTCGGCTGCTGGCCGTCTGTGTTCTGTTTTCCCAGGACTGTAGATTCTGCTTCCAGATGGCAGGGGACAGAAGGACAAGCGTGGCTTCGCAGATCCATCATCTGTTCCTCATCTACTCCGAGCCCTCGTCCTTCTTGTTCATCTTCTTGTCCCGAACACCATGTTACGAGGCCCATTTTTTTGCTCTCTGGGTGTTTCGAGGGTCTGAGACTGGAGTTGTCAGCCCACAGCCTCTTCAGTGCTGTTCTTCTGTATCCCTCTCCCTACCCCCTTGCTGAAATGTCCCCTGTACTGACACAGGGGAGTTTTTAGGTACCTCCTCAATGTTCATTTGGGTTATGCCTTGTTATATTTCCAGAATTTCATTTTTCAGAACCCTCTATATTTCAAGTCGTGTTTCCTCTTAGTGCTACTGTTCTCAACCCTGACTGTACATCGGAAGGATTCGAGCAACCTTTCAAAAGCACCGATGCTTGGCCCCAACCCAGACCAATTGAACTATATCTCTCAGGCCTGGGCATGGGTATTTTACTTTAAGTTTGCCCAGATAGTCACAAAAGAAAAAAAAATTGTAAAAATGGACTTTGTCAAATGAAGAGACTGTTAAGGAAAAGAAGGGTAAGTCACAGACTGGGTGAAAATATTCGCCACACATATATCCGAGAAAGAACTTGTATCCAGCATATTGTAGCAATTCCTATAATTCAGTAAAAAGACAACCAGCCCCATTTAAAAAAATGGCCCAAAAGCTTGAATAGGCACTTCACAAAGGAAAACATGTAAGTGGCCAATCAGCATGTGAAAATGTGTCCAACACCACTGGGCATCAGAGAAAGGCAAAGTCAAACCAAAATGAGATGCCCACTAATGGTTAAAGAAAAACCTGACAACATGAGGATGGAAAGTGCTAGAACTCTCACAGGTTGCTGCTAGGGGACCAGAATGGTGTGACTGCTTTGGACGTTGGCCTGGCATTTTCTCACAGAGTGAAACACACACCTGCCTCATGACAGAAACACGACATCTTGTTTTGATCCAAGTGAAACCAAAACACACACACACTCAAAGACTTCACAGCTACATTAATAACAGCTCCAAACTGGAAACAATCCAGATGCCCCTCAACTAGAGACAGAAGGAACAAACTGTGGTATGTCCATACAATCAGATACCGCTGTTACAGAAAAGAGGTCCCGATTCACATGACAACATGGATGGACTTCGGAAATGTGAGGCCAAGTGAAGAAGCCACACACAAAAGACAACCTACTCTGTGATTCGTTTGTATGAAGTTCCAGAACTGTCAAAACCTGACAAAACCAGGAACAGAACAGACATTGCCTGTGGGAAGGCACAGCCTATGAGTGACCAGGAAGTGTGTGAGGGATCTTTCTGGGGTGACAGATATATATCTTGATAGCAGGGTGGGTGACAAAGCATAAACATTTATCTAAACTCATATGCAGTGTGGGGTCTTAAAGGTTGTACATTTGGTTTATTTAAATGATACCTCAACCAGCGAAATTCGATGAATAAATATTCCCCACCTGATTTTGCTGCTCAGGAAGGGTTGAGAGTCACTGCTAGGAGGCCTCAGTTCATACAATGTCTTCTGTCTTTTCCCTACAGTGTGAAAACCTTCTTTCTACCAGCCAGACCCCTTGTTTGCCAGCACCCTGCGTTCCAATCTCTTGTGCTGTGGAACCCCACCATGAGCATCTGACTGGAGATGTCTCTCATTTCCCAACACATCAACTACGCTTCGTTGTTGGTTGAGATGAAATGGAAAACGGGGTCTCCTTGCGGAGAGAGGGAACTGTCAGTAAGATAACAGGAAAGGTGACCACCTGCTCTTCATGGGGGTGACCGAGACTTATAACAGATGTCTGGGCCTTGCTCTCTGTCTTTATGCAAATGTTTGTATTATGTTTTGGGAAAACATCTTTTATTCACTTCATTAGATGAGCATCTTTTCCCTCCTAGACTTACTGATTTTGATATAGCTGACTGTGTTCTTAAAGTCCTGTGTCTCTTTTTGTTAGGTATACTTCTTTAGAATAAAACCTGTTTTTTTAAAATGACTATATCCATTCAAAACTCTTTCCCACCAAGATCCTGGGGTATCTGGGAGGATGTTTTTACCACGGTGTGCTATGTTTTCAGGCTACTTAATGCCCAGATCCTAGGTCTTGCCATGTTTTCTGATCTCTGGAAAATGCTGAGATCTGATTTAGGATCGTTTTTGATCTTGTATCGTAAACAGCTGTGAGCAATACAGAAGTAATACATCATCTACTCGGCAGCCTTAACTGCCCAGGATTCAGCTAATAACTAAAAAGTAAACCACAACGGGGCTCTGAAGACGCAAAAGAGGTGACACAAATCCCATACATTTTCCTCAGAGGTGAGCCCCTTGGATTCTCATAGCCAATTGACTCTTACCTGAGACACAGGTGTAACAATCTTCACAGCCGGGTTAGAAGCGCCAAGTCAGAAGCAGAACAGAGGTACACTGATGTCTGTAAAAAGGTACAGCTGAGGGGAGAGAAGGTTATCTTCCACTTTCATCTTATCCTGTTAAAAAAGAACAATCTAGTGACCATTTGGCTTAGGAGCACACAGGTAAAATAATCCCCAAATCTCTGGAGGCCTGACCGTATTTGAGTTCAACCCCAAATTGTCCTTGATGACCTTTAAGTCACCAGGAAAAGGCTAAATGTTCCCTGCATTTCTCTCCTGAAAGAGGCAGAGGAGTGATTCTATCAAATTGGGAGGAAATAAACGTTTTGACCGTTCCAGTGAACAAATTTCAGGACCCCAAACCTTGCCTGTCCGGGCGCGGCTCCCTCCCTGGCAGCTCGGATGTGAGACGTCACACCGCCCAGGTGGCGAGCGCAGTGGCAGGACGGGCTGACCCTGCTCTCCTCCATAGCCAGCCCTACCCCCCTGCTCTGGACATCAGCTAGGGACCTCCCCTCTCTGCAACTGCAGCCCCCTTCTCAATGGTTACTCAGCACCTGCTGCCTTTTTTCCTCGCAGCCTCCCCCCAACTGCCCTCCCCTGTCTCCTCGTACCTCCAAACCCACGAGATTATCTCTCGTTACCTCCAAGCGGACTCTTCACTCTACCAATCTGTCTGAGGCTCGTCTGTTATTCCCATGAATCTGAGACAAAAATAAGTGATGCACACAGAAGTTCTACAGATGAAATGATAATGATGTGTGGAATTTTTTTATTAAGTTTTAAATTTTAACTCCAGGATAGTTAACATACAGTGGCATATTAGTTTCAGGGGTACAATATAGTGATTCAACAATTCGATACATTACTCGGTGCCCATCATGGTAAGTGTTAGAATCTGTTTTTAAATAACCCATCAGGAGTGGGGGAAGGAAAGGCATAGATGAAACAAGATGGCTATTGACATGGTTGGAGGTGGACGTCATGGGAGCACGTCATATCATGTACTCTCTTAGTGTATATTAGGAAAAGCCCATCAAAAAAGTTGCAAAAGAAAATATGTGATGGCATACAACCTAATTTAAAGTTCTTATTCTGATTTTCATGTGATGCCAGAGAGGGAGCATATATTCATTTTACCATTAGCCTAAGATCACTCAAAATTGTTTCCTCGGTAACTTCCTCCAGGAAGCAAAATACTAGAATTATTTTTATTTAAAAAAGAATCTCATCATAATTATAACAATTAAAAAAATTGTTATTATGGACACTTTCAAACATATACATGTCTGTCTGACTAATATAAGGAACCCCTTGTACCATCACCCAGCCTCAATGGATGTTCACACGTGACCAGGCTCCCTTTATCTGTCCCCCCACTCCACATTACATTAAGACAAGTTTAAGACATCATATTGTTTCATCTGTAAATAAGTCAGTAGTATCTCTAAGAGATAAGATCTCTTTCCTTTTTTTAAACATGATCACAATACCATTATCACATCTAAAAAACATTAATTTGTTAATATAAAATATTCAGAAAGTGCTCAAATTTCCCTGATTATCTCATGATTTCTTTTTATTCTTAGTTTGCTCAAATCAGGATCCAAATAAGATCCACACATTGTATTCAGTTGAAATGTCTTGCCTTTATGAATCTATAGGCTTTCTTGCCTTCATTTTTTTCCCTTAGGTGTTTATTGATTTATTGATTGATTGATTTTGTTTATTTATTTTAGAGAGAGAGAACAGGGGGAGGCACAGAGGGAGAGAAAGACTAAGCAGACTCTGCCTTGAGTGCAGAACCTGAAGCAGGATCCGATCTCACAACCCTGAGATCATGACCCTGAGATCACAACCTGAGCCAAAATCAAGAGTCAGACACTTAAGTGACTGAGCCACCCAGGTGTCCCTACTTTGGTATTTATTTATTGAAGAAACCGGGCTATTTGTCTTGTGGAATTTTCAACATTCTGGATTTTGTGACTGTATCACTATGGTATTGTTTTTCATGTTCCTCTATTACCTGTAATTCTTGTAAGCTGATAGCTGTACCTGGAGGCTTGTCATCATTATTAGCAATGTAGAAAACTTCTCTTCCAAGGCTGACAATTTCCATGACATGTCAATTGTATGACATCTCACCACAATGAGTAAAGCAAGTTCTAAACTCTCCTGAGGCAACAGGAAAGAGAATAACTGTCTTGCAATAAGGTCAAGTCTAGTCCCTGTTGCCTTAATAAAACACATTTGGCCAGAATCCATCATTAGTTCTCAGATGACTGTCAACTAGAACATGTTGGGTCTCTCTTCTGTGCATTTGAGTGAACACGCACAGGTGGAGAGAACGTGACCTTGGGAGTCAGCCCTAGAGTTAAATTCTGGCTTTGCCTTTCATTAAGTACACACCTTACTTAATATTTCTTAGTCTCGGATTCCTTACATATGAGGATAATGTCTATCTCACCAGGCTGCTGAGATGCACTTGCTGTGTGGTATGTGTTCAATAATTGCTTGTTTCTTTTCCAGCGTCAGTTAAAAATGAGAATTTGTGTTGAAAACTACAGTCCTATAGAGTTTGTTTAGATCCAAATGCAAATATGGCATTTACCAGCTTCATAAATTATAGAGGCTTTCAAGTAAACCTTAAGAAAGGACATGCAGAAAGAGGAAGGAATATGAGAACAGGAAATATTGCTGTCTTCCCTCCTTTGTGTACTTAGAAAATTCAAGAAATTCTTCCCAAAGAAAGCATGACCTATTTCAGCCTAAAACTTTGCTATTCTCTGGACTGTGCTGGCTTGAGAACATATTTCTTTTACCAAAAGATGAGTTCACAGTAAATGACTCAGAAACATATGGATGAAATTTCCCTTAAGCCACTCAGGGGATTTGAAATTAAGGGAAAGAGTACTTGGCAGAATGCGTTTGGGGTTTTGCCAGACCCAAACCAACTGAGAAACAGTTAAGACACAAGGCAGATCTCGAATGCTGCCAAGTTTACCCATCTTAGCAGGACAGGGATTTATAATCAGAGCTGCTCAGAAAAGCACCGCCTCATGGCTGGCAAAGGACAGAAAAGCCTTTGTCCTCAGCATCTCAACGTGGCTACTTCCCAGATAGATCCTCTGTGATGCACGCACCCTCTTACTCATCAGGATCCTCAAAGCCGCCTTGGAGGCCGCAGGTTCCGCTTGCCCACCAAGCCCCTGACTTCTCTCCAGGCCACTTTTGTTTCCAGGCCAGCCTGGATGTTTCTCACTGTGAATTCCCGAAGGAGAGAGAACAGCTCTTGAGTAGTGTTCTGGAACCACGGTGAAGGGCTGTAAGGGGAAAATGTGACATAGCACTTTCCTTCTCTGACACACACTTTTTTTGTCTTCAGTCTCTTACCTTTGTCACCTTTCCACATTTCTCTGCTTTCTGTGGGTTCCTTTGTCTGTAAAATGAAGGGACCGGATGAGCTGTTTTCCCACTGTGCTGCCTTGAACCTTTTAAAGGCTTGCCAGGGCCTAGGGGATGGGGGGAGGAGATAGAGAAAGGGGCTCTCTTCACGACGGGGGAGGGGCTCCAGCCTAAGATCAAGTGAACCAAGGGCTCTGGGGATAACAATTGGAGAATTGTGACACCAGACAGTGTCCCTTCTTACCAGAGAGCATCAGTGTCGTATGCTGTACCTCTCAGCCTCCACTCACCGCACCAAATATCGCTAGAGATGGGCACCAGCTTTTCTCTCCAGCATTTGTCAGAGGACTTCTGTGAGCCAGGCACGGTACTAGGCCCTGGGGCATTTAGCAGTGAACAAAACTGACCGGGTCCCCACGCCCATGGAGCCAACAGACTAGTTGGGGAGGTTGGCATCAAGGAAACAAATGAGTATGTATGTCTAAATCAAGATATATCCACCATGAAAGATAAGGTCATGGTTGAAGTTTGAGCAGGCCTGGGGTTTGAGAGGAACTACAGAAAGTTTCCTGATCAAAGCAGCTCCCCCACCAGCCTGGCTTGCCACTTGCCCTTCTACAGCATCGCTAATCATTGTGAAGTCATTGAGGGTGTCCATTAAAAATATTCCTCTTCTACCTGACAGGGGAGGTCAAGGAACACAGACTACAGTGTCACTGATGGATGTAACTAGCTGTTACTGCAGAAAGCCGAGAGGATGAACTTGAGAGAACAGACCGGGGGCTTTAGGTGGGCGAGGGTGGGAAGGTTTACAGATTGGTGGGCCTGGAGGGGTATGAGAGGTTCCGAAAGGAGGTGACCCAGAGTGCAAGGTTCAGGCCGTGCTATGACTCCTTTCATGTAGTTCACTGTTGTATCTAGAACTCTCCTTAATTTCTTTTCCCCATTCCTCACTGAGTTTGACATGTTCTACACAGTAAATATTAACTCCTGCCTAAATCTTAATTCTGTTGCTGTTCTTGATGTATCTAGCTCTTTCTCTTTGTGCATTCTGTAAAGAGAAAAGGGATGAAAAAATTTCTGGAGACATTTCCATGATTCCTCCTGGAGGTAAGGGGACTGTGCTCACAGTCCTGGCCTGCGGTGTGTCTGACCTCGGTCCGGGAGAGGGGGGAATGAAGCCGGGGGAGGCTGGTTGATTGTCTTAAAGAGTGAAGACTCCTGTGGGGCACTAGATGGCAACATTTCTCCAAATCTAAACTCAGTAAAGGCGAGGACCTGTTGACAGAAGGTCAACCCTGCACAGTTGCCAATCCCAACACATTCTATGAAACCTGAACTTCTGGAGATGAGAGGACTGAAGCCAGATCTGGTGGAGGGGGAAGGCTCCACAGTACGTCTCTCACGGCTGGTCCACAGAGGGGTTCAGACGTGTATGCTCTTCTTTCTACTACCACCTCTCCAACCACCATCACCTCCACCAACACCATCACTGCCTCCACCTGGACCACCCCCAGCTTTACCTCCTCTGCCTCCACACCTTGACTTCAAACTCCCCCTCACCACCCCTACCTATACCTCTGCTACCGCCTCATCGATCTCTGCTACCACCTCCACCCCCACCACCTCCTCTACCTCCTCTGCCTCCTCCATCATCACCACCACCCCTGCCACCACCCCCACCACCTCCTTGGCCTCCTCCACCATCACCACTACTGGGTCACACAGGTTGCTATTGTTTCTGTAGGTGCTGAAGATGAAAGTTTGATGTAAACCAATTCTGGGAGGAGAGATTTAATTAGAGATACATTTCTTTTCTTTTTCTTTTTCCTGCATATCTGTGCTATAGGTATATTAGCAAAGTGCTGCCTGGTTTAGAAACGGAAGAGAATTGCTTTAATGAAGGATGACTTGTACTTGACACACCCTAGTTTTTTGGTAAATAGGTAGTTGCATCTTATCTAACTAAGCAATATTTGAAAATAGAGTGTCCTTCTATGTGGACTTAAAATATCTTCTGGAGTTTTGTTTACTTTATCAATTTATTTAGCACACTCTTTCTGCTTAGCAGTCATCCCCACTTGGCAGGCCTTGTCCTTTTAATTAGCAACCTGTCACTATATTTCAGTGTTTCTGTTCAGAAACACCAACTGACCCATGAGAAGTCAAAACATACCACTTGACATAAAACAACATCTACTGACGTTCTCATGCAATTGGACAAGTTAGATGAACTATTTCCTGGGGACCAGAAATTGAGCCTTCCTTATGTGGAAGACCAGGGATCAAGGTGCTCCAGAGGAGGAGAATGGCAAGGGGAGAGGGTGCCAAAGCAGAGTTACAGAACCAAAAGTTGAGAGCTGACCACTTGTTTTAAAGTACCTCTTTTGTGCCTTAAAGCTCCAGTGCCCCGTAGCCGCCACCTGACAGATGTAGATCTTCTGCATAGGTCCATTCATATATTCAATCAACACATAATGATTAACTTCTAACATAGGCCCAGTATGGCTCCATGCTCTAGGGTTAGAGCATGAGCAAGGCATATACCTACAGATGCTCACATACTGGCAGAGGAGAAAAACAAACCAAATAAAGAAATTGCTAAATATCATTCAGGTTTGATAAGTGTCAATAAGAAGAATGAAGCAGGATTTGGACATAGTGACAGATCATGGTGTATGTGTGTGTGCATGTGTGAGCTTGTCCATTGGCTAATGTAGTTAGATTCACCAAGGAAGGCTGCCCAGAAGGGATGACATTTGAACAGTAAGACCTGAATGAAATGAAGTGGTGAGTCATGGGAGAGTCCCTGAGCTAAAATGAAGCTATATATCACTGTCATTATGAACTGACCTATGTCAACTTGGTCATGATGCTCTTAGGTAGCTATTGAAGGAGATCGAGGTAAATAAGGGTGAACTGCTCCCCTATAACTTTGCTCCCAGTTTGTAAAGAGACCAAATCTTCTACCAAATTTGGTCATGCATACAGAAATTTATCGAATGCTTTTTTATTAGCTGGTTCAAATAGTTTACACAAACTATTTGGTAAACTCAATGGAGACTCAGCACTCAGCACTCACCCTGCTCTTACCACTGCCTTGCATGAGAGGGTAATGCGAAGTGGGGGCAACAATACCACAGAGGCAGGATTCTGTTACACTGAGACTCAGCAACAGGTGGTCAGAGTTCCCCCAAACCCATGCACAGATACTGAACTGTAATGGACCAAGCCTCAGGGGCCATCCATCAAGGTGCACATTTGTGGTGGTTAATTTTATGTATCAACTTGGTTAGGCTATGGTGCCCAGCTGCTTGGTGAAACACCAGTCTAGATGTTACTGTGAAGGCATTTTTTAAGATGTGATGAATACTTAGATTAGTAAACTTTGAGTAAAGTAGATTACCGTCCATAATGTAGGTGGGCCTCATCCAATCAGTTGAAGGCTTTAAAAGCAAAGACTGAGATGCCCCAAAGAGGAAGAAATTCTAGCTCCAGACTGCAAATAGAGATTCCACCTGAGTTTTCAGCCTTCAGACTCATCAATTGACTCAAGAGTTGCAACAATATGGGCGCCTGGGTGGCTCAGTTGGTTAAGCGACTGCCTTCGGCTCAGGTCATGATCCTGGAGTCCCGGGATCGAGTCCCGCATCGGGCTCCCTGCTCAGCAGGGAGTCTGCTTCTCCCTCTGACCCTCCTCCCTTTCATGCTCTCTGTCTCTCATTCTCTCTGTCTCAAATAAATAAATAAAATCTTAAAAAAAAAAAAAGAGTTGCAACAATAACTCTTACTTCAATTACCAGCCCCCAGCCCACCCTTTGAATTTTAGATTTGCTACCCCCACAACCATGTGAGCCAGTTTCTTAAAATAAATCTCAATCTGTCTATTTCTAGATCTTTATCTCCTTTTGGTTCTATTTCTTTGGAGAACACTGACTAATACTGGGAAGTGGGCTGCCCGTGTAACAAATACCTTAAAATGAAAGAGTGGCTTTGGAATGGGGTAAGGGTAGGGGATGGACAAATTTAAAGCACAAGACAGAAAAGGCCTAGATTGCCTTGAAGAGATCATTGGTAGAAATCCGGGTGGGAAAGTGGTTCAGGCGAGAGCTCAGGAAGGAAAGAGCCGGAGAGCAAGTTTCTATTGTCTTGGAGCGCACACGTACCATTATGAACAGAATGCTGCTCGAAATAAGAATGTTAATGGTGCTTCTGGTGAGATCTCGGACAGAATTTTGGACACAGACTCAGACGCGTGTAGAGGGAAGATGGCATGGAGACACGGGGAGGAGACAGCCATCAACAAGCCACGGAGAGAGGCCTGGGACAGACGCTTTCCCTACAGTCCTCGGAAGGAACCAACCCTGCCAACATCTTCATCTGGGATGAGCCGCGTGATGGTAGCTCTCTGTTGCAGAAGCCACCCGGTCTCTGGTGCTTTGTCTCGGCAGCCCGAGCACACTAATTACAGGCTGTAAGCCTCAGTGGCACCCTATGCCATTTGTCACCAGTCAGGCTCTCTGCGAGCAGGCGCTGCGAGAGAGTTTGGGGTGGAAAATGTTTGTTGGGGACCAAATCCCATAAAAGAAAGGGGGAAAGAACCAGCATCAGAAACAGAATGCAACTGACATGAAATGAGTTGACATATAGGGCTGGCTCGTTCTGCTTCTGAAAAGAAGCTCAAAATTGAGTATCACAGAATATCAGTGATCTTTAAACTTCATTTATACTTAGTACATGTGTTTTCCCTTCCTAGTTTATCAAGAGTGTGATGTAATCTATTTTCATATTGATGGAGCTTTATAATCCACAAACTGAAGAGCATTATTAATGCCAATAACTTAATATATTATGAACGCTAATAAAATAATAGTTATTATTTACTAGTTAATAATAATGGTTGTATTTGAATCTACTTCAGTTAGAAGGACTTCAATTCAATACAATTTAAGGTAAAGTTTTTTAGAAAGGAGGGCGAAGGAATAGAGATCGAACAGAGGGAAAATAGGAACGATAATGTACGCTGGAGGAGGTATCAAGCAACCCAGTGTTGAGTTCTGGACCGAAGGCTGCCCATCAGGGTTGTCTTGCGTTATGTCAAAATGGTTGGGACTTTATCCCTACCGGGCTCCATCAATCAGTGGATAAGGGCTGCCCTAGGAGGGTGGCCTTGGTCAAGGAAGCTCTCTACAACTGAAGCTGACCCTGGAGGGGTGGGTGGCTGGAGATGTCTGCCGACTGCTTTCCTCGCAGTGAGCCCTTCCTGGGAGGGGGACCCTGGGCCACACATCTCCACGTCTACGGTGCTGCTCACAGAACAGTGAAGGATGGTACATGACTAAAATATTTCAGCCAATCCACCTATCCTGAATACCTTTAATTTCACCGAGAGTCCATTTCTTTTTTTCTTTTTTTTTTTTTTAAAGATTTTATTTATTTATTTGACAGAGAGAGACACAGCGAGAGAGGGAACACAAGCAGGGGGAGTGGGAGAGGGAGAAGCAGGCTCCCCGCAGAGCAGGGAACCCGATGCGGGACTCGATCCCAGGACCCTGGGATCATGACCTGAGCTGAAGGCAGTCGCTTAACCAACTGAGCCACCCAGGCGCCCCGAGAGTCCATTTCTAATACTCATTGTACCTATTAACAATGTACTAATTTAAACAATAAAACTCCATTTCTGACATTCACTATGCTAATTAACAAAGCCTCAGGTACTCAGTGAGACATCCATCACAGAAGTGCTTGAAGTGGCTGCTTCTGGAGTGTGGCTTTTCTCATAAAATACTAGCTAACTGACCTGGAGTGGAATTTTCCATTAGAGCAACTGATGGCCCTTAGAGGAAAAGCTCAAAGCTTAAACGAACCAGCCCACATGTCATATGACTGACTCTACCTTGCCAAAATCACAGAAATCCTAACAATCCTCAAATGGATATGCTTGTCTTTGTGGTCTTGGCCTGCTACCCTCTCATTTTGTCCAATCATACTGCGTTAGGGATTATTTTGTTGCAAGAAACAGAAACTACTCAAACTGGTTTGAGTTTAGTGGGGGTTAAAATTTCGACACCGAGATTAGCAATGAAGGCTCTTTGGATCACTCAGAGCGGACCTGGGGTGTTGAGATCTCAAGCTTCCCCTGCCTCTCTCACAGGTCCACAGACTCTTCTCCTCTCTGCTTTCATCTGAGTGTCTGCTTCTGTCTCCTGTTTCTCTTTCCCTTTCTACTTACTTATCAGCCCACTTCCCCAATCTTTTCTTAAGATTTTATTTTTATGGGGAGCCTGGGTGGCTCAGTTGGTTAAGCATCGGACTCTTGGTTTCAGCTGCGGTCGTGGTCTCAGGGTCATGGGATCGAGACCCTTGTAGGGCTCCATGCTCAGTGGGGAGTCTGCTTGGGATTCTCTCTCCCTCTCCCTCCTGCTCTGCCCTTCCCCTTGCTAGTGTCACTCGTACATGCATGCACACACTCTCTCTCTCAAATACATACAAACATACATACATGCATAAATTCCTTTAAAAAAAAGATTTTATTTTATTTATTTATTTTTTATTTTTTATTTATTTTTTAAGATTTTATTTATTTTTATTTGAGAGAGAGAGAATGAGAGAGAGAGAACATGAGAGGGGGGAGGGTCAGAGGGAGAAGCAGGCTCCTCGCCGAGCAGGGAGCCCGATGCGGGACTCGATCCCGGGACTCCAGGATCATGACCTGAGCCGAAGGCGGTCGCTTAACCGACTGAGCCACCCAGGCGCCCCAAAAAGATTTTATTTTTAAGTAATCTCTATACCCAACATGGGGCTTGGGCTTGCCGCATTCCACCTGAGTTTTCCTGGGGACCAGAAATTGAGCCTTCCTTATGTGGAAGACCAGGGATCAAGGTGCTCCAGAGGGGGAGAATGGCACATGCTCTACCAGCTGAGCCAGTCAGGTGCCTCACACTTCCCCTCTCTTGATTCTACACAACCACCATCTTTGACCATCTCCATGTCTCTTTGGTCAATGTCTTGTGAGAAAAAAAGGAAAGAGCAAATATGACTGGCACAGCCCTGGCTACAGCTGGGGTCCTTGGAGTTGGTTGAGCACTGTGCTTCAGTTGTTTGTGGCTCGGGGTGGTAGGAGTGGGGTAAATGTGGCTTCTCCATCTAGGGATCATGGGAGGCCAAACTGCCCAAGAAAAAGGTGGAGATAGAAAGGCTCTGACCAGCATCTCTGCCATGTCCACCCCAATCCTACTGACTGGTAGTGTAGTATCTTGTTAACAAAATTCCCTTGTATGCACACTGTGTGTGTGTGTGTGCACATGTGTACACACAAGCACATGCATGCATACCATGTGTGGTTGATTAAGCCAATCCAGAATTTACTGCCAAAGGCCATGTATTTAAATTAAGATATTCAAATGTACACATAATGTATCTTCTTTATTTGGCTCATGAAGAAAGGTCTTGTTACCATTTTCTGAAACCTCACCTGCTACAAATACCACCTTCTCGGAGCGCCTGGGTGGCTCAGTTGGTTAGGCGTCTGACTCTTGAGCTCAGCTCAGGTCTTGATCTCAGGCTTGTGAGTTTGGGCCCCGCACTGGGCTCTGCACTGGGCGTGGAGCCTACCTAAAAGCAACCGCCACAAATACCACCTTCTCGGTTGCAACTCAAGGAGGTCTGAATTGCTTCGTCATCAATGATGGCCACTGCCACCACCTCTGGGTGCCGCCATGGCTAGAATGGTGCCGTCTCTCTCTCACAGACCACACATCGTCAAGACTGTGAGTCATAGAACCCGGTTCTATGGTGGACTCTCCAAGGAAACCCTGGCCTCCATCCCGGCTCTAACAATTAGACCTCGGCATAAGCAAGCAACCCACGGATTTGATTCATGAAAGCAGAGCTCTCCTCCAGCCTGGGTACATAGAAACCCCAGATTGTTCTCAGTTTCCTTTCAGGCTTGCTTGCATTAACTGCTTGGAGTTTCCCAGGGACACTGGTATGTCAACTAATGTATCAGCCAGGCGACCTTAAGCAGGAACAGCGATGAAGCGAAGAGAACCCTGTGTCCGGCTTACTGGGCATTCCACAAGCCCTTTCCTCCTCACCTGGTACCCCTTTAACAGGCACAGAAGAAATGCAGAGAAAGTGGAGACATGCCAGGCAGAAAGGACCTTGTCAAATCAAAGACCTCAGAAACACTTAAAGAGAACAGGCTTACTGTTCCTTCCCAGACCTCCCTTGTTAGGGTAGGAATAGGGGCAATCTGAGTAAAACCTGTATTTACCTGCCCCCCTCTCTCCTGCTCCCCTCAAGTTCATATGTCTGGAGAACTTATTGACTTCCATGAATAATTAGGTCAGTGTTTGTGAGGATATTCTCTCCTGAAAGCCTGTGGGAGAAGTGTCCCGAACTGAGGGCACTGAATAAAAACTCTCTTCTTTTCAGTCTTGTCTCAGTCCAGCCACTCTGATAAGTACTGTCCAGGGTCGTGGGGTCCGGGCCTGCACAATTAGGCTGGTGTATTGCCCCTTGCCACCCGGCAGGAGCCCTCTACCTGTGATGGGGCAGGGCCGTGGGGCTCTCTGTCTGCTGCCCCTTGCTGTCCCCAGCTGTCTGTCTAAGTGTACGGATGAGTCCCCTGCCTCCATGGCCATAGAGCCACTCACTTGTAAAGGGGACCCATGGCTCTCAGGTCAGCCATTGCCCTGGAGGGTCCCCTCGCTGCAGAGGCACTGACCTGGCCGATTCCATCGGCCCCCTGTCCAGGCCTTTGCCTCAGGGACCCCCAAGGGTTGGGGCTCTTCTTATCTCCCCAGACAAAGCCCACAAAAGGCATTCATTCATCTTGACCCTTTTTCCCAGGGTCAAGCTGGATGATTCATCAGTAAGTGCCAAGTGGCCCATTCAGGAGGCCCTTGAGCTTAAAGCACCAAAGAACCTGTCCCCTCACTCTGAGAGCCAGGAGGACCCAGACCCCAGAAACCCCTTCCGTTCCTTCCTGATGACCGAAACCCTCCCCGCCCCACCTGTTCAGTGATTGGCAAGAGGACTTCTTGTTAGAGCAGGAAACAACAAAGAAAGAACAAAACCAAACTAAATCAGATTTAATCTTGGTTCTTTAAGCTCTTCCCCTACACCCCTCCCCCCCACAGACACCCTTTGCAGTTACTTTTCTTTCCAATGGATCTGGGGGCAGGACTGAGGTAGAGGTGGTAGGAGAGGGAGGCGCCATTCTGTTGTAGAGGACCCATGTGCCATTTACATGTGTGGTTATTCTATGACGTTCAATAATGGGGCCGCAGAGGCCACCAATAGAGTGATCTGAAACCCGGACACTAGGGCCAAACTGCTTGGGTTTGAATCCTGGCTCTATCACTTTCTAGATTTGTAACCTTGGGCTGGTTACTGAACTTCCCTGCGGCTTGCTTTCCCCATCTAGCAAAAAGGGGGGGAGCATTCGTACAACTGTCTCATAGTGTAGAATGCATATCAATTTTTGACACACAATAGACGCTGTAAACAGTGAGCCTGACTTTAATTCAAACACTAAGTGATTATGTTTGACAAAGAAATGGAAACAGGGCCTTAATTGATTCTTGTGCTTACAATTGGTGGTTCATTTATTACTACTGTCTTCCCTGTGAGAGCCTCCGTCTGCCATCTAGGACCTGGGTGGCTACACAGTCTTGTCCCTGGCCTGAGCTCAGGTCCAACGCTCCTCTGAGGACTGACTCATTGGGTTAACGAGTTAATAGTGCTGTGACTCACACTGGGCTACAGTCATGAATGAAGCAGATGTGGGCCCTGCTTCATGGTTCTCACAGTCTGATGGGCTGTCCGCAAATGACCCCATGAAGAAATACACAGTGAAGGGGCGCCTGGGTGGCTCAGTTGGTTAAACGTCAGACTCTTAGTTTTGGCTCAGGTCATGATCTCAGGGTCATGAGATCGAGCCCTGTTGTCGGGCTCTGCACTGGACACGGAGCCTGCTTAAGATTCTCTCTCCCTCTCCTCTGGCCCTCTCCCTTCCCCCACCCTGGCCCCGCTCATGTGCATGCATGCACACTCTCTCTCTGTCTCTCTCTAAGAAAAGAAAGGAATACACAGCAAAGTGTGATAGGAACCATGAATGAAAGGACCCAGGGTGCTTGAAGGGAAAGTGATTAAGGAAGCTCTCTTTGAAAAGAGGCATTTAATCAGAGATTTGCAAGTTGAAAGTGGAGGGGAAAGTTCCAAACAGAGGAAACAGCATGTGCAAAGGCCCTGGGCCAGGAAGAGCTTGGTGTTCTTGAACCAATACAAAGCCAGCATGGCTGGAGAGAATGGAAGAGAGGGCAAGCTGCTTGAGATGGGGTAGTTAACAGGAAATACAGGGAAAATAGGGACATTTTAAACAATACATGTGAATATAATCATTAAAATAGAGACTGAGGGAATACCCACAGGAAAAATGACCTAGTCTGACAAATAACAAATAATTTACAAGGGGAAAAAAGGTAGAAAAAGGTAGAGGGGGAACCTGTAGATTAAGAGAGTTAAGAAGACAAGCCAAGGATGTGGAGAAGTTGGAACCCTCATATATTGCTGGTGGGACTGTAAAATGGTGCTGTTGATGTGACAACAATCCTGGAGTATGGGAAGTGCATGGCATTAGTGGAAATGCCTGTCCCCCCAATCCTCAAACACATCATTCACTTGTACCCTGAATGCTTTCTGTTATGGATTGAATTCTCCCCCCACCCCAAAAAGATATGTTGAAGTTCTAACCCCTCCACCCCCATACCTCAGACCATAATTATATTAATACTAGTCAGGTTCTTCAGAGAAACAGAACCAATAGGTTGTCTGTCTTTCCATCTGTATCTCTCTCTCTCTTTCTCTATCTATGGAGAGAGATGAAATTGATTGATTTTAAGGATGTGGCTCATGTGATTGTGAAGGCTTGGCAAGTCCCAAGTCTGCAAAGGAGGCTGGCAGACTGGGGACCCAAGGAGGAGTCGCGGATTGAGTCCAAAGGCAGGGTGCTGCCATAATTTCTTCTTGCCTGGGGGGGGGGTCAGTCTCTTCCATGAAGGCCTTCAGATGATTGGATGCACCTCCCCCACACGCAGTATGGAGAGTAATCTGCTTTACTCAAAGCCTACTGATGTAAACATGAGTCTCCAGTAAAAAAACAAAGAAACAAAATACCTTCTGAGAAACATCTAGACGAATGTTTGACCAAATATCTGGATTCCATGGTCTAGTTAAGTTGATACGTAAAATTGTCACAGTGACCTTATTTGCAGATGTAATTAAGTTAAGAAGGCCCTAATCCAGTATGATCGGTGTCCTTATGAAAAGGGAAAATTTGGACACAAAGACAGACTTGCACACAGGGAGAATGTCGGGTAAGGATGAAGACAGAGATTGGGGTGATGCCAGCAAACCCCCCGAAGCTAGGAGTAGGGCACAGAACAGATTCTTCCTCACAACCTTCAAGAGGAACCAACCCAGCTGACACTTAGATCTCAGACCTCCAACCTCCAGAACTGTAGGATAATAAAATGCCATCCAGTCTGTGGTACGTGGTTACATCAGCCTTCACGTCCCATAATCCAAACTGTGGAAATCGAGAACAAAACCTCAGAAGGCCTTCTCCAGGCATAGACAAAAGGAGAATCTGAAAGAAGATGTGAGCAGACAGCCCCTATTTTTCCCTGCCTTCTCTCCACCCACATCCTCCCCATTTCCAAGCCAACGGGTGAAACCCTTACTCTGAGTGGAGAGAGGAGAGCTGGAGGGGAAATAAGACAGATGCAATGTGGAAGTTGAGCCCCCTCCCAGTGCCCCCACGCTAGCCACCTCATGGATGTAGGTGTGTCTGCTGGAGGCACACAAGGAGCTCCTGTTGAGTTTGGACATCTGAGAATGAAGAGGACCTGTGCCCTGTCCAGGGAGACGGTAACAGACTCCACTGTTGTGTATCAACAGGAGGGTAGAAATGGCAGCATGACATACAGGGCCAGAAGCTACCCTGGGCTTCCTGTATCTCTGAAAGTGTGTGATGGCCATGTGAGTATGTCCAAGGCTCCTCAGTGAGACATGAAAGATATATGGGAGGGAGCAAGCCCATGGGGCCTTGAGCCCAGAAGGAGGGAACACTATGTCAGAAGGCTGTAGCCTTGGACAGGATTGTAAGGAAATCTGGGAAGACTTCTTGGAGACAAGGCAGGATGGGGTACATCTGAAGCAGCAGGGCGCAAAACACCAAGAAGTGGGTGCCCAGCCACCACCCCTCTCCCAAGCCCTTACCGCCATGTTGGCAAAAGTGAAAAGAGTTGGATATTAGTGTCAGCCTCACGGATAAGGAAAAAGAGGGAGAAGAAAATCATGATTATGACTTGGTTATGAAACAGGAATGGCTAGGAAGTCACTGAAGTTGGGTAGATTTACCTGAAAATAGATAAAGTTTTCTATATCAGTTCAAATGGGAATTCAAGATGAAAAGTCTCATTTCATGGCAACGCCTTCACACATGAGCAGGTTCATGCATATACACATTTGAAGGGTCCTTTCAAGTACCTGTTGGCAGTCTTCTCTTCCTTCTTGACCATCGTCTTCTGGGTCAGAGCTCTCCAAATCTGGGAACCTCAGGTAAGCCACCCATATGCTGTGCCCTGGGGAGTAGTGTGATGCTAAGTGATGATCATGTCCAAATAGCTAGTGACTGACCATCCATTCTCATTCCTCAGGCCCTTCCTCAGGACCCTGTCCAGCCATGGTTCTTTGCCTGCTAACCAGCCACTATTTTGCAAGCCAGATTTCTGTGGCAGGATATCTATGTTCTCACATTATCTGTTGAGGGAGAGGGGCAGTAGCTTGAAACACTTAACTGGCAAGTTCTAAGCATTGGTCAATGAAGTAGTCATAGCAGAAGGCATTATCTGCCCAAAAAAGTGCTTTCTATGAAGTAACACACATGCCAGTCATTTACTGCCGCTGCTGCACTCTTCCTATTATCAACAACATTTTTAGAGTGAGAGAAAGGCAGCAGGGAGGAGAACACAGAGGCCTGGCATCCATCCACTCCTGGACCTCTACTAACTGCTCTGTGAGCTAGGGTAAGGCACTTAAACTGTTTTGTTACCTAGAAAATGCAAAGCTTATATAGCACTCAACTAGAAGATCTCTGTGGCCCTTTCAGCCTCTAAGATTCTATAGTTCTAACACAGTTTTTACATTTTCTAGTCGTTTGTGGAAACTCCATGAATATAATCAGCTAAATGTCCAGAAAACTTTTTTTTTTAAAGATTTTATTTATTTATTTGAGAGAGAGAATGAGATAGAGAGAGCATGAGAGGGGGGAGGGTCAGAGGGAGAAGCAGACTCCCTGCCGAGCAGGGAGCCCGATGCGGGACTCGATCCCGGGACTCCAGGATCATGACCTGAGCCGAAGGCAGTCGCTTAACCAACTGAGCCACCCAGGCGCCCTGTCCAGAAAACTTTTAACAAGGGACAAATCTGTTAGGAGTTGGAACTTATTTTTTTTTATTTTTTTAAAGTTTTTATTTATTTATCTGACAGAGAGAGAGACAGCGAGGGAGGAAACACAAGAGTGGGAGAGGGAGAAACAGGCTTCCCGCTGAGCAAGGAGCCCGATGCGGGGCTCGATCTCAGGACCCTGGGATCATGACCTGAGCTGAAGGCAGACACTTAACTACTGAGCTACCCAGGCACCCCATGGAACTTATTTTTGAATGTGCGTTTATCCACCACACAAACAGAATCACTCACATGCACTACATACATACACAAACAAAAGAATTTCATATTAAGGGATAATATGTTTCTGAAAAGATGCATATTAAGCTAAATTTTTATAAATTAAAATATTTAGAGGGCACAAAGAAAGTATACAAATGTTTTTAAAAAGGTAAAAAATCCTAATAAGTCCTCAAAGTTAAGCAAAACCAAACCAAACCGGACCAATACAACTCTAAATTTGTCTTGTAAGAACCCTTAGTATTATTTATCTATTTTAAAAATTCAGATATTCTTTTTCCTTTGGAGACCAGGTTTTTAACGAGACATACCTAGTCATAATGACCATGAAACAATGATTTTCATATGCTATTTGCAAACTGTGTTATTTTAAACTTGGGTTTCATATATAGTAAGTGAGAGTACCTGACATTAAGCAGGAGTCCTGATTTATAGCCACTTCTATCAGATCTATTTAAGTGGTTTTGAAAAGACAACATAATGAGAAACTCTTTGATAATCATACTATCTGACTCAATGAATATGTTTTTCACTTGACTAGACCATTTGAGTTTTCAAAACAGTTATTAACCTGTTAGGTTTTCAAAACCAGGAAGTGGTAATACATCTTCAAGAACAGCTAAGCTTCTAGTCTCACAACAAAATTAGAATTTTGTAATTGCAAGACATTGAAGGTAACATTGAAACCTTAAAAGTCACTGGAAAGAACAGACAGATTCCTCAGTACAAAGCCCAGAACACCATCAGGTTAACACCAACTTACTATGGGTAGGAGCTGATGACAGAAGACAGGGGAGAAACCTCAAGGACCTCTCCTTGGAAGAGTAACTGTTAAGCTAGACTTCTATACCCACCTAAACTATTATTTACAAGTGAGGAAGAAATAAACACTATTTCCAGACACACAGAGTACTTATTGCTTACCGAGTCAGGCAGAAAAAACTGCTAAAGAATTAAGTATGCAGAAAAACGAATCTAGAAAAAAAGCATTGAGATGCAAGAAGCAAAAATGTGCAAAGGAATCTGCAAATTATATTGGTAAATGTAAATACTGACAATATTGATGGTCAAAAAACATTTAGAAACAAGGAGAAACTTAACTTTATTTTTTAAAGATTTTATTTATTTATTTGACAGAAACACAGCGAGAGAAGGAACACAAGCAGGGGTAGTGGGAGAGGGAGAAGCAGGCTTCCCGTGGAGCAGGAAGCCTGACGCGGGGCTTGATCTCAGGACCCTGGGATCATGACCTGAGCCGAAGGCAGATGGTTAATGACTGAGCCACCCAGGCGCCCCAAAACTTAACTTTAAATAACACAGAAAATAGACAAGATGGGAGAGGAAGTTTTAGAGAAGAGCTAAAAAGTAGCTAAGGTCTTTGTTCTGAGAGGAGGAAGATAAAAATAATAATGATCTTTAGCATTTTTTGGGAAAAATATAAAGTTATGTGTTCTATTAAAGTAAGTCAAATCACACAAATAGTGGAAATAGAATGTATGTCTTCTAAGTTAATGGGGTGGAGGAGAGGAAAAGAAATCTGTCAGAAAAAGTGAAAAAAAAAAAAACACCAGAGAAACTTGATTAATAATAAAAAGAAGAGCAGGAATGAAAATAGTCCTAATAAATCACAATAAATGTAAATGAAATTATTCATTAGAAGAAAGGGATTTTAGGTTGAATTTTTAAAAACAAGATATAACTTATTAATCAAGAATCATATTGAGGGGCACCTGGCTGGCTCAGTCAGTGGAACATGTGACTTGATTTCAGGGTTCTGGGTTCGAGCCCTACATTGCATGTAGGGATTACTTAAAAAAATAAAATCCTAAAAAAAAAAAGGAATCATGTCTAAAATCTACACTGAAAGTTTGGGAATAAAGAGATAGGAAAAGACATACCAGAGGCACCTGGGTGGCTCAGTTGGTTAAGCGTCTGCCTTTGGCTCAGGTCATGATCCCAGGGTCCTGTGATCAAGCCCCGCATCGGGCTCCCTGCTCATCGGGGAGCCTGCTTCTTCCTGCCACTTCCCGTGCTTGTGCTCTCTCTCTGTCAAATAAATAAATAAAATCTTTAAAAAAAGAGAAAAAAACATACCAGGAAAATACTCATGAAAACATATTTTGTTTCCTTCCTCAAATAGCAAAATATCAGCCTTTGAGCTAGTTTGTTACCTTTGTAAGGGCTTTTTCATTCATGCACTTCCCCTAATTAGCATAGGGTCTTACACATAGTAGGTATTTAATAAATGCTCACAGAGGGGCTGATAGGTAAGTTTGAGAGAATATTTGAAATGACCTAGTCCCACCACTTTTTTACAGGTAAAGTGATTATGGGGCGGGAAGTAGTTGACTTTCACAAAGGTCCCCGGGTATTCATACTGCCCCTGGTAAATAAACATCCTATGCTTTACAGTTTACAATGCACTCTTAAAATGTTTGTTTGGGTATATTTATGTGAATATATTTATGTAGTATATGTAAACTGTGTGCATTCAAAGTGTACAACTTGATGAGTTTTGTTAACTGTATATGCCCATGAAAGCACCACCACTCAAGATACAGAACATTTTTATTACCTCCAGGCGAGTGTTCCTGCCCTTTTGCAGTTTAACCCTCCTTTCACCTCCAGTCCTGTGGGATCATTGATCTGTCTTTTGTCGCTGTAGATTGGTTTGCTTTTTCTAGAATTTTATATAAATGAAATCAAACAGTACATACTCTCCTGCGTCTCACTTCCTTTGCTGAGCATGATTTTGAGATGTATCCATGTTGAATGTATCAGTAATTCATTCTTTTTTTTTTTTTCCTGAGCTGTATTCTGTTTGTGGAATTGTGATGTACCACAATTGTTTATGCATTTGCCAGTTGTTTCTAGCTTGTGGTTGCTATGAATAAAGCTGCTATGTGCATTTATGTGCAAGTCTTTGTGTGGACATACGTTCTCATTTCCTTTGGGTAAATACTTAGAAATGGAATGGCTGCATTGTGTAATGGGTTTACTTTTTTTTAACAGCTTTATTAAGATATAATTCACATACCATAACATTTGTCCATTTGAAGTGTATAATTCAGTGGCTTTTAGTGTATTCACAGAGTTATGCTACCATCATCACAATCAATTTTAGAACATATTCACCACCTCAAAAAGAAGCCCTCTGAGCTGTTATCCCCATCCCCTCAACCCCCATATTCCCGGCCCTAAGCAACCACTGGTCTACTTTCCATCTCTAAAGATTTCCTTATTCTAGACTTTCATATGAATGCAGTTTTATAATATGTGATATTTTGTAACTGGCTTATTTCACTTACCACAATGTTTTCATTGCTTCATTCATGTTATAGCATGTATTTTCATTCTTTTCATTTTAAGACTTACTTTTTATTTTAATTTAATTAAAAAAAATTTTTTTTAAGTAGGCTCCATGCCCAGCATGGAGCCCAACACAGGGCTTGAACTCACGACCATGAGATCAAGACCTGAACCGATATCAAGAGTTGGACACTTAACCGACTGAGCCCCTTAAGACTTATTTTTTAGAGCAGTTTTGGGTTCACAGCAAAATTGAAAGGAAGGTACAGAGATTTCCCATATGTCCTCCAGCCCCACACGTGAACAGCCCCCCATTATCACCATTTCTCACCAGAGTGGTACATTTGATATAATTCACGAGCCCACACTGACCCATCATGATCACCCAAAGTCCATAGTTTACCTTAGGATTCACTTTTGGTGTTTCTATGGCCAAATAATCTTCCATTGCATGTGCGTACCACATTTGTTTATTCACTTACCAGTTGATGAACATTTGGATAGTAGGTTTATTTTTAAGAAACTGCTGAAATCTTTTCCAAAGTAGTCTAACATTCTATATTCCCACCAGCAGTGTATGAGTGTTCTAGTTTCTCCACATCCATGCCAGCACTTGTTATTTTCAGCCATTCCAGTTGTGAAGGGGCTCATGGCTGGAATCCTAACTTGAGGGCTGTGGCTCCTCCCGGTGGTCAGGCTCTCTCTGTTCTTGTGGCCTATGGGCTGGTGAGTGGAGGTAGGACCTAACTTCCTGCTGAGGCAAAGGTAGAGAGAGGGCCAGAGAACACTGAGCACCTCAGCCTGAAGATTCAGACTCACTCTGGTGCTCAAGGGAGAGTTATGGACACTGGTGGCCCAGTTCCCCATCTATTCAGCCCAGGGCTTTGCATAGGATAGGATTACTATGTACAAAGCTAAGGTGCCCAGAGCTTCCAGTCACCCATGCTCATGCAAATGAGGGGGACAAAGGCCAAGAAAAACAAGTTGTGGCTTGATTATTTCTTACAGGGATAAAGTCCCAGCTCTTCCAAGATTGGCCCATTCTGGGCTGGGGGAGTCTCTCCCCTTCTTCTCTTCCAGGTGCAGTATGGAGCAGGCTAGAGGCACATGTCCTCAGCTAAATATTTCTATCCTAAGCACAGCCACTCTTTGGATGTGAAGAAAAAAAGCATTCCGATTTCCCCAAGTTTTTCAGCAGATCAGGAAGATTCTGGCTGAGCTGCTTAAAGAGACCTCTGAGGCAGCTGCTGGAAAGAGAAGGTCCCTCTGGCTCCTACCTCACACCTGAAGGAACTCTTCCAAAGAAAGCAGAGGCCTGCATTTGAAAATAAAACGATAGAAGTATGTTTTAGTCCATTCAGGCTGCTATAACAAAAAATACCACAGATTGTGGGGCTTTTAAACAACAAAAATTTACTTCTCACAGTTCTGGATGCCGGAGGTCTGAGATCAGGGGGCCAACATGTTGGGTGAAAGCCTCTTCTTATTGTACCCTCACTTGGTGGAAAGGAAAGATAGCTTTCTGGAGCCTCTGTGGAGTGTCTTTCATAAGGGCACTAATTCCTTACAGGTAGGGCCCCACCCTCATGACCTAATCACTCCCCAAGGCCCTGGCTCCTAACACCATCACAGTACCTAGAAGCCACAGAACACAAGATGGTAAATTTGACTATGTAAAAACCTGAAAATTGTACATGGCAGGAATTCCTATAAACAAAGTCAAAAATAAAGTGGTAATCTGGGAAAATATTTGTAATGCATATTACAAAGTGCTAATTTCATTAAGCTATTAAGACTTTCTAAAAGCCAGAAGGAAATACAGCAACAACCCAATAGAAAAATGGTAGAAGTGAACAAGTAATTCACAGAAAAGGGAACATTACTGATCCTTAAATATTAGAAAAAGATGTTTAGCTTCACTCATGAGAAGGGAAATACAAATTGAAATGAGACACTGTTTTTTTACTCAACAGATTGGCAAAAAGGAAAATGTCTGATAACACTGTGTTGGCGAGGGTTTGGGGGACTCTCCCACGCTGTCCCATGTTGGTAGGAGCACAAAATGAAACAACCTTTTGGAGGAATATTTTGGTAACCTCTATCAAAAGGTAAAAACCACATTTCCTTCAATTCCGCAATTCTGTTTTTTGGAATTTAATCTACTGATATAGTCTCACAGGTGTGCTATTAGGTAGGTTCAAGGATATTTATTGCAGCATAATTTGTAGTAGAAAAGGTTTGGAAACAAAGCAAATACCCATCAAAAGGGACTGGATAAATAATATATGGCAGATCCGTACAATGGACTAGTATGCACTTACTAAAAAGAATGAGGCTTCTCTACTTGCATTGATATGTTAAAATATCTAAGATACAGTAAGACAAAAAAAGTAGGCAAAATCCAGAGTATGTAATACGCTTTCATTTGTACAAAGATTATGTAGATGAGTATATATTTGTATATGCACATACTGCCTCTAGAAGGATCACAAGACTCTGACAGTGATGATTGCCTCTGAGGAAGGAAACAGTTTCTGGGGAACAGGGTGGTCAGGAAGATTTACTTTTCATTCATTACTCTTTTGAGCACTTGGAGTTTTGTACTGCGTGCGTATATTACCTATCCAAAAAGATAATTTTTTCTTCTTGAAAATTGATCTCCTCCTGGGAGCTAGCACAATCTCATGGGGGGAGTCATGCTATTTCATATCTCTACACCATTTATGCCCTTTGCCTGGAATGGCCTTTCCCCTCATTTTCTCCAGTTCACTCCTGCTCTCGGAACACTTCTGTAGCAGCCTCGCTCCCATTCTGAATTTGATTCTATTTCTCCCATGCTGCCACGCTTCCATGGCCCCGTGCATGCCTCCAGCATAATACTTGGTCCACCTGATGGTAATGGGGGACTTACTGGTTTGTCTCTGGACTAGGTTTAAGCATCTTGTTGGGAGAACCATGTCATATCAGACCTTGCAGTCCTAGCACCCAGCACAGTGCCTGGCGCATGGTAGGCTTCCAGAGTGGTGGCTGATTGGATCGATGGAAGGAGTGCTGCTGCTTTTTTTTTTTTAAGATTTTATTTATTTTTTTTTTTAGAGAGCGAGCGAGAGAGAAACAGCATGAGAGGGGAGAGGGTCAGAGGGAGAAGCAGGCTCCCCACGGAGCGGGGAGCCCGATGTGGGACTTGATCCCAGGACCCTGGGATCATGACCTGAGCCGAAGGCAGACGCTTAACCATCTGAGCCACCCAGGCGCCCAGGAGTGTTGCTTCTAGAGTGTCAGTTCCTTATGTACAGGGATTTTGGTCTGTTTTATTCTGTGCTATAGTCTTAGCTTGCCCAACAGGCTGTCACCCAGTATTTGCTGAATGAATACAGGAATGCCACCTAGAGAGAGCAGGGGAAGAAGTGAGCGCTGGAGTGATGCTCAAGCAAGGTGGCAGAGAAGTTAAGTAGGAGGAAGACCCCAGCTTCAGAAAAGGGCTCTAGGAAGGCCAACAAAGGACCCCGGCGAAGGAGCTGACTTCAAGGTAAAATTAGATACTTGCCCACAAGAATGATCTGGCAGCCGACAAGACCAAGATGGCCACTAGATGCACAGCCTTCCTTAAGAATACAGGGGCCAAGAGCCTGTGCTGGTCATGTCCTTCACCATCGTGGCCCTTGCTGTAATTCTGCTCCCTCTCAGCCCCCACACTGATCATGCCATCATGATCAACCGAGCCACCCAGGGCCCTTCTGAGATGAGGGGAATGTTCCCCACATGCCAGCCACCCTAGGATCCCCTGGGTCCAAGCTTGGAGTGGATGGAGAAACTATGAACACCTCTCCCTGTGGACAGGGAAGAGGCCCCCTATAAACATGTAAAAACCAACCACAGGAAGAAAAAAAAAAAGAGAGTGATCTGGCAGAGTTAACATATGACCTGCCAATTATACTCCTGGGTATATATTGAAGAGAGGGTATATATGTCCCTGCAAAAATTTAGACAGGAATGTTCATAGCATTATTCACCATAGCCAAAAAGTAGGAAAAAAAACCCCAAATGTTTATCGTTGATGAATGGACAAATTAAAGGTGGGATATCCATATCATGGAATATGATTCAGCAATCATAAGAAAGGAAGTAAAGATTTATGCTACAACAGGGATGAATCTTGAAAACATTTTGCAAAGTGAAAGAAGTCTGTCCGAAAGGCCACATATCGTATGATTCCATTAATATGAAACATCCAGAATAGGAAAGTCTATAGAGGCAGAACGTGGATGAGTGGTTGCTGGAGCGGTGGAAGGAAGCTGGTGAAACGTGGAGAGTGAGTGCTAAGGGGTGTGGGGTGTTGGAAGTGTCCTCAAATTCATTATGGCAATGGTCACACCACTCTGTGAATATACTTAAAAACCACCGAATTGCACATATTAAATGGGTGCACTGTATGGTATGTGAATTACATCTCAGTAATGCTGTTATAGAAAATAAGAATGATCTGGAGTTTCTTGGAGGTGAGAGCTGAGCCCAGCCCATGCTGACCAGTGTTCTGTCCCTCAGAGCCAGGTAGGGCTAATCTAAGGGAAGTCAAGCTCATTCACTCTTCCACCCCTGGAGCCAGGGCAGGGGCCCTGCCAGTGGGTCCTGAGGGCTGCAGGGTGACAGACTATGTCACCCCAAAATATGACTCCACCCAAGGAAATGCTGCTTTGGCATATTGATCATTTTGAGCTGAGCTTGAAAAACCTCAAATACAGGGAAAGGCTTTCTTTGAATTCTCTTCATCTGCCTGAAGACAGATCCTCCAAAGAAACTCAGTTGTCATGAATCCTCTCTCTAGGAGTTCCATCAACCATGGAAGATTGACTCTTATCACAGGAGAAGAGTCTAGAAGTCAACCCCACACCAGACAAAGTAGGTCACAAACTATCATACCTCTCATCTGTTCTTTTAAGGGCCCATTCATCTTGCTGAAAAATCAATTTCCTTCCCCTAAGATCATGAACATCTCCCTTCCCCTTTTCTTATTAAAATGGTATTTAATCCTGAATTCTGAGCCCCCTTGGGGAGTTATCCATTTTTTCCCCAGTTATCTCCCATGTATCCATGAAGTATATACATTAATAAACTTCTGTTTGTTTTTCTCTTGTCAATCTGTCTTTTATTACCGGGGTCTTAGTCAAGAGCTCAGAAGAGTAGAGGGAAATTCTTCTTCCGCTTCTACAGGGCCTCTGCCTCAGAGGAGCCCCTCCCATGCCGTTCAGGGCCAGGAGTGAGTGCTGCTGGGCTTCTGGACGTGAGGAGGGCTGTGACACCTCTTTCTTTCCTTCTCTGAAAGCTGAGGGGCTCTCCCTGGACGGGTGTTTGGGGCGGAGAAGAGGATGGCACAGGGCAAGGGAGTATAAAGCAATTTCGGGAATGTCACAACTTTTCTGACTACGTATCTGGCACGGGGTGACGTGCAAAACAGTTGGGAAGCAAGGAAGTTGAAGAGCTTCTCTAGCCTGGAAAAGCTTGTCGAGACTGGCTGGACACTGACAGTGAGAGAATTGAGGGAGTGGGGTTTGAAAGAGGTGTGCCTGTTGGCATCTCGGCCCGCAAGGAAGACCTGGGAAGGTGGGTGGGTGCCCACTCCTACAAGGAGCTGCAGGCCATCAGCATGGCCACCGTCACTGGGGGTGTGGGGTTGGCCTCGAGGGCTCTCTTCCTAAGGGGGTCCCGCCATGCAGAGGTGCTGGGACGGTGGAGCCTGGGTGCCGTGTCCCCGAGTTTGGATCCCGGAAGCCCATAGTTCCAAGACTGGATGAATGAGAGTCGTGGAGAGAACCTGCCCAGTGATATAAAGGTGACTGGGGTCCCTGGCCGGCTCCTCAGTGCCCGTGGAACTGCTGAGGGAGCTCAACGTTTAAAACCCCCAACAGTGCTTCTCCACATCTCAAGTCTATAATGTTTCCAGGACTTCATAGCTCACACCAGGGTTTCTGGGCTGTGAACAATTAATCTGTAGGTAAGCACGTTCCAAATTCTAAGTCAACAAATCTTGAGAGCGCAACTTCCTTGCTGGCCAGTTAGACGCTTGCAGTAGTTCGATCCCAGAAAAGTGGCTTTAAATACTTGAAGGACCTGAACCACTGCTGGGCCAGACACGATGTGGGAGACGGCTCCCCAGGTCTTTCTGGGGAGCTGGAGAGGTGCCTGCCCCAAAGGTTCCAGCCCCCTTCGAATTCGTCTCTGGGAGGGCGGTCCCACCTGGCTGCCCCTCTGGTGGGACCAGGAGGACTCAGCCTGCCCTCAGTCGGGGACAGGAGAGCAAGGGGACTCAGGGTCCCGCCTTCACGTGACTCTGGTCCGGCTGGGTCCCTGGTGCCAGGACCACATGCTTCAAGAAGAAGATGGGAGCCGACGCAAGGACCACAGAACGTCATGATGGCCGAAACAACCTCAGCGCTAAAAACAGAAGCCGCAATTACAGGAGAACAAACCTGCAACAAATTCCAAAATGTGACCCTTACGATCCCTGGACCAGAAAGGGGGGAGTTAAGTGGAGGTTCTCCGTATCCTGGTGAAAACAGAAGTATGAAGAACACTGTGCAGTCAGGCTGAAAATTAAACAGATGCGAGTTTCTTTAATTCAAAGGCTTAATTATTCTGACGTTTTCCATAACTTAATCGGAGCCATCACTTCGACTTTAATTATGCATAATGAAATGGATTATTTACAGTAACTAATATGACAGGAAGAACTGAGAGGTGAGAATTGGTAACTTGGCAACTATTTATTCTTATGTTTTCAGCCCGAGTTTATGAAGTACCTACCAGCTTTTCGCCTCTGCCGTGGTCCTAGAGATGTCCTATTAGGGAAAAATAGTATCCCTGGAGCACATCCGAGGGCCAGTTTGTTTCCCTTCATTATCTCATGTGCTAGCTTGCAAGAATACTGCACCACAGGCATTATCCTCTCTGATTTACAGACGTGGAACTGAGATTCTTAGAAGGTTAGGTAATCTGCCTAAGGTCACACAGCAAAACTGAGAAGGTTTTTTGTCATCTACCTATTTCACACAGAAACTTACAGGCTGACATTCGAATCTTCTTGCCTTACCCAGGAAAACTCATCTTTTCCTAAGGGAAAGGTTGCTTGTTATTTTAAGTAGGAGAGTGAGTGACCAAAATTGTACTTGTGGGACACGAACCCGAGGGTTTCCTGTAGGATGCGCCAGATGCTACTGAGATAGTCCTGGTCAGAGGCCAGGACCTTAAGCCGGACTGTGGCCGCAAAATTGGGAAAGGGGGCTGCAGGCAGCACTGTGGGGGCTGGGAGGGGCTTGACGCAGGTTTGGATGCGGTGGCGAGGAAGGAGGCCGGCCTTTGCTGCCCTAGGTTTGGGACGCGGGAGATGCAGGTGCCAGGCTTGACCGGGGGCGGGCCACTCAACCCTCTGAGTCCTTGTCCCCTTGTGCCCGGGAGGGGCTGCACCAGCTTATTTAGTGGTCTCAGGTCAGGGGCAGATGAACTGAGATGGTCTGTTGGCCTCCATGAAATCTCCCTTAAGATCTTGCTTCCAGGTCGCTTCTAACTCTTCATAGTCCATCACACTCTTATTTCCATCTCAAACTGGACTGGAGTCTCATTTCAAGGCTGGTGCAGCGGGAGCTGGGACTCCGAGAGCCTGGGGCCTGGATGTGGGGTGTGGTCAGGCCTCCTGCCTTTGGGTGGAGGCAGAAGAACGGGGAGGAGGTAGAGGGGAAGCGACTGGTGTGTCTACCTAGTGGGTCCTCATTGCTGTCTCTCTCGATGGGCCTTCCTCTGGCTCAGACCGACTAACTGGCAGTGGTGACCTCCGAGGAGCCAAATGCTGGTTCACTGGTGGGGCGCCCCCACTCCTGCCACCAGCCTTGGGCTCCTGGGCCCCCCTCCGGCAGTGGGCAGTTCTCGCGTGTGAGGAGCAGGAGGGAGGGTCCAAGTCTGGCTGCCTTCCACCGTGTCAGCTACTGTTCTACCGCACCACGTTGAGGGGTCAGCCTCTCCCCCCCACCCTCCCTCTGAGCCGCCATTGCTCTTCTCTGAGCGGAGGCTGGACCCCAGCCCAGCTGTGTTTCGCTCACCAGGCCTTCTGGCCCGGCCTGGGGCCACATCACTCCCCAGTGGGCGGAAGCCTCACTACCCCAGTCATCTTCCTCCACAGACTTCACCGAAGGCTAGAGGGCTGGTGCTGATGGGCAGGGGTCTCTCACAGCCAGTCTGCCTTGTGGAGGGGTCTGCTCTCAACTCTGAGCCCTGCTCCTCAATTCAGGGCAGCAGAAAGATTCCCACCCCCCCCCCGGCCTCTGGGAATGACGAGATGCCTGGCTCCAGGGCGGTGGAGACTGTCATGGATGTCGAGGCTTATGTCCAGCTTTTACCACCACCTCCGGGCCTCTGCTGTCTTTGCTCTTGCGGACCTCTAAGATGGACTCTGCGAGCTTACCAGGGCTGGCTGGTTGGCCTCGGGCACCATGAGGTCACAGAAGCAGGTAATCAAAGAACAAACAGTCCCATGGTGTTTGGAGTCTCCCTGAGTTACCAGCAAAGCCTTTGTTTGATTTCTCACATGGCAACAAAACCAGGAGCGGAAGATGAGTGGCACCTGGAATAAACTCCAGGTGTCGGATGGGACTCAGCTACTGGGTAATACGCTGGAAGTATGTACAGAGGTGAACTCTCCAAGATGCAGGGAGCAGTTTTCCTCCTGGTTCTCCTGGGTGCCATGTCAGGTAGGGTCACCATGTTGCCAGCTCATGATAACATCCCCAAAGAGGAAATCCCAAGGTTTTCAACCGTGGACTTATGGGCACTGGTAAATGAGGCGATGCAGCAACAGGGAGCCCTCGGAGGTTGGGCGGGGTGCTCTGGAGAAGAGGGGCGCCGAACGAAGCCACAGTCTAGTCTCTGGTATCTGTGCAGACTTCAATTTCTCTCCTTGCTAACTGGCCCATGCCAGAAGTCCTTCCAATATGTAAGGTTGGGAAAATGAGTTTCACAGCAGAACTTTGTGTATATGTCAAGTCAGTCTTTGTGGAGATTCTGGCTTTTCTCTGGAGCCTTCTAGGGGCAACCAGAAGTTGGCAAGTCATCCTATGGGAAAAGCAAGGTATCAAGGGGCTATTGTCTTACTCTTGAGCAAAGAAAACACCTTCTGATAGAAGAACCAAAGATTCAACCTGGTGCATCTTGTACTCCCTCTTCTTTACTCAAGAGCTTGAAGAATCTTGGGTGATCCTTTTAATGTCATCAGCTTGGATTATGGAAATTGCGCTTTTTAAATTCAATCTTATTTTTGAATAGGTAGTATATGCATAATGTAGGGAATTCAGTCATGTTAAATTTGCAGATTAATTTAGGGATAATTTACATATTTGATGAGTTATATAGTAACACACTTGGAGGAGTATGTGGTACATGGTAAATGCTTAGTAAATGTTAGTGATTATTACGTAGGACCTTGAGCCTCCTGTTCAACAGTTCTAGATACTTGTTCAAGTCTTTGTTTTCCTCTGGAGTATTTTAAGATTTCCTTCACAGAGCTCTTGCACATTCCAATTACGTTTATTTCTAGTTCTTTCTTTTACCTTTTCTTTTTCCTTACTTGTGAATAGCATCTTTTCTTCCCTTGTCTGTTTTAATTGATTGTCGTACAATGGATGGAAGTCTACTAATGACTTATCTTATTATTTGTCATGGTTTTCCAGGTAACTCTCATGCATTTTCCACTTTTTTTTTTTTTAAGATTTTTTATTTATTTACGTGACACAGAGAGAGAGACAGATAGAGAGGGAACACAAGCAGGGAGAGTGGGAGAGGGAGAAGCAGGCTTCCCGCCGAGCAGGGAGCCCAATGCGTGGCTCGATCCCAGGACCCTGGGATCATGACCTGAGCCAAAGGCAGACACCCAACGACTGAACCACCCAGGTGCCCCACATTTTCCACTTTTGAAAATAATCAACATTTATACTTTTCCTTGCCTATTTTTCTATCTTGCATTTCTTTCTCTTATCTAATTACCAGGCCCATTCCTTCAGGCTATTTTTGAACGATGATAAGAATGTACACTCTTGGGGCGCCTGGGTGGCTCAGATGGTTAAGCGTCTGCCTTCGGCTCAGGTCATGATCCCAGGGTCCTGGGATCGAGTCCTGCATCGGGCTCCCTGCTCAGTGGGAAGCCTGCTTCTCCCTCTCCCACTCCCCCTGCTTGTGTTCCGTCTCTCGCTGTGTCTCTCTCTGTCAAATAAATTAAAAAAAAAATCTTCAAAAAAAAAAATAAATAAATGACTGTGTTTCCTAATACTGAACGCTCTTTAATCTTGGGGTCTTCTACCTGGCAGAGGGCAAGTGGAGCTGGGAATGTGAGGCCAGGTCTTGAGCAGTTCAGACTCTCCCTTGCTGTAAACATTTGAGATTTTCCCAGAGTTATAGGCTTTTCAGACCACAATCATCTGAGTTAAGGGGTGACATTTGTTGCCATTGGGGGAAGAGTGAGGTCAGGAAGAACCCAGTGTCTCATGCTGAACATTATCATTTGGAACTTTATCATCAGACGTGTGAAAGGGACAGATCACAAAGGTTTGCAAGGAATGTTTGAAATTCCTTGTCAAAGCCACACTCACATCCCTCCATCTCCAAAAAAACATGCACTGTACCCTGCTTTTGCTTCCATGGGGCAAACGCTGGTTTGTTGAGGGTCTGCTGTGATGCAGACTGTTTTCCTCTCACCTTCTTTTGTGAGTCTGAGAACCTGATTCTTATCCCGGCTTCTCCAACACCAGTGTCACCTGGCACAAAGGGGAGGGGTGGGCAGCCACACGAGGAGCTGCCCTCAGGCTGTTGGAAGCAGGCATCACCCAATAATCTCAAACAAAGTAACACACTCCAGTATCCTCTTTCCTCTCATTTGCTCTAAGTCATCTACATCCTTCAACACCCAAGTCCAACCCCGCCTCCCCCACGGAGCCTTCCTGGATTGCCCCAACTCCTGGTGGGTGCTCTTCCTGCCACACCCTGGAGCTCCTCTTGCCTACATGCGGAATGTATGCCAAGGTTTGATTACAGTGCCCTACGCAAGATAAGTGCTTAACAACAGGTAGCACGAGTTATTCTATAATTCATCTGTTACGTGTCCGTCGCGTGTCCTTGAGGGGAATGTGGGCCCTGTAGTCACAGGTTTGGTTCTCTTATTGCTCTGTGGTCCCTGCATGCCACACATATATATGGGATCCAATAAATAGTTGTTGTTTTCATTGATCATCATCAGTGATCACTGCAAGTAATGAAACCACATTCTATAATGTTTTATGGTTTATCGAGTATATGCGTGTTCAGTGTATTTTGCCGTGAGAGTGAATTCTAGCAGGACCGGAATGAGCCTGAATTGCTTCGCTGAAGTTTCTGCCCAGAATGGACTTCTGGTCAAGGCAAGAAGTGTACTGATGAACAGTGCTGCTTTGGGGCCGTGGGTCCGGGGAGTTCCGGGATGGTTTGTGGGGACCTGTAAGCATTGTTCGTGGATAATAGTGACATGGATGATGTGCACCTGGCTTGGAAGGCTCTGCTGCTGAGGCTGGTTACCTAACGAGATGGTGCCTACGTGACCAGCAAAATATAAAAACGTCCAGCAGAGACTCTATTTTGAGTTCCTTGGTTGCGAGGCTACATCGGAGGTTTCTGATCTGAGCGGGTGTATTCTGTTATGGCCCCTGGAGAAAAGAGGATGATGGGAGCTGGCCCCTGGCCCCTCCGGTCCTCAAGCTAGGAAGCAGCCTTCAGCTGTGATGCACACTATAATGTTGTTGCTAACCCGCCTCCTTTTTCTGTAAGAAACCATAGATTTGCCAGCTTTCCCTTCGGGTCCTAGGCACTTTCTTTAGCAACTGAACTCTGTTTAATGGCCACTGGGGGTGTGGCACCACAGGCCTGAGGGACAGAGCTGACACAGGGCCAAGCTGGCCAGCCCAAGGCCGCTTAACAGAGCTCAGACTTGAAGCAAGAGCTCTGATTGCAAATCCCGTGCTCTTTTCACAACACTCCCCGATCCCTCTCACTACCGGTTTTAGTAGTTGCTGGAGAGAAAGCAAGGAATTTATTGAGCTCGTCTTGGGCGAGGACTGCTCTGTGTATTGAAGTCACACTGTGAGAGCAGCTACATCCCTGGGGGGACAAGGTGGCAGCACCCACGCTTCCTGAACCACATGACCACTTTGGTCAGAGGCCCAGGCTGGCCGGCTTCTGCCCCCACAACTGAGGCTGCCGAAGCCGTAATTATTCCAACACAGGCTCCTGGGAGGAGGCCTTGTTGGTCCATTTCTGGCAAGGCGGTGATTTTGCTCATTTTGAAACGAGTGAGCACATCATGCATCCAGATCTCCACCACAAGCAAGATGTTTCAGTGGGCTCGGTAATCAATCTTCTGCATGCTCTTTCTTTTTCAAAGTGTACGCTTCAAGCAATTCTAATTTGATCCTTAATTAAGATGCATGTGTAAGTCAAATTCCATTAAAGCCTCTTTCTCGGTGTCCAGCACTCAGACCACCAGAGAAAGTTCGGAAGACTGGCCTCGGAAGGCAAGTGTGCAGTGTCTTAGAGCCGTTCCCCGGCTTCTAACCTTCCCTCTGCTGCTGATTAGCTGAGTACCTCTGGGCACATCCCTTAAACTGATCTGTATAATAAATGGGTTGAATATTTGATGGATTTCGTGTCTTATTAAATGCTCTATATTTAGGGTATGGACCCTAGCCACCAGTTATTATTATTACTATGGCTATTAATACTGCTACTACTACCTTTTTAATAGCAGAAGAACTGGAGGAACTGTTGTTGAACTAAGAGTCAGGAGATCCCAGCTTAACTACCTTTCTTACCAGTGTCCCTGGAGTATCTGCCACAAAGTTTTTAGGAATCAGTGGCACGCTCCTGGCGCACGTGACCTTACCTTGGGAGCAGAGGCCACTGGATGAAGCGCAGAGCATCTCCAGCAAGAATGTCAGCAGAGGGTGGCTCAGTCTGTTAAGCATCTGACTCTTGATATCAGCTCAGGTCTTGGTCTCAGGGTTGTGAGTTCAAGCCCCTGAGCCTACTTAAAAAAAGAGAGAGAGAAAAAAGAATGCCAGCAGAAAGGACATATCTAAGGGCACAGCCTGGCTTTAGCCATACATGAAACAGGCAGTCCCCAACACAAGTTGCTTGAGAGGCACTAAATATACCCACTCCTGCCTTCAACACATCTCCCTCACAGCCACGCAAAATACGGCCGTTCAAAGAGGACTATGAAAAGGTCTATAAATATAAGGAGGAAAAGCTCTATAAATGTATGGAGCTGTGCAAAGGACAGAATTAGTCTCCAGAACCCAGGGCTTATCGAAGTTAAAACGAACGCAGCAGGATCAATGGACACACTCTCAGCAGAGCGACTAGGAGCTGTCAGCGGGGGATGTTGGAAGAGCACGGCTTGGCCAGCCTTCTCGGTTCGTCGAAGGAGACACACCCAGGTTGGTGGTCACGGCAAGCCGCCTGTTCAGGGCGAGGCTGCGGAAAGCTTCTCAATCCGAGCCCACGTCAAGCTGATCCTGCAGCGTGATTCCTTATCTTGTTCCCCCAAACAGCCTCTCACAGATTGCATCACCACGACCTAACATCTGGGTGGAGGGGCCGATGTCTTACCTGACCCCCAGCACCGTGTGGGTCGTAGAACGTGGAAGTACCAGGTCGTAGAGTGACCACGAGGCATTACGTGTGCGTGGTGACAGACTGTCTGGAGTAGGTATGTGCCACCTGTTAGCCAGGCCTACCACGGCCCCTCGCTGAGGGTGCAACCTCAGGCGTGTGAAGGGGTGACGGTGATACCCCCACCCCGGGACTGTGTTCAGAAAGGCTGAGATCAGGCAGCAGGGCCGCACAAGGCCTGGGGGGTAGGTGCTCTGTAAACGCAAGTGGTTACTTGTTTGGGTCTGTTCATCTGGGCTGGGCACCCACCTAACCACAGGCGATTCTTGAGAAAAACCCAGTGAGTTCTATCTTTGCTTAAATTGGAGCAGAGGTTTCCTTCCTCCTTGTCTGGAGGGGCCCGAGTCACTGGGGTGAGTGGGAGGGGACAAGAGAAGGTGGGGGTTTCCTTGACATTGCCAACCTTCCATTTTGCTTATGACTCCCCCTGTCTTGCTGAACAGAGAGGAAACAGTCTGGCGAACAGCTCACGAGGGCCCTGGTGACTTCCGGTTGTGGGAAAAGAGGGAGTGAGGGAATGATGCCTAAAAAAAACCCAAGCACAGAAGCAACCGATTAATTTGCTCATTTTAAAAAATGATTTGGGAGAATTTTTTTTTTTTTTTTTGCTTCCAAATAGCTTAGTATTTGGCTCCCGATTTTTATCATGAGAATGCTATAATATTAAAGTCAATTTTAAAAGATTGAAAAAAAATCTATTCCTATCCATGTCACCCCAAACCTCAGCTGCTTTGTTATTTCTGAGCCCTTGCTCCGTCTGTGTCCATGAAACTGGAAAATTCTGGGAGCAAAAATAACTTATGCATAATGAACTTTAGTCTCTAACTGAAATAAGATGACTTAGATTTATGAAAGCTTGTACCAATGTGTTTATATTTCAATTTTTCCTACATTTGCATTCACTTCTCCGCATCCCTGCCCCCAAATCTGAAATAAAAACATTCTCTTACAAAAGCCAGCCCCTGCCCATGGCTTGTTTGTCTCCAGAAGTTCTACACCTTTTGGTAGGACAGATCCTTTTCCTGTCCCCTGTACCTCCCTCCCATTCCCAGGGGCTTGTCCCTAAGGGCGAAAAGTGGCCAAGATCAGGAAGCTGGCTAAGAAGTAGGACTTTAGTATAAATTTTGATTTTGTTACTTATTATTATTATTCAGCTCCGTTTCCTCATCTGTAAAATAGTGGCACTAATACCTATTCTCCCCGTTTTGGGGAGTGAGTGAGAGAAAGGATTTTACATTGCTCACTTATCTGGAACATGGGATAAATGGTCTTTGCATTGAATTCCTAGAGCTGCCATAATGAACTACCACAAACTGGATGGCTGTGAGCGACAGAAATGTATTCTCTCATAGTTCAGGAGATCTGGGGTCTGAAGTCACGGTGTTGACAGGGTTGGTTCCTTCTAGAAATTCTGAGGGAGATCTGTTCTCCATGGACTTCCTAGCTTTTGGTGGTTGCTTGCTGTTCCTTGGCTTCTAGCTGCATCAGTTCATCTTCTGTCTCTATCATAACACGGCTTTCTTCCTCCTGTGTGTGTCTCCGTGCCCTGTCCTCTTAGAAGGACTCCATTTGGTGGATTAGGGCCCACCCCAATCCACAATGACCTCCTCTTAACCAATTCATCCGCAAACACTGTTTCCAAATAAGGTACGTTCTGAGGTTCTGAGTGAACATGGATTTTATTTTTTGGGGGGGACACTTTTCACTCCCCTGGAGTAACCATCACTATGGAAGCATGAAAGAACAGGACCTTCTCTCGTCTGTACCGGCAAAATCCTGCAGAGTATCAAGGAGACTGAAGAGTGTCCCAAGGCTTTCCTGGAAGAAACAGTCTCTCTTAAATTGTCAAACTCCCTGTCTGAGATGCAGCTCGAGGAAATGCGCATGACTTCCCCAAGTCTCTCTCATTTCCTTCCCTGTGAAATGGGAGTTAATCTATCAATAAAGATGTACTGATGGACCCTGGGCATCACGACACCCCCCAGCATCCCATAATGACGAGCAGTTGTCCTTGAGATTACTTACGGATGCGGGGAGATCTACCATGATTTTGGAGCTTGGCGGTCATGCACGCTCAGTTTTTGATGACCTCTGAATCTAACACTGACACAGACAAGGAAAATAAACTCCTGGAAACTCCCCGGGTCTTGTAAGACGGGATGTCATGGCCGGACGTGGTCCTTCAAGTGGACGTCTGCCCCCTGAGGCAGCATGTCTGTCTTTCTCTAGCTCTTCACAAAGGCTGCGAGAAAAGAGAAGGGGTGCACGAGACAAGAGAAAAGCAGCGGCTTTATTTACAGAATGACAGAAGCAGACTTCATGGTTGTTTGGTGGGGGTTGTCTTCTTGGCTCCCAGAAGATCTTGTATTTCCATCTCCAGTCCTTGGCAAGAGTATTTTTTTTTTTTTTAAGATTTATTTATTTATTTGAGAGAGCGAGAATGAGAGAGAAAGAGTACATGAGAGGGGGGAGAGTCAGAGGGAGAAGCAGGCTCCTCGCCGAGCAGGGAGCCCGATGCGGGACTCGATCCCGGGACTCCGGGATCATGACCTGAGCCGAAGGCAGTCGCTTAACCAACTGAGCCACCCAGGCGCCCCCTTGGCAAGAGTATTCGTTCTTGGGGAGTGACCAGGTTCCATCAGTGCTCCGAGCTATGGGTTGAAGCCACAGACCAAGCTGTTAAGTCCTTGCTCCCAGCACAAGGCTTTCTGTTCATGCCATTTTGCATCCTTCTTAAACCCGCAGGGAGAGAAGCACTCTACCTAATCCACTTGCCTGCTACAAGCACCGTGGCCGAGAATTCTCCACCTGAGACTCCAGTGCACAAGTTTTCTGTGAACTTATCAGCCTCGCTGTCGCCTGTGATCCCAGGGTGGCCCCTGATTATCAACACAAGCCCCCTCACTGATGCCTTCAAGGTGAACTGGCTGTCAGGCACTGACTTTGAGGTAAGCACAGCTCACTTGGGAGTTGTCCACAGAGAGGGGTCCTGAAGATAAGGGTGCAGGGGATTCTAGATTGGTGAGCATTTCCTTCTCTTTCCCTGGCTCACTCTCCCCTCTAGTAAGACCCAGAAGGCCCATCTGGGGATATCTGAGAGCCCTCTATGCGAGAGGTCCCTAAACACTTTGGACCTTCTCTCTCCACTTAATCCAGTGCAATGGGCGATAGGCTCAAATTGTTACAAATAGAAGTCCTGTTTCTCATTGCCACCCACCCTCACATGACGTCAGGTGTTAGGCGTGTGCTGGCAGTATCTGGATCCTTTGGGTGGCATAGTGTGGGCATTCATCTCCTCAAAAGCCAGGCCCTGATGAACTTGTGTCAGGTGATTCTGCTTTTCTCGAATTCTGTGATTTTCCAGGAGGAAATCTATGAGGAGACTTATTTAATATGGAAGAGCATACCTTTCATAAAAATACAAGCCTGAGGGGCGCCTGGGTGGCTCAGTTGGTTAAGCGACTGCCTTCGGCTCAGGTCATGATCCTGGAATCCCGGGATCGAGTCCCGCATCGGGCTCCCTGCTCGGCAGGGAGTCTGCTTCTCCCTCTGACCCTAACCCCTCTCATGTGCTCTCTCTCTCTCATTCTCTCTCTGTCAAATAATAAATAAAATCTTTAAAAAAAAAAAATACAAGCCTGAATGTCCAGCCGTGCTGCATGAATGATTCCTCTTGGATAATTCAGACCCCGTCATTCGCATTCAGGAGCTATTACACCCCTGCTCTCTTTTCTAGTTTGTCGTTTAAGTCTTTTTCAAAGTTGGTGCTCCTCCTTAGGTAGGACAAACCTACCTGCGTGTTTTCCACTGGTACCTTCAGAGGCCCTTCTAGGGATGACTTTAGGGTCCATGTGTCTGAACTCTCCCCACCCCTGCCCTTCCCTCAATTGGCATAGGAACCTCTGGCAATTAACATTAGCCCTGACTCAGGTCCTGCCTGCCATTGCCCTGGGGATGTGGTGGAACCCCGTGGGCTCAGCCTGCTTCGTCGAGGCCGGTTGCCTCCTTGAGGTACATACTAGGTGTTCTTAAACACAGCTGATCGTGAGAGTCCCAAGGGGAGCTCTTAAAAAGTGTGCATGTCTGGGATGTGTAGCAGAACTCAGGAAGGCAGTATTCTCAGCACCCCTGGGGGCAGGTTCTTTGATGCATACAGAGCACACATTCAGCATCCAGTGTAGAGTCCCCGGGCCCAGAGGCTGGTTCTGTGACTCCTCTGCCCTATCTCCCTGGCCCTGGACATCTGGCTCGTCTTCCACAGCTGCTGCTCATCTGGCCCTAGAAGCCCTGCCAAGGGCTTGCACATGTACAGCATGGAGTGTATGCTGGACGCTGCGGCACGCTTCACACGTATTTCCTCTTGAATACAAACAAGCCAATGATTTTATTTATGTTACTATCCCCTTTTCACAGGTGGAGGAAACTGAAGCAAAACTCATTAAATAACTTGCCCTGGGTTACGCAGCTCTTCGGGGGTTGAGCTGAACCTGGAACCCAGGCAGTCTGACTTCAGACCTCTGCCTATTTTTGGAAACGATATAATTCATACAGTATGCAATTCACCCATTGAAAATGTACAATTCGGTGGTTTTTACTGCATTCACAGACCATCACCACTATCTACTTTTAGGACACTTTCCCTATTTGCCCCAGTCCCTGGCACCCCCTGATCTCCTTTCGGCCTTAATGGATTTGCCTATTCTGGGCATCGTCTATGAATGGATTCACATTGTACATGGTCTTTAGTGACTGGCTAGTGTCCTTTAAGCCTGGGTCAACTCTTCCTTCCTTTTCGTGGCTGAGTCATATTCCACCGTATGGACAGACCACGGTTTGTCTCTCCGCTCAGCAGCTGACAGACTTCGGGGTGGTTCCCCATTGAGGGCTCTCACCCTCTAGAGTCTACTGCCTTTGATGACGAGGAGGAGGGTGACCATGCAGAGGTCCCATTGCGCACTCGCGTTCTCACCTCTGGATTGTCACTACCGACACCGATGCTACCACCATGGAAGAGGCTTTATTCCCATTTTCGAACTAAGATCGCAGAGAGACAGCAAGGTCAGCTGGTGTGTCTGAGATCACGTAGCCCTAACAGATGAAGCCAGAACTTAACTCAGGTCTGCTGATGGCCAATCCTAGGCTCTTTCTCCCCCATGGCCCTGCGCATCTGTTGCTGGTTTGGGGAGCCCTCCACATCAGGTGAAAGGACCTATCCTTTCCATGTTTGATGTGATTCCAACAGGGCTGACAGTCAAGGAAGAATTCCATCCTGTGTCTGACCTCTAGAAATGGGGGCTTTTTTAGCACCTCAGCTGAGGTAGGCTCCAGTGTTTAGTGTACTGTCCCAGGCCTGGCGCCCTCCTGGCCACAGATCCATGGGCCCTGAAGCATTGGTTGCTTCTCCCCAGAAACCACCCAATAGCATCAACTATCCCCTCCAGAAAGATCCTATTGTCCAGCCCAAAATGCTCACAAGAGCTGCTTCTGCTGCCTACAGAACAGGTCAGGGGCATCCCCGTGGCGGAGCCTGACTTCTCCTTGGGCCGACTTGACACTCTGCAGGAGAAGGCTAGCAATGAGGTTTTTGGGTCCCTGGCCCAGAGGTTTAGTCACTGTTGGCCTTGGGACTCAGTTGTACAAGGCTTTCTAAGGGTGACCTCTGAATCATGCCAGAGACCAGGCCTCTCTGCTCTCAAACACAGCTGCTGGGACTTCTGGGGGCCCGGGGAAAGTAAGGAGGGTTAATAATAATGATGCTAATGATAACAACTCCTATTTATGGTGCGTTGACCATGTGCCAGGAATCCCCCTAAACATTTTGTGAATTCATTTATTTAATCCCCATAACAGCACCACGACGCGCTGTGCTGCTATTATTTGCATGTTAGAGGTGGGGAATGGCAGCACAGAGAGGTCTCGCCTGCTACATGCCAAGCACGGGAGACAGGTCATCTTCACGTATGGGGGTGCCAGGCTGACACTGCTCACCGGCAGAGACGAGACTACCTCATTTCCTCTCTCAACCCTCCTCTGCATGCACTCGTTCCCATCTGCGGTTGTCTTCTCTCAACCAATCGAGATCTCGCACAGCCTCCTCCATGAAGCCTTCCCTGACTATACACAGCTCACAATGAACTTTGCCTAGAAGTCAGCACTTCTAGCGTTTTGTTATAAGACCATGTTTTGTACTTCAGCTCTTTAACTAGGGCAAGGAGTATTTCCCTAATTATAATCACGTGGAAACAAAATCAGGGAAAGGTGGCAAAGGACTTTCCCAAGGTCACACCAAAGTTCAGCTGTGACAGTGAGATTGGAGCTAAGCGATCTCCTAAGGGCGGGAGACTGAACGCCTGCCTGGCCTGAGTCGTATTAATAAACAAAATTTCCATTAGCATAATTAAGACATTTATGAAGGGCGCCTGGGTGGCTCAGTTGGTTAAGCGACTGCCTTCGGCTCAGGTCATGATCCTGGAGTCCCGGGATCGAGTCCCGCATCGGGCTCCCTGCTCGGCAGGGAGTCTGCTTCTCCCTCTGACCCTCCTCCCTCTCATGTTCTCTGTCTCTCATTCTCTCTGTCTCAAATAAATAAATAAAATCTTTAAAAAAAAAAATCCTAACACACACACACACACACACTACACAACCAAAATTCAAAAAAAAAAAAGACATTTATGAAATTTAGTCCTTGAGGTCCCAAAGGGCTCTGGGTGCTCGGCGGTCTAAGCTGGTGGCCGGAGTGTGCATGTAGGCACGGGAGGTCACAAGTTGGCCTCCAGCTAGCCTCAGCAGGACCCTCCCATCGTGGGCCAGCCGGGTTCCTGCTGACAATTCCAGTGATGTTTCTCTGGCCCTGGTTCTTGGTGTCCCTCCCACATCTCCAAAACACTTATAGTGCAGGAGACAAGTTTCCATGAGCGGGAGAATGTGTGGAAATGCACAAAAACACTGAGCCGGCTGTTGATGTAAGTATATATTGTTCCTTATTTCTGCAGATGTATCCTTCCCTTGTTTATTCACGGTCGTGGCCTTGGGAAAATTTGCATGGAGAGCCGAGTCAAGATGTGACTTAACAGCAATCCCAGGAAAGTGCAGTGGCTTATTCTTAAAGCCCAGGAAGCCCAACTATGTTCAGGGTTGCTAAGGGGCTTGTCTGGGTGCCTACCCTAAGCAGTGACAGGGTTTTAATTCCTGGCTTTCTATCTCCAGTCGATGGAACCAGGATGTCGCCTAAATATTTTCTTTCCTCTGAAAAGCAGCATCACGCACAGGAGTCCCCTTGGAAAAAGGTCACGGGGCTTATGTTGGAAGGACTAAGGCAAAACAACCGGTTCCTCTGATGGTGGGGGAAAGATGGTTTCCAGGATGCTGGTTGCTTCCTTCCTAGTAACGTCCCTTTGCAAAATGCATGCATACAAAACAGATCTCCTTTCACATGGTTACTAAGAATTCTGCCTTTGCTTTTAGGTTGTCACCACTGGGACGGAACAACTAGACTTTGAAACAGGACCAAACATATTTGATTTGCAGATTTATGTCAAGGATGATGTCGGTGTCACCGATCTCCAGATCCTGACTGTCCAGGTGACAGATGTGAACGAGCCGCCTCAGTTCCAAGGCAACTTGGCAAAAGGTAAGATACACTGGGTTGTGCAGTGCAGCCCAGACGGTGGCATCAGGGGGCACCCTGGGGGACAGAGCAAAACAGAAAAGTAAGTAAACAAGCAGCTGTTTGCCTATAAGAGGCAGCTGCTTAATGAGCAGGGAATAAATGAAATGTCCTCCAGCACAGGACTCCCCAAAATGATGCCCAACAATTTACAAAGCCCCTCCCTTCCGTGGTTTCTCTTGGGCCTCTCTCAGTCCTGGGGAGGAAACTGAGGCTCAGGAACCTCGCGAGGGGGTCGTTCTGGAGGAAGCTGGGCCGAGCCCATCGGAAGCGCATCCCCATGTGCTGTGGTCATTAACTGATGTGTTCATTCTCCCCACGGACCCCCGGAGGGCAGTATGTGACTGGGGTCTGCTGCATAGCAGGGACAATATAAAGGACTGAGCACAGGGTAACTTCGTGCATGGTCTCTCCCAGGCTCATGACTTTGAGCTATACTGACAACCTCCACCTCTATCACTTTAGTCCAGCTTCTCCTCCAAGCTCCTGACTTAAATATCCAGCCGTCTTATCCCACATCTCTGTCTGCCATGTCTAATAGGCATGTGGGATTTTGTAAGGTGACTTTTGGATGCTCCCAGGTCACCTCAGTGTGGGGGTCGGTTACCAGTGGAGCCAACCATGGGATTAGAAGGTTGGAACTTTCAGTCCCGCACTCCACCTCACCCCTACCTCTGTGGAGGGCAGGAGGGTAGAGATGGTGCTCAATCGCCAATGGCCAATGATGTAATCAGTCATGCCGATGTAATTAAGTCCCATAAAAGCGCCGAAGGATGGGGTTTGGGGAGCTTTCAGGTTGATGAACCGTCTCGCCCTTCCAGGCGGGTGGTGTGCCCAGAGAGCGTGGAAGCTCTGTGCTCCTTTCCCCACATTATGCCCTATGCGTCTCTTACATCTGTCTGTTCCTGAGTTATATCCTTTTGTAATAAACCAGTAATCTAGGAAGTAAAGTATTTCCCTGAGTTTTGTGATCCCCTCCAGCAAATTCATCGAACCCACAGAGGGGATGGTGGGAAACTCAGATTTATAGCTCGTGGGTCAGAGGCATGGGGAACAACCTGAACTTGAAATTGGTGTCTGAAGTGGGGGTTGGGGGTGTCTCGTGGGGCTGAGTCCTTGGTCTGTGGAATCTGAAGGCTGTCTCTGGGTAGCTGGTATCAGAATTGAGTTGAATTGTAGAACCCCCAGCCTGTGTCAAAGGATCGCTTGGTGGTGCAGGAAAATCCCCCACACATTAGAATTGGTGTCAGAACACGACATCTCAAACGTAACATGCCCCCAAATCAAACTCTTGACCTCCACTCCACCCCTGGCCTCCACCATCCCCCCGCCAAATCTGCTTCTCCTGTCTTTCCCATTTTAGCTACTTCAAAGCTTCGAAGTCAGCTTTGACTCTTCCGCCTTTCACACCCAACATCAAATCCATGAGGAAATCTTGCCACTTCCAAGTCTATGCAGTCTGACTGCTCCCTGGCATCTCCATCCACACCACCACGGTGCAAGTCAGTAGTCATGTGTCGCATGGATTATTGCGATGGTGGGCTAACCGGCCTCCCTGCTCTGCTCTTGTCTCTGTCCATCTAGTCTCTGCATAGCAGCCAGAAAGATCCTGTTGAATCTCAGTCAAATCAAGGCACTCCTCTGCTTAAAACCCCACAAGAACTTCCATCTCCCTCAAGAGGAGAGCCAGGGTCTCCTTAAGACACCACCAAATCTGGCCCCCTCCCACCCTCACCCTGTCGTCTTCCACACATTTCCTCCCACCCCCTCCGCTGTGGCCCCCATACCACCCGCGCCTTCGCCGGCATCTCCGCAGTTGCTCTTTGCCCCTTCCCCCATATCTCTACGATCCTCATTTCTTTAAGAATCTAGACTCACGTGTCGCAAATCTTCCACAACCACTCCATTTCACACTGTAACCTAACCCACAACACTCCATTCCCTGATTTTCTCCAGGACCTTGCTCAGTAACGTTCACATATTTTGCTCATTTATTTTATTGTCCGTATCGTCCCACTATCATGCAAGCTCTGCAAGAACGGGGTTTTGTGTTCCGTGAACCGCTATGTTCCCAGTGCATGGATAGATCAGTATCTGGTACCGAGTGAGAACCCAGTAAACATCATTTTGAGTGAAAGCACGAGCAGTGATAAAGGTGAATGAGAGCTGCAGCTCAGATCTAAGACAGGCTGGGTTTGAAGTTTTATGCTCTCACTTCCTTCCTCGCTGAGACCTCCTAACTCCCCCGAGCCTATTTCCTCGTTTGTAAAGTGGAAAGAATTGCAATACTTACGCACGGGGGTTCTGACGATAAAGGAGAAAACATAAGCCCTCAGCACCGTGGCTTCGATGAGTGAGCTGACGTGGACATTCCCAGCCCTCCCGCAGAAGGATGGGCTCTCGGAGAGGCCAGAGTGGAGGGGGGCAGCCCCTCAGGCCGGGCTGGTGGTGCCAAGTGCCGGGTTCCCCCTGGCTGCCCAGAACTCTGAAGGAGATGAGGTCAATTTCTGGTCCCCTCCCGGAGCCTCTGCAGCCCTCTCCCTTAATCCTGCTGCAAGTCCTTTTGGCCGACATGCTAAGTGCACTTCAATAGGAGACCTCTGGGGCGCCTGGGTGGCTCAGTTGGTTAAGTGACTGCCTTCGGCTCAGGTCATGATCCTGGAGTCCCAGGATCGAGTCCCGCATCGGGCTCCCTGCTCGGCAGGGAGTCTGCTTCTCCCTCTGACCCTCCTCCCTCTCATGCTCTATCTCATTCTCTCTCTCAAATAAATAAAATCTTTAAAAAAAAAAAAAGAATTATGAAAGAAAAAAAAAATGCTAAAGCTGGGGCACCTGGGTGGCTCAGTCGGTTAAGCGACTGCCTTCGGCTCAGGTCATGATCCTGGAGTCCCGGGATCGAGTCCCGCATCGGGCTCCCTGCTCGGCAGGGAGTCTGCTTCTCCCTCTGACCCTCCTCCCTCTCATGCTCTCTGTCTCTCATTCTCTCTCTCGCAAATAAATAAAATCTTAAAAAAAAAAAAATAGGAGACCTCTGCTCGGTTTTGGAGGAATTTGCACGTGAAAGTGAATCAGGAACAGGGCGCAGCCTCACACGGAGGTTCCTCCCCTAGATCACCTCTTAGCGGAGGAAATGCGGGAAGATGTGATCCCAGCTTGGCCCCTCAAGTACTTTATAAATTCCCATAAGCGGTTCGCTCATTGCAGCTGGCCCGCGGGCTGACTCCCGGCCTTTATTCCTGCATCCCTCCTTCCCACGATGCCAATGTGCTTGGTTCTCCTTGGCTGGGAGCGGCTGTCCCGGTTCTGTAATTCCTTATTTGCTTTGTCTAATAAAATGCCTCTTCCTCCACTTTGGATGCTGATCTAGGTCTAGACCTGTACATACCGGAAGGCGCAAACCCGGGATTCATTTACCAGGTTGAGGCCTTTGATGCAGAAGACACAAGCCGAAACATACCCCTCAGTGTAAGTCTCCTTGATAAACAAGACGGGCTTCTCCGTGCTGTCTTTGACATGGGAGCCTGGAGCCTCGGCCAGGGGCCTGGGCAGTGGTGAGGGGAAGAATAGGCTGTCCACAGCCACAGCATAGAGAACGGGGGATGTCGGAATGGGTAAGGGAGCTCCAGACATAGACACCCCAGATTAGACTCGTGGCTCTGTGTGAGCTTGGACATGTTCTTAACCTCTTTGAGCTTCCATTTCTTCATCTATAAAATGGAAGAATAGCACCTACACAGCTGGAGAATTCTCAGTATGAGAGAACGCACACAAGGCCACTTAGCACAGTGCCTGGCATGTTGAAATTGCTCAGTATTTTTAAATTCCAAGGGGATAAAAATCCAGCTGTATTCTTTTAAAAGTAAGCAAAAAGTGTGTACCCCAAAGGCCGGCATTAACACTTCCTTTTCAAGAGATGACGTCAAGCTACTTGGAGCCAAGTTAAAAAATAAATTAAAAAGTTGAAAGAGAATCCCAGAAATTCCAAAGAAGAGAGGGGGAATCCCGCAGAGAATAACCGGAGGCCAGGTCCTGGAGCGTTCCCTCATGGTTCAGTCTGAGACAGCTGATCTCTCTTCTCTTCCTTCTAAATCCATTTCCTTCACGCAGTTATCAGTGGACCTCTTGTAACCACGAACCCTCAGGCGAAGGAGGCTCTCAGCTTGTCCCTGGGCCAGGACGCTGTGGCTCCTAGCTCTGTCCCCCCAAGTGGCTCCTGCATCCTGCAGTTGGGCAGCCCAGGCTTGAGAAAAAAACCAAAGCCCACACCAACCAGCCTACTAACCTTGGAGCAGGCATCCTTACGGAGAAGCATTTACTTGAAATCCGACACTCAGGGAATTGGTAACACCGGGAGGCTGTTTCTGCTGCTGGGGCTTGATTTGCAGCTTCGACCCGGCTACTTTTTCTAACAGGAGGAAGTGAGCCTTGGAAATAACCTCCAGGACCCATATAATACGGTCCGCAGGGTCTGAAACAAAGCTGTTTTCAAATTAGCAGACACATCTTGAGTTAGGGAATAGTCTGTTCTTATCAGAAGATGACCCTTCTGTCCCCAAAATCATTTATTCAAGGTTCTGTTTGCATGAATAAGTGGAATAGGCAAACACTTAATGGGTCTCTACTATGTGCTAAGAACAATACGAGGTGCTTTAAATGCGTTCTTATGATAACATCCTTGTTATATCAGTTATAAATATGTTTGTCTAAAAATAACAGAAAACCACAGTGGCAGGTGTGGGATTTTTTTTTTTTTCTCCCCTAACAAGAAGTGCAGAGGTGGGCAGGCGGTCCAGGGCTGGTTTTGTCCTCTCTTTGTTCCCCTCATGATTACAATGTGGCTGCTATTCACCTCCAGGCTTTACCTTTAAGTTCCAGGCAGGAAGAAGGGAAGAAAAAAAGTAGGAAGGGGTACAGGGTGAAGGGATCAGGCCAGCCCAGTCTGTATCTCAAAGATCCTCCTGGAGGCCCTACCCAGAGGATTTCTGTTTACTTCTCACTGGCCAGAAGGGTTGGTCGCTGTTGTTTGATGGTAACCAGGGGAGAAGAGATTCCGGATGGGTCAGCAACCCAAAATATAGTATCTCATTTATACATTGAGTTCTCTTCAGCACTTACCAAGAATTCACTATGTGCCAGGCTTTCTATTAAATACTTTGGGCACAAAGATGAGTAAGAGCCATCTTTGTACCTCAAGAAGTTTACAGTCTGGGTGGGAGACGTTCATGCATAGACCAAATTATTATAATTCAATAAGATAATTACTATAAAGTTCATACAAGATGCAGTGGAGGCCAAGTGGAAGGAATCTCAAGTGTCAAGAAAAATGTTTCTTTTTAAATCTCCATCTTTAAATTATGCAGAAGGAATAAGGTCACGGCGGCCCCTTTAAAAAGCAGGTTGTTACCCTTTCTGGAAGGGAAGCGGCCCCAGGCGGGGAGCAAAGATAGCAGCAGGCCTTGCTCCCTTAAAAGAAAATGTAGTGCAGAAATCCACCTGTGGTTTCTGCAGTGCTTTAGGAGTTATTTGGGGTGGGGCGTGTCCAATGCAGCAGAGAGTGTTAATGAAGTCTTTCACACCTGCAAGAGCAGGAACAACTGCAAGAAAGTTAACAGCCAGCCTGGAGGGCCAGGGAGCACAATCTAGAAAGAACCCTTCTCAGACTAAAAAAGGGTACTCAACAGTTTAGGAAGTGACACAGTGTGACCTTTGTGCTTAGACATTTTATTCTGGGCGATCGGGAGCAATGAAAGGACATACTTTGCTCTATATAAGGAGAAAGGAGGTGGGTTGATTTACTAGGACCAAACCCATGATTCTCACTGAAGCCCATGGTTGTAAATTGAAACCGAGGAACTTTAAAAAACAACAGACATCTGTGTCCCAACCCCCAGGAGTCTGATGTGATTGTCCTGGGGTGTGACCCAGGCCTCAGGCTTTTTGAGCCCCCAGCCGAATCTCCTGCACAGCGGGGACTTAGAACCACCACTTTAAGACATGGTTTCCCAAATTTCCCAGGTCTCTCTCTTGGACTTTCCGGTCCTGGGGTCTGGGAGGGGCCTGGGAGCCTGCATATTTGCCAAATACCCTCGGGTGAGGTCAGAATGGCTGGGAGGGCTTCTCAGAAGGTGTTCAGGCCCCTGCATGAGAATATAGGTAAGCTGCTTTTTTTTTTTTTTCCCCAATGTAGGCTGCTTTTAAAAAAACACAGATTCTGACAGTTAAAGCAGCCAACTCTTGATACCAGCTCAGGTCCTGATCTCAGGGTCCTGAGCTCAGGCCCCGCACTGGGCTCCCTGCTAGGCGTGGAGCCTACTTTAAAAATTAATATTAATGGAAAAAAAGATTCCTGGAACACAGACTTCCCAGGTGATTCTGACGCTCTGTACCCTTCGAGAACCACTGAACTGAAGAAACAAGCAGAGGCTTTACTGAAACACCGGGGCGGGGCCCGGAGCCATACCCCGGGCCTCATGAGTGCCTGTCCTCATCGGATCTGCCCAAGAGCTGGGACTGGCGCGGGGCGAATGGGGTCAGTGTGTGCCCCGGGAACCAGCCCATCGCAAGGACTGTGGCTCCTGCGGGCCCCACGCCCGCAGCGGCCCCACAGCGGAGGGGGCAACAGCCAGAGGAAGGGGGCGTGGCCCCCACCCTGCACGGGGGGCTCCCGCCAGCCGGGTGGGCAACGACCTGCCTGCGCGGGGGTCAGCCCGCAAGCTGGGGGCGACAAGACCAGCACCAGCTCCAGGCCAAGGACCAGGAGTAGGACAAGCTGAAGCAGTGTGGAACATGCATGAACTCACAGTGCCATGCCCTCAGAGCTCCGCGCTCTGGAAAGCCAGGGCTCCCTCTCGGAGGGGAGAAGACGATGGCAGAAACCCTCGCCAAGCGCCCCGTCAGCTGCTGTGTAACGGCTACACAGGGGCCATCTATGGGGCTACTGTGACATAAACCATGTCATTTCTGTGGCCGGCTGGCTTGTCAGCCATGGCACTGAGTACGGCATCGTTCGGAATTCATGGGGAGAACCCTGGGGTGAGATCGAGGCTGGATGAGAATAGTCACCTATAGCACCTATAAAGATGGGAATGGGGCCCATGACACCCTTGCTGTTGAGGATCCTCTCCGTTTGGGGACCCCATCCTTTAAGACGGGGCTTCAGAAAAGCAGTGTTTGAAGAAATGGCGTTGTGCACCATAATCAGAGGGGAGCCTACTGTTAGGGCTGCTAGGTTGGTGCTGCCGCGGTCTGAAGGATCTGGGGGGTGATAGTCAAAGTATCTGGCGGCTGGTCTGGTCAGGGCACTTTGCAGCTAGTTGGGTGCTGCTAGGGCGGTCCTGAGGGAAGAGTCTGAAATGGGATGGTGGAGACTCTTGGCTCCCCTGCCACCAGGACCACGGCCAACTCTCTACCTGGCGAAGGTGGGATCCGCAAGACAATTATGTGAACTCTGTTCTGACTTATCAGCAGTTCTTATATCACCTTGGAATCACTGGTGGGGGTGGAGGGGGAAGATGGCCATTTCAGATTGCCCAAAATTGATGAATAAAATACGTGACTTCCCACAAGAAAACAAAACAAAACAAAACCAGAACAAGAACAAAGCACCAAAGCATGTGCGTAAAGCCACCTTGGCTTGGTTTGTGCCTATCAGCTTTCCTGGTGGGTTCCAAGGAGTTGCCTTGCTGGTGGGAACCACTAAGGAGGGAGGATGAATTAAACAATAGCTCTAGGATGTCTCCAGAAACCCCAGCTCCCTTAAAGTGCTGAATCTTACAACCCCTATCCAGCTTAATAAATTGAAACTGTGTTGCAGATAACATAAAAGTGGGGCTAATGCAGAAACCACTGGTATTTGCTCCCTCTTTCCAAAGAAGTTTTAAAAGCCCGTAGTTGTACTTTGTTTGGACCAGCACTGCCCAACAGAGCTGGCACGCGAGTTAGGAATGATGCCTGTGTATGTCATTTTAGATGTTCCAGTAGCCACATTAAAAAGTAAAATGAAACAGGTGAAATTAAATTTCACTTCTTAAATTTTAAATACTCTTATCCAAACTACTATCCTTTCAACACCTTATCAACATAAAAACGATTCATGAGATATTTTACCTCCCTTTTCTTAGTAGTAAGTCTTCGGACTCATTGTGTCCTTTACACTAATTTACAGCTCACCCCCTTTCAGACCAGCCACACTGCAAATGCTCAGTCGTCACAGGTGGCCGTGGCTGGTGGCTTGGGTTGCAGGGTGCAGGCTTGGATCCAGCATCGGCTCCCCCTCCCTGGGCGCCTTCTGTGTTGTGATGGAGTCCAGGTGGAGGCATGCCTTAATACTGGGCTCGGATTGGTTTATCTGTGAATAATCGTATCTACTGGCATTCCTTCTCTGGGCCCCCTCCCCCAGCGCTTTCCCTACCTCTTGAAGGAGGTTCAGTGAGAGCCAACCCCCTTCCACCCAACTCCCACCCTCCACCTCCCCCTCTGCTCGGAAAAGGCCACCGTGACTGCAGCAAAGCCTCCTCGGAGACTCTCAGGACGTTAATCAGTTTCGCAGCTGGAGGCAAAGTGATCTAGCGCAGCGATTCCTTCATTAAGGAGCTTTCTCTTGGCCTTTCCATTAGGGAAGGACTTTTGCATAAAGTGAAATGTGCTTTGTCTTCACCAGGGCAGACAAAGGATGAAATTAAAAGAGCAATGACCTTGCTACTAGCTGGGCTACCAGGAGGGTGATGGGGGAAGTCAGCCTCTCCCTGCCTCCGTCTTGTGCATGGCTCTGAGACGTGGTGGCGAGCTGTTCTTTCCCTCTTCCTGGAAATAAAGTGGTCCTTTTTGCTGGTGCTGGCTGGATGGGACTTTTCAGGTGCCTTGAGCAGCCCCTTGTTTCCGGATGAGGGAAGGAGCTGAGGCCATTGCCTGGGCCCTGGAACTCCAGTGGGAATCGAGGTCTCCTGGCCCAAACCCTGCTCCTTCCCTTCTACCTTGTTCTGGCAAATTCTGTTCTTGGTGTCCCCTTGACTTCCTGAGTGACAGCGCCCTTCCTGCTCCCCACATGTCCCTACCCCCCCACACACACACGCACACACGCACACACACAGATGTACATCATTTGTTCAATGCCCCATGACATCTGTCTGCTAACTCAGGAGTCCTTGCAAAACGAGTTCTACTCCAGGTTCTTCTTGTTAAAATGCTCAAGAAAGGAAAAAGCAGTGGTTTTGGACAATTCCCGTACCACATATATCACCCCTGATGACTGTTCATATGTTGGGAGAGACACTTCCTCAAATAGATGGGGAGTGTTCTCCTTAAGATCGGTGAAGCCTGAATCAGAGAATAGGACCCAGGCTGATTATGGAAAAGGAATGAGAAAGTATGAGAGGGTCGAATCCTTGGTAGCTTTACCAGTAAAGGATTACATACCCATAGCATTTTTCATTTGTAAATGTGGCTCTTCTTAAAAACATTCAAATACTTGCATACCACCCACTTAGCTCACCCTCATAACAATACTGCACTAGCCAAGCCAAGTTAAAGGCTGCAGTAGGATTTTTTTATGTTTTTTTTTTTTTCTTTCTCCCAGACACCCTTCCCTCCTACTTCTGTCCCCCACCACCTATCTCTGAGCTGCGATAGGGGTGGGACAGGGGAAGAAAGAGGAATCAAGACTTTTATAAAATATTCACCTTACACTGAAAAAATGCAGCGGGAACGTGGCCTCGTATTTATAACCGGCCATAAGCAGGTTGGAAGATGATGGTGTGTGTGCGAGTCCTCTGTGGGGGGGTGTGGGGGGAGGTTGGGGGCATGATCTTGGGGGCTTGCTGAGCCATTGGCACTCCTGGCCTTGGGAGGAATAAAGGTCCTTCCTTCTCCCTGGAAACTTGGCCCCTGGAAGTTGACGGCTCTGTTCTTGGGAGACTGGAGGCTGAAATCTTGTCGCTTGATTCCACGGCAGGCCTGAAAGCCATGGATAGCTGCCAAGCAGCACAAGTCGGATCGCGATTTGCTTGTGGCTCGGGCTGCAGTGAGCGAGCCCCACTGAGGTGGCGTGCTCTCCCCCAGGGAGCCTGACATTTCAGGAAACTGGGCCAGCTTCCCCTCACCCTCCTTTCTCCTGACACTAGCGACACGATAAAGGGGGAATGGGGCAGGAAGCTCAGGCTCTGTTGTCTTCCACCCTGAAGCCTTTGTGTCCCTGAGCAAACTGTAGCTGGCAAAAGGGGCTGCAAATAGAGAGACCTGGGGTGGCAGTAAAGGAATATTCCCAGCGGGGACACTCCGGCGCTTGTCTGACAAGCATTTGTGAACTGAACTGATCTGATTACTCAGGACTTTTCTTAGCTGGTGGTGGCTCAGAGAGGGGCTGCAGCGGCTTCTCATTCTATTTAATTTCTGTTTTCCAAGAATGAATATCAAGGGAGCAGCTTTGATTAAACAAGCCTTTAAAAAGGGAAGAGAATGCCAGGTTTTACAGAAAGCTTTCCCGAGTTGCTGGCAAATGGCCACATGACACAATATTTTTAGTCTATGGATATTATCTCCTTTCTGAGTACAAAACTGCTATTCCCATTAACACAGGCTCGTAGGTTCAGGGATAAGGAAATTAGCCTGGTGTTAAAAGAAAAAAAAAATCAGGATTCCAGGAAATCAGCCTCTTAATAAAAATGAAAAAGAAATTCTCCATGTTCCTGAGTCTACAACCGTGCGCCCTTTCTGTCGGCTGCCGTTTCGTTTTTCTTGCTCGCTGAGAAGTAGGCGGAACTGGGGGAGACTTCATGATCCAACCTCGCTTTACCAAAGTAAAACAGATTGGGTTTGTTTTTTTTTTTTAATTCGGCAAGATTTTCATTGTTGTTGCCTTTTTGTTTTAAAATTCTTTAAGGTGGGAATGCTGGTCTCCAATGGGAAATAGGCAAGAAGAAAACCCTGATATTTAACATTTAATGAATATGTATTGATAGAGAAAAATATTTATTGAGCATCTATTGTGTGTTAGGCACTAGAGATGTAGTAATGAGTAAAATGAAGCCCTTTCCCTCGTGGATCTTACACTCTAACCCACAGTGGTAGTTCGCCTCGACTGAGGGCTTACCATGTGCCAGGCACTGTTCTGGAACTTTAAGTGATAACCCTTTGGACATGCGCTGTTATTATTACTCTTTGTTGCAAAAGCTCTCACAGCTGCAAAGGAGTAGAACCAGGATTCGGACTGAGCAGTCTGGGTCCAGGGCCACCGCACTTGACTCAGCCACCCCCATTCGTGACTCTTCTATTCTAGATGGGGCTAAGTCCCCCTCCTCCATTCCCATCATATCCTATGTAGTCTCCCTCTGAGCAGGTCTCCCACATTTTCCTTGTGTGTTCTGTCAGTTGCCCATCAGCTTTTGGAGAGCAGGGTCTATCTGTCATCTCTGTAGCCAGAGGCTTTCTCCTGTTTGAGACTAACCAATTGCCTGCAGTAAACACACTGGAAAGGCATCCCGATCCAGGGGCATATAGTAAATGCCCCCCATGGGTCTTTAAGCCCTGCCATTCCATCACATCCAGCTTGAGCCTCTGATCTATGGATATGTGAGGATTCTCTGTAGGGAAGGCTCAGCTCAAAGGCACAGAACGGCTCTGCACAGCTGTATATAGGCAGCTGCTGCCCAGGCTGTGAGCTGGGGAGACGGTGGGGGCCTTGGGACTTAAACATCGTAACTTTGAGTGCTGCCGTGCTGTTTATACAATTTGGAGGGGCTGGAAGAGAGGTGTTCCTTGCTGTTGCCCAAATATTCCCACTTAAAAGTGGGTAAGAACCACTTAAGTGACCAGCAAGAAAGACCTAGCAAAGTAAGCCCTACAGTAGAGAGCTGTGCATCATTAACCAACCAGGCGGTGAGGTAAGAGTTAAGAATATGGGAAAATGCTCAAGCACAAAGGCAAAGAACGAAGAGAATGTAATTTTGACTAGAGTATCATCTCAATTTTTTTTTTTTTTGGAGGGTATACGTGTGCATAGAAAAGAACAGGGGGCTCTTTGTGAAAATCATAAGATTTTATAGGTGACTAATCTTAAGTTTCTTTTTTATATTTTTCTGTCCTTCCTAATTTGTGTGTAAAAGTATGTTTTATTACAATTAGGAAAATGGTTAAAAACCTTATAATGGCCCCAAATGAGATCGTTAATCTATTTTCTGTGTATTCTCTCTTCTCCTGTGGGGAGCTTAGCTGCGATCACACAACATAGCAAATCGCTGGGTTGGAAGCCTTGGTTGGCATTTCCTTTGATTCTAGACTTCAGGGGCTGTGGCTCCAGTTGCAAAATCTCCACTGATTATCTGATCCAGAGATCTAAGGCCTTGAGGATAGATCATCTCTCATCCTAGTAGGAATAACAAAACCTTCAAACCTTAAAGCCCCTTGGAACAAATGGCTACAAACACGTAAGCCTTGCGCGTTGCTGTGGTGCTTCGCATTTTCCAGCGTGCCTTCTGATGTAATCCTCACAGTAACAGGGAGGAGCAGTTGGTGGTATTGTCCGTATATTACAGGCAAGGGAGGGGCTTGTCCCAGCTCCTGTGGTGAGGACCAGACTTGGACTCAGCTCTTCTGACCCAGCTCCTTCACCTGCTTCGTTGACATCATCATGGCGACAAGGAAGCAATCTTGATGCGCACCCATGGATAGCACGGGGTTGGTCCTCCCATGGGATGCCCTCAGGGGGCTGTGCAAATAAGCCTGTGTTCCCTTCAGAGCAAGTGGGGCCACGCAGGGGCTCATTAAGAGAGCCGGGCTGCACATCGGGCTTCCCGCTCTACAGAGCGGGAAGCCTGCTTCTCCCTCTCCCACTCCCCCTGCTTGTGTTCCTGCTCTCGCTATGTCTCTCTCTGTTAAATAAATAAATAAAATCTTTAGAAAAAAAAAAAAAAAAAAAAAAAAGAGAGCCGGGCTGGGCACTGGGAGCCATAAAGGATTAGATTCTCAACACCGCCAAGATACGGAAAAACTTCACCAGTGGCCATAAACCTGAGATCGGATTCTAAAACTAAGCCCTTGTAACTCCAAATCAGCTTCCAACTTGTACTTGAGGCCCTGCTAAGTTTCTTCTCTCTCGCACCCGTCCCTTTCCCTTTCCCTGCCATCATGTCAGTGAATGATGTTTGTGAACATTTTTGCACCCTCCTATATCATAAGTTCTTTTAAGGGTAGAGACCAGATCTTATTTATGCTAGTATCATCCTATCGCCTAATGCATGGTAGCCCTGTTTAAATAGTGTGGGTCAAAGCCAAGACCTAGACTCAACCCCCAGACATCATCCTAAGAAGCACAAGTGAGAACATGGTGACAAGGAGAAGGGGACTGGACTCAGAAGCGGAGTGCCTCGACAGGGGGCCTTCACCCTCGCTCTGTCACTGAAGCCTGCTGGATCCAGCGACCACCTCCTCAGGGTGTGGCTTCTCAGGTCAGAGGCTCAGGCCAGCAGATCCAGAACTTTCTTGCTTCAAGAACCATTAAGCCTGAGAACTGTGCATTGGGCTTCATCCCGATGCATCAAGGATGTTCCATGGGCCAAGAATATAAAACGGGAATGGAACAAACTAGTCTCCCAGGGAAAGATGAATAGGTACTCTCAGTTACATTCTTTTTTTTTTTCCTTGTTTTTTAGTATTTCCTGATCTCCCCCTCAGTGAACTTCAGAATGTCTGCTAATGGGACCCTCTTCTCTACAACAGAATTTGACTTTGAAGCAGGACGCAAAAGGTAGCCTTTGCCAATGACCTTGCTTGAAGTACCGTCTATCTGAGGGTCAAGGAGCAGGCGTGGTGCAGCCTATGGGCCGCGAGGGAGGCCCCGAGTGGTTTTCTGCCTTCCTGCTGAGTTCAGAGGGCAGTGAGCCCCTAGAAGGAAGAGGGACTAAGGCGATTATCTGGAAGCCCTCCTTCCCCGTCCCAAATCTTCATCTCCACATAATAAGAATGGAGGGGTGGGAGAAGTGTCCCCAGGAATCTGGAGAATTGCCTCAGGTGCCTTTCTGGCGTGGGAGAGGCAGCTGTCAGAGCTGCTTGCTAACATCAGAGCAGCAGGGGGGAGGCGAGCAGGTGGCTGAGGAAAGAGGTGAGGAGAGACCAAGGTTTGAGGATAAAAACACACAGGGTGATCTTGGCTGCTCAGCTCACCAGGCTAGTGCCTCAATCCCTGGGAGCCTTGGTCTCCTCACATGGGCGTAATACACGTCCGCAGGGATACTGTGAGGAAGGGCAGAGACAGGGTGTGCAACGTGGCGGACGTGAGCAGCCCCGGGGGGAGATGGTGGCCAGGAATAACAACTATAGGGAGAGAGAGAAGGGGAGGGGTGGGTTTGCAGAGACGAGGAAGGAAGGGTCAACACGGCAGCTCTGACTCGATGTGTGCGTCTGTAGGAGGGTGGCCAGAAAGGGGCAGACCCTTCCCTCCCTCCTCCCAGCCCATTTCCCCCCACTCCATTTTGAGGTAGTGGCAGCAAAGCCTGAGTCCCTCACTCGGGGGTGGGGGGTCTCCCCGACAGTTTCCATCTGGTTGCAGGAGTGAGGGACAGCCAAGGGCTCGAAGCCTCCACAACGCTCCAGGTGAACATTGTGAATGTCAACGACGAAATCCCTCGCTTTACCAGGTAGGCCTGGGGGCGAGCCGGGCTCCTTGGGCTGCAGCCGCCATCTCTCCTGGGTGGCCCGGCTTTCTCAGACGCATTTAATACAACACAGAGGGATGCCCTTTGCCCTGGCCCGGAGGAGAGCCAAGAGGCCTGAGATCTTCAGCGTCCTTTCTCTGAGCCTCCGCATGTTCCCCCGCCACCAGCTTCACTCCCCTTTTCCCTGCACCAGGGGATGGTGGGTACGGGGGGGAGTGGGGAGCAGGGCTAGACACGACGCCCCTGGTGCGGGGCTGGCCGCTGGGCCTGTATAAAAGGTAAATACGCTGTGGTAATAGAGGTACTGCTATAATAGAGTGTTCAGCATGAATAATAGCAAAACCCTAGGGCACACGCCATCAGTCAAGGCTCTCTAAAGCCCACTCTCAGATTGGCGCGCTCTCTGACGGAGGAGAGGTCTCTTTCGATGATGCCTAAGACGCCTGCCCGCTGCGGGGTGTTCTAGATTTCTTCCCGCCATGGTGGGTCCAGAAAAGAGATGTGGCTGTGTCTGGAACTCCTACATCCAGCGGAGGTGAGGTAGCCTGCGAGAATGGGCCTGGCACCGGCCCAGGCACAAAGAGCAGAGCCAAGCCTGTTATAGATCGGGATTTCGGAGGGGAAGATGAGATTCTGAGCTGGCAAACGACCCTGCAAGCAGCCTGGCTTCCTGGTTACCAGACTCCCCCTGCCCCAGCTGCTGAGGGGGGCTCAGGAGCCAGCCAGAGCCAACCGGCAAAATCACCTGCCTGGTAAGTGACAGTAACTGCTTTCGTGGCTGTGAATAAATCCAGCTCAGGAGACTCCACCAACAGAAAGCCTCTGGGGCGCCAGAACCACATAGAATGCTTGCAAAAGTATTCTGCGATCGGGAGGTGTGAAGGCCACTCTACTCACAGGTTAAGCTGGCGCCGTTTGGCAAAACCCAGCACCGCTGTGAAACTTCCGGATGTGCACGGTCTCCAGCCCAGTGGCTGGGTGTCCACGTGGAGGGAGGAACAGCAGGTGCACTCCCACACCACGCTTCCCCGCGAGCCCCGTGGCCAGGCGAAGCTCGGAAGGATGGCGCAATGCGCTTCTGCTGACCCGTTCCTCCAGGAGCCCGGCACAGGCAGTTTATAAATAGCTGGGACATCCCAGCCTGGATTCAGACTCAAGTATTCGCGGGCACAGCCATGCAGACTCACGAGTAACCCGCAGGGGCAGGCGACGGCTGCGTGTGAGCCATGCCGTCTGCCACATCACTCCCACATTCTAGTCTGTGAGGCGGAGAAGCAGGCTAACGGGGTTGCCAGGGGGGAAATAAGTTCTCCCAAGGGGGAGACCACCTGGTTTGGATGACGTCTTCCAAAAGAAAGCGGTTGGCCTCCACAAAAAGAGAACATGGCCTTGGCCGGTTGCTGGGGCCCCCAGAGATAGGTCTGGAACTCTGGTTCTCCTTTTTGGTTTGAGAGATGATCCCGTTAGGCTCCATGCCAGAGACATGGTCTGTGTGACCGTTTAACCATTTCGTAACAAGTCATTGGGCTTTATGTCAAACAGCGACCCATGGATGTTGGCAGGGATGGGTCTGCAAGAGCCTGTCCCTGGAAGGACTGGGGCAGAGGGACTGCCCTGACTTCACCCAGGTTAGGGTCGACCTCGTCCCTCAGCCACCAGAGTTTGCAAGAGTCTGCACGGTTTCAAAGTAGGTACTGACTTTGAGGGCTTTCATGGTTCCCTTGAGCCATGGTCCTTCTTTTCCTTCCAAATCAGTGTCAGGACGAACCATAAATTCTTTAATTCAGAATTAATGCAATTAAACCCTCAGACTGATTCAGCTATACTGAGTTTGAGGGTGAAGCAAAGCTGCAGAATGTGGAAACAACTCTTCTATCTTTACTAGGTGGTAAAGTCCTACAATTAATACAACCAAAGCGAGCGCTATTTCTGTTGTCGAGAGCTCACCATTTTATCCCTGGGTGGTGGCAAACATCTGAATGCCTTGTGGACTCCCGACGTGTACTTGAGGATTCTGCTATTATTACGGTCGAGCACCTTATTATAAAAGTACTTGACTTACATTTACTCTCTACGTAGCAAGCACAATGCTTGCTGCTTTGGCAGAGCACTTTACCTTAGGCTTGAGCAGTCTCTCTCCCACTGCCTGTTTCTTTTGTATTTACCCGCCATCCTTTTCAACCTGGTGCCTCGCAATGCATACACACTTTTATGCACCTACTGCATACTCATCCGTAATACTGAAGCCATCCTCTGAGATTCATGCCCTTCCCCATGAATGTGGCCACTGGCCCTTGACTCCCCCTCACCTGGGCCCTGGTAATCCGGTGTTATGGGGGGGGGCAGTAGGGAACAGGCAGAGGGGGGGACGGGAATGTAAGTGATATCAGAGCTTGACCCTGTCGGGTGGCTGCAGAGCCCCTGGCTGAATAGATCTTAACTGTGGCTGAGGGTCACACCTTTGTGTTAAATGGTATTTTATACACACTTGGGTCTTGGGTCCCCAGACCAAATAAACCAAAGATTTTTTGCCTTCTGCCAGGCTCAATATCAGGTGAGCCAAGGAGAGAATGGTATACCCGAGGAGCTATGCACTCACCAATAGCCTGACTGGTCCCCTTCACGGAGACCTGATTTCCTGGTGCGCCCGGCGGGGGGGCAGATGAGCCTGCAAAACGGGGTGCCTTAAGCAGTGCACTGTGGACATTCCCTGTGGTGGGCGCTGACCCCTGCACTATAGGGGTGTAGCTGCATCCCTGGGCTCTATCCCCTAGAGACCAGTAGCAGCCCCTGCCTCCACTTGTGACAAACAACATAATCACCCCCAGCTGAGAAGCACTGTCTTGGCAGAAGGGGATTCTCCACCCAAGGTGTTCTCTGTCCTATGGCAGCCTGGGTATCTGTGGTTGTCACCTCTGGTGATTCCTTATAGGAGCTCTTCTCAAACTTTAAAGCGCACACAAATCCCTTGGTCATCTTGGGGAAACGTGGATCTCAATTCAGCAGTCTGGAGCTGGCCTGAATTCTGCATTCAGATCCAGAACCTCCAGGGGGCCCGTGAAACATGCGGGGACCACACTCGGAGTAGCTTGGCTAAGGGCTGAAGATACAGCAATCTCTTTGTTCGAAGTTAACGGAACCCATTCAAAGTAACCAAAGAAAAAAATAGAATATGTTAGAAACAGAGGCTCTCACATAATGGACGCAAGGGCTGAGTCTGGCTCTGGGAGCTGGGGCTACGTCCCTCTCTCCTCCGGCTCTGGGTTTGGTTCCTGCCATCCCTGCCTCCTTGGCTCACCCTGCTTTGTCTATTCCTGCCCCTCGGTGGGCTGCAGCCCAGATTCACCGAGAAAGGGGTCAGGCAAGTAAGTGGATCAATGGGCAGCCTCAGTGAGGCCCTGGGTGGGGAGAGGCACAGAGCACTGGGGTGGCCTCTCAGCCTGAACAAGATTACTGTCCCCCCAATAGAGTGCACTGACAGGAAGTCACCTCAGGAATGGGGGGCAGACCCACGCCCCAGGCAGGAGCCCCGATGAGCGAGGGCCTGCTTGTAGCCTGTCTCTGCCTGTCTCTGTCTGATGTTAGCTGGATGTCCCCTCTCCCTCTCCTTTCTCTTCCCTCTGGTCCCATCTACCCTGTGAGGAGGATGAGACAGACCTGCAGAAAAATTCTGAGCTCACAAAACGAATGTGATCATTTAGACCTGAGATATAATGTTCCCCTCTTTTTTTTTTTTTTTTTTAGATTTTATTTATTTATTTGACAGAGAGAGATAGCGAGAGCAGGAACACAAGCAGGGGGAGTGGGAGAGGGAGAAGCAGGCTTCCCGCTGAGCAGGGAGCCCAATGTGGGGCTCAATCCCAGGACCCTGGGATCATGACCTGAGCCGAAGGCAGACGCTTAACGACTGAGCCACCCAGGTGCCCCATAATGTTCCCCTCTTAAGGAAGGGAAAATCCAAGCTTAGGAAACTGGTAAATCAGAGGGTGATGATTTGCCCCACTGAAATGATTTTCCCTCAGCAGAAGGATTTCCTGCAGGGGTATTCTAAACAATAAGCCTCCCTTGGTGCATGCAAAATTACTCATTTTACCCAAGTTGTGTGGTTAAAACTTCGAATCTCTCTGCCTTGTTATCAGCCTGTTCCCAAAGCAGTGGAGGCCTGAGGAGGATGGGTAAGTTGGCGATTTGGGGTTCTCTTGTAAGAGGGCATCCTTGGAGGGCAGTGACCTTGACTTCTCTGTTCAGAGAGCTGACCTTGTGATAAATGCAACTCAGGAAGGTGTACAAGTTCTCTGCGTAAATTCTGCTTCCGCAGGCAAAACAGAACAAAACAAAAAAGACAATGAAGAAATAAAAAGTATTTATAGTTTATTACCATAGCGTCTGGTGGCAGCCAGGCGATGGGAGCCAGGAAACTGTGTCCAGATGGATTTTTTTTTAAAGATTTTATTTATTTATTTGAGAGATAGAGTGAGCGAGAGAGAGAGAGAGAGAGCACAAGCAAGAGCAGAGGGAGAGGGAGAAGCAGGCTTCCCGATGAGCAAGGAGCCCGATGCGGGGCTCGATCCCAGGACCGCAGTACCATGACCTGAGCCGAAGGCCGTTGCCCAACTGACTGAGCCACCCAGGCGCCCCTGTCCAGATGGATTTTTAAAATCACTCAGGGAGCTTTTGCACAAGAACTGGAGAGGGAGAGATGGCTGGATAGGCCGAGTATCCTGATGATCAGAGATGTGAACGCCAGGGCCGATCCGAATTGGTGTCAGGCGTGTGCGGAGTCAGAGCCGAGGCGACTGTACATGGTGGCATCATCAGGGACGTGATCTTTGGAAACCCAAAAGCCGCTCCCCCCCACCCCCCCGCTCCTTTCAGCTGCTCACTGCTTTCTTGGAGCATGTGGATGCAACTTCAGAAGCTCAGTGCTATATTTAGCACTAACCAAAATACCCACCTCGCCGACTCCACCCTCCCATGCCCCTGAAAATGAGCTGTGTCTGCTGTTTTTCTGCTCCAGCCCAGCGCGAGTGTACACGATTCCCGAGGAGCTGGCTTCAGGCACCATTGTGGCCAACATCACAGCGGAGGACCCCGATGACAAAGGTTTTACCGGCTTCCTCCTCTACAGCATCACGACCCCTAACCGCTATTTCATGATCAACCAGTGTAAGTCACACACACACACACACACACACACTTCCGTGCATCTTTTAATTCAGCCATTTGGATTCTTTCACAAATATTTTTATCTGTCTTCTGTTCTGGGGCATGCCTTTCTGTCTGGAGTATCATAACTTACCAAGGTAATAGATGCATTAAAAGCAGCTGACTTAGGGCTCGGGGAAACTGGACAGGGTCCCAAGGGGACGAGCTATATCACTCCTTCACCTTTGAAGCAGGTGGCTCTCTAACAACGAATGAGTTCACTATCCTGAGGGTACCTGGAAGTCTTCTTGAAAAGAGGATCCAGACCAGCACTGTCCAAAAATAAACAGGGCGGGAGCCACGTATGTAATTTTAAGTCTAGTAGCCACATTTTTTTTTTTAAAGATTTTATTTATTTATTTGACAGAGAGACACAGTGAGAGAGGGAACACAAGCAGAGGGAGTGGGAGAGGGAGAAGCAGGCTTCCTGCTGAGCAGGGAGCCCGATGCGGGGCTCGATCCCAGGACCCCGGGACCATGACCTGAGCCGAAAGCAGACACTTAACGACTGAGCCACCCAGGTGCCCTGCCACATTTTTAAAAAGTAACAAGAAACAGGTGAAATTAACTTCAGTAAGGCATCTTAGTTATCCCAACATGTCCAAAATATTGTCATGAACATGTAACCAATATCTTAAAGTTATTAATGACGTATTTAATGTTATCATTTATTGTACCAAGTCTTGGAAGTTTGCTGTGTATTTTTTATTTACCACACATCTCAATTTGGATCAGCCACATTCCAAGTGCTGAATAGCCACATGTGGCTAGTGGTTACCATACTGGACTACCTTGATCTAGAGCAATCTGCTGGGCTGCTGGGAGTTACCTTCCCATCTAAGTATGTCGGTGCAAGAAGGAGAGTTTTCCCCTCCTAGAACACCCATCTTTTATTGGGGTCTTAGCACATACCAGGTGCTATACTAAGCGATCCGCATGTATTCCATTTTAAATACCCAGCACAACAACCCAGCGAACTATCGTAATCCACACTTTATAGATGAGGGAACTAAGGCTTAGAGAGAGACTTGGACAGGGTAAATGACTTGTCCAAGGCCTCACAGCTTGTGGGTGTGAAGCAGATTGAAACCAAAGACTGCGACCCCAGAGACCACTCCTAGGCGATACCACCTCGTAAGTTCTCCCCTATCACATCCTTCCGAAGGACTTCACTGTACATGATGACTTTGTGGAGGCCAGCATCGGACAATCCCAGAAAAACAATGTGTTATTTGCCCCATCGGCTTTATGGCAAAGGATGCCTGGTCCCAGGAGAGGCAGGCTAAGGCAATAATTGTGCTCTATCTTGAGCATTGCTAGCGTCCTATCATCGAGGACCTCACTCAGCCAATGATGTAAGGATGGACAACCATGGTTTAGAATTCTGTTCACTCTAGTATTGCAAATGTCAGTTTTAAGAAATGCAGTGGTTTTTTGGAACAACTTTATTAAGACGCTGGTCGCAAGTAACAGAAATGAAGGCAAGCCAAACCAGGCGTGAGAGAAAAAAAAAGATAAGGGATACCTAGCAACAGGATCCTGGGGATCCCACAAGAACCGGGGGGTGGGTCACAGGGTGGGAACCAGGGCTGCCCCATCCACCTTGGCAGCGAGGGTTCTGGCCTCTGATCAGTAGCTCCACTGTTAACCTGACTTGTGTCTCTCGGTGACACATTCTCCAGTAAGAGAACGCAGTGGGTCAAGCTGACTGGAGTCAGTTGTCTACCAGTCTGGTCAACTCTGGGCAAGGCCTGCTGCCAGGGGCCCAGCCCTGAAGTCTGAGGTGAAAAGTTCTGGAAAGGTCAGGCTGGGTATCCCAATCAATGTCTAATATAGGAACTTACCTGAGTTTTTAAAAAATGTGTTTATATAGAGGGTATTCTCGCTGCAAGCCAGTCCTCACACCAGAATGATCTTTCCAATTGCCTCCAAGTCTCCAAAGAGTCATGTTCTCACCTTTGCCTTTTCAGTGACCGGTACGATCCAAGTGGCCCACAGGCTAGACCGAGATGCAGGTGAATTAAGACAAAATCCCTCCATTTCTCTGGAAGTTCTGGTGAAGGACAGACCCTCAGGGGGTCAAGAGAATCGTGTGCAGATAACCTTCATCGTAGAGGACATTAATGACAACCCGGCCATGTGCACCAAGACCACCTTCAGGTATATTCACGTGCAGGGTGCCCCCCTCCTCAGTGCTCAGTGGGCCTCGACTTTTTGGCTTCTCTGGCAGGAACTGAAGAATCATGGGCATCCAGGACATGCTTCAATAACAGAAGCCCACGTGAGGTGTCCAATTTCGGAGACTGGTTTTCCTTTCTTGGTCCTTTTCTCCTTCCTCTCTTCATTTTCTTTCCTTTTCCTTGTTTCCCTTCTGCACTTTCGTACTCTGGCAAAAAATACATATATATATTTTTTATTTTGCTCTCTCCTATAGCATGTTCATCTTTGTTCGTGAAGCGTACCACAGAGACCCTCTGTGTACTGTGCCTTTTCTTTCTTTATTGCCACCCGTGGCAAGACGGTGCTGTTAGTTAGCATTATAATAGAGACTTGAGACTTAGGATTAGTAGCCAGGAGCTCCCCGAGAAACACGCCGCCAGTAATAGGAATAAACCACACCACGTATTTACTTAAAACAAAGCAAAACATCTAATTCACCTTACACAACTTAATTGCCGGGAAACCAAAGGCAACTGAAAGGGAAAAAAATGCAGAAACAAGTTATTTTGTACATTTTGACCTATTCTTCGTGTCACAACCTCTTCAGTGTTACCTAAAGTCCCTCGTGATTCTGTGTTAATACGCCTTGTGGCGAACAGCACTCTCTCTCTCCTAGCTATTTTGTCTAAATGCCACACGAGTCGTTCCCAGGGTTGGTTTCATCTCTGTGGCTTCCTACTTGCTAGTCTCCAGTTTCTCGGGACCGTGAAGGTGGCTCCTTGTGGGTGGGAGGGCACCTGCCCAGTGACGCTGGCTGACAGCGTGCTTGCATCTGGAACAAGGCTCAAGACCAGAGCTGGTCCCCCTTTCAGATATCCCCATGGAGAGAGTCTTCCTCTGAGGTCACCTTTGACAGGTTCTGCAAGGTCACTTTTTAAGCTCTAGGTGACTTTGGACACAGATCTAATCCATAGTGTGGTCATGCAAAGGACCCTAGGACAAAGGACAAAGGTTGTTGAGGGTTAGCAATAGAACTATAAATTCCTTTATTATGCTTATGAATGTCTTCCTGTTTTCTCAATTGGCACGAAGCTAAAAATCAGTGCGGCCTGGAGTCAGATAGCAAAACAGTTAAACCTGTTTGGATGGGCCCTATTTGCCCCTTCAGATCCAGCTTCCAGACTTCCCCACCCTGCTCTGTGCCCCGGGAGTATGGATATGACCTATATGGATATCAATTGGCTCCCTCGCCCTGCAGCTTCTGGTTGGCCAATGGGAAGCTCTAGAATGAAGGGGAGAGTCAAGTCCGGGTATTTACCCACTGGCTCCCTGCCTGTCAGCTGGAGAAGTCCCTCCACCTCCCGGAGTTCCCAGATTGCACATGGCAATCTCTGCTCTAGCTTCAGGAACTGCTCCCTCCACTAAACCCTTCCTAGAATCATCTTAATTTGTCATCTGCTTCCTGCTGAGGCCCTGATCAAGTCAGTAAGAGCCTTGACCATGTGATAGGTTTCTATCCCACCCCTAACCTCAGAGTCTGTTTGATGGGTGGGGCTGGTTGCCACGTGTTGTTCGGGCTGTGACTTCTACACTATTCCACTCATAAATGGAACCCACCTCTGTTAACTGAGCCTGGGCCCTGGGGATGGAGTCGAGATGCCATGCAGAGTCCCACTTCTATTTTCTTTGAAAATCTAAACCTAGCGTTCTTGGGTGGCTCTAGTGCATGGGGGATTTCCTGTCCTCATGCCCTGCCCTTCTAGGCCCTCCTGCTCTTCTTTGTTCCCCTACCCTGAGAGGTGGAGGGTGTGGGTTGAGGAGTAAGAACTCTGGGAATCAATGACTGGCGAGGACTGTGCTGTCTCCAAGCTTCCTTGTCCATTTCCTCCCTGCCCGGTGCACTTCGCCTGTGGTCCTGGCTCCCCTGATGTGTGGCATGAAGGCTTGCGGACCGCATTCCATGTTGGCTGGGAAAACCACAGTTTGATGATCCAAGACTGTCCAGGCAAGCGCATGCAGAGTCCCGCTCTTGCTCATCTCTCCAAATTAGCCTTGAAGGTCAATGCCAGGCAGTAACTAGACTAATTGTACTGATTACTGAAGTTAACTCTAAACAGTGTTCAAGTCCCATTTCTGGGCTTTTCCAACACGCAGGCATCCTGTGAAAGCCAGGATCTGAGGAGGGGCAACAAAAGGGCTCCTTCCTCTGCAGCCTCAGGAGGTGGAAATCTTTATTCCAGAAACCCAGCCTCATTTGCAAACTCCAGGGGCTGGGAAACCTGACCCGGTATCGCCTGCCACCGATCCTTACCACCTTCCCCATTCCCACCATGCCGAAGCACACAGGTGGGTCCAAACCAAACCGAACAGGACTGGTGGTGCCCCCAGCTCTGACAACATGCGTCCCTGAATATTTATTCCTTCTTCAGGGCTTTTGGCGTGGTCCCTGCTGGGGAGTTTGGGAGAGCAGGTGGAAGAGAGGGAGAGGGCGCCAGCACCCAGTGGGTTGGAGGCAGGTGGCTGCGTGCCCGGCCCCCTGCTGCCCCCGTGGGTCGCAGGGTCCTGCAGGCTCTCAGGCCAGCCTGGAGATGGAAGCAGCCCTCAGCACGGAGGCCCCTGCAGCTTTCCCAGGCTGGTGATGAATGAGCCCGGGGCCTGAGGGAGGCATCAAAGGCACCGTGACAGCCCCCACTCTGGTTGTAAATTGTCCCGCGCTTGGCTGAAAGCGCTTGGCAAGCTGTTTGTGAGCCAGAGGCGGAGAAGGTCAGTCGGCTCAGACTGCGGCTGGGCCAGTCACCTTTGCACGGGAGGGAACGTGGTCAGATGGCTGGGAGCAAGGGCAGCCGGCCTTTGAGGCAGGCCTTGATGAATGAGGGGGAGTGGTTTTCCAAGTCATGCGTTTGGGGGAAATATACCAAGTGTCAGGGAGGGAAGAATGAAAAGAGCACTCTAGGCAGCCCGGAGAGGCGGAGAGCATGCAACGTCTGGCTGCAGGACGTGGGATTCTTTGGATGATGCAACACTCTGGCTTCCGCAGAGTCAGAGTCAAGGTCTGGGTCCCCAAAATGTCTGTGGGCCTGGAGATTCATTGTTGGAACTTACAGTCAAATTTCCTAACATAGGCAATAGAGAAGCCTGCCTGCCTGCGCCAGCTTTCTGGGACAGGTCTCGAAACCACTCTGAACCACTCTTTCTTCACCTGTGAAATGGGGACAAGAATCTAGAGCCCTTGAAGATGAGGGAATCAGAGATAGTGCTTTTAAAGTACTTGTTCTGATACAACATGTCGTTGGTGTTTAATAAGTGATATCTATTCTAAGTACTTATAAATGAAACCATGACATTGTATAGTCAAGACAGGAATGGAAATGTTTGGACCCCAGTCCCGCTGAAACGGAGGCTGTCTCTGCCAAAGGGCACCTGTCAGAGAAAACGCTTTCCAGGAAGCAAGCCCAGTTATTCTCAGCAGCCCAAGACCCTCCGTGCTGTCAGGCATTGCTCTGCCTTCGCTGAGCCCAGAGCCCACGTTAGCTGCCAGGACACCAAGACAGGATTAAATGTGTGAGGCTTTTATTAGGGGACACTGCTGGGGGAGAAAATGGGGTGAGCTGGACAAGGCTGGGAGAGTCGTCAGACCTCAGCAAAGGGAAGAGGGAAGGAGGATGCACAGAAATGTTTTAGCCTGCTGTGTAGGCTCTGGGAGGTTTGGCTAGGGCATCGAGGAGTCCTAGCGCCAGAGTCCGCGGTCATCGGTCGGGAATGAGCCTCCCTTAGTATCTCTGCGACACGCGGTCGCAGGCACATGGCCTCACTGCATATGAAACAATGGATTTCAGAACACAGCAGCATAGGGTCTGTGTTCAGGTATGGTCCTTGGTTGAGCGTCTTCCAGACATGTTCTCATGGCAGCCACGATGTATTTTTCTAAGAGAGAAATGATTGAGGTAGACAGCAAAAACCAAACCAAACCACACACCAGCCACAGATTCCTCTCTGTCTGCACCCACACCCCTTTACAATGGGATTCTGCCATTCCTCCCATCAAGAGATGGGTTCCTCTTTCTACTCCTTGGATCTGGACCTGACTGTGTCGGTTGCTTTAGCCACTGGAACATTCACAAATGGGACGCAGCCGAGGCTCGAACGGTAGGTGTGCATTGGGACTTGCCCTCTTTTGCTACTTTTGGGAACCTGAGATGTCCATGCGAAGAGCCTGGACCCGTCTCATGGAGGGTTATCGACGACACGAAGCAGACACCTACTGCCCTCCTGCCACAAGACATGTGACCGAGGCCATCCTAGACCAGCCAGTCCCCGCCAGACGGCCAGACAACAGAGGTGGGCCAAGCCAGACACGAGCCCAAAGAAGTCATGGATAGTCCTGAGTATTGCAAGAAATAATAGGCTCCTTTTAAGCCACTACATTTTGGGCTGGTTTATTATGAAGCAAAAGCTAACTGACATGATTTATGTCTAGATTATAGATGGAAAACCTGAAACCTGGAGACACAGTAAAGTCCCTGAATGAACTGAAGCCTAAAGGTGTTAATCACGCTTCCTCGGGGCCTCCCACACCGAGCTCGGCTGGACCAGATGGCTCTGAGTGTGCGGGCAGCTTTCCTCATTTGTGCTACTGGAGTCAGCCGAGATCGGGACGCCTGAATTCAACCCTTGATAAAGCTCTCTTGGGTGAATGGCACTAACATGTTAGGGGGCCCTTTTATGATGTCAAAGTCCATTAGAACACAAGTGGCGGAAATCCCGAGTTTCAAAGCGTGGGAGGTGAGGAGGGCAGGCACCCAGCGATTTTCCCTAACCAGGTCATAAGCCCCGGGCAGGCAAGGCAGGATTCCGGATTTCTCTTATATTCTTCTTCACGGCTGTGTTAGCCTCCTAAGTCACCATTCCCTCATTCAACCGATGTTAGCGCGTGTGCCAAGAACAGAGCAAAGATTTCTGTCCTCGTGGAGCTTCCATTGCAGGGGGGGAGACCGGAGATAAACAGGATAAATAAGTAACTGTGTAGCAGATGGGAAAAGGGTAAGTGCTAAGAATTTAAAATAAAGGGGGGCAGCTGGAGAGGGAACAAGGGGCGGGAGTGGCTAACGTTGAGAGAAGGGCGCCAGGGTGGCCTCCCGAGAAGGCAACACTGATTGGAGACTCAAGAAAGTGAATGAGCAAGCCGGGTGGGCATTTGTGGGAAGAGCATTGCACAGCTGGAGACGGCCTGAGGTCAGACTTCCAGGAGTATGGGGGGGGGGCGCGGAGTTCTAGGAGCACCGGGAAGCGTGGTGGCGGGAGCCAACAGGGAGCGCTGCGGCAGGAGATGAGTACAGACTGGTAAGGCGAGGCAGGGCACGCACATCATGAAGAGCCCCCTCAATCGAAGTGAGGACTTTGAGTGAAATAGAAGCCATTTGGGATTTAGGAGCAGAAGAGTGGCGTGACCTGACAACGTTTTAACAGGATCCCTCTGGTTGCTGTGTTAAGAAGAGTGTGAAAGGAGGCAAGGGCAGAGCAGGGAACCCATTAGGCCGTGACTGCAGTCACCGCGGACTAGCTTTGAACTGAAATTAAAGCAGAGGTGTCTAGCCTAGGGCCTATGTCAGGAGGAGCACTCAATCACCGTTTGTCGGGGAAAATATTGAATCGTGTCTTTTCCACAGCATTATGGTGCCTGAAAGAGCGGCCAAGGGGACGTTGCTTCTGGACCTGAACAAGTTCTGCTTTGATGATGACAGCAAAGCACCAAACAACCAATTCAACTTCACCACGCCATCTGGAGTGGGGAGCAGCGGCAGATTTTCACAGGATCCAGCTGGCTCTGGGAAAATCGTGGTCAGTTAATGGTCATTGCATCACTGAAAGGGCATCGGGGAAGCTGGTGTAACATGCATAGAGCTTTTGCTGCCCCGTAGAGGGAAATTTCCAAGGTAACTCCCTCTCAAAGCGACTGTAACTGACAAACGTAACAGTGACTCTGTTTTCCCCATATACCCTTTATTTTACCCAAGTTCCGGGAATCATTTGTTATGCATAGTTGTGCCTGGGAGCTAAGGACTGGATTCTTTGCTGCAAAGCTTGCAGTTGGCGTGCCTGTTCCGTGTGCCCCTCAAGGTCAAGTTAGTGCCCTCCGGGCTCAAGCCCTTTGGTTTACCTGGGGGCTCATCTCTGGCCCAGAGAAGTGTTAAGTAAGAGAAAGGTAGTCCAGCTCCCCGGCTGTGGAACCACTAGAGACCCAGCGGAGAATGAGGGGTTGCCGGTGTGTAGCCGGGCCCCTCCACAGCAGCTCCACAGGGGCAAACAAGCAGAATTGGAAGACATGAAAGGCAGGTCCCAATGAGCTGTGGAGACCTTTACCTACAGGGTTCCCGATGGAGGGTGATGGGGAAGGAGGAGAGGGAAGTGAAAGGGCAGAGGGGTCAGGAGTGGGGGGTCTGGGAGGGAGGAGTCTCAGAGTGGGGGGCCTAGGAGTGGGGGGCCAGGGAGTGGGGGGCCTGGGAGTGGGGGGTATGGGATTGGGGAGTGGGG